>NW_012114455.1:1357964-1373865 GCF_000951035.1 Colobus angolensis palliatus
AAAAAAATCTGGCCAGGCGTGGTGGCTCACACCTGTAATCCCAGCACTTTGGGAGGCTGAGGCAGGTGGATCACTTGAGCCCAAGAGTTTGAGAACAGCCTGGGCAACATGGTGAGACCCTGCTTCTACTAAAAATACAAAAAATTAGCTGGTCGTGGTGGTGTGTGGCTATAGTCCCAGCTACTTTGGAGACTGAGGTGGAAGAACCACCTGAGCCCAGGAAGTCAAGGCTGCAGTGAGCTGTGACCACGCCACTATACTCCAGCCTGGGCAACAAAAGTGAGATGCTGTCTCAAAAACAAAAAAGTCTTTAAAATGGTAGAAAAATTTTGTGGCATTTTTACTCACCCTTTTCCCAGCCCTTCCCCAGCAAGGCAGCCGTCTAGGTCTTGAAGCAGCAGCAGGCCAGTTCCCAGTTCCCTCTGGAGCCAGAGGGAGCAGAGAAAACCTTATTTTCAAATTATTGTGTACGTTTATTGTAACTTGTCAGAGGGATACCTGAAGGACTGATGTGAGTTGTTCACATGTGTTTCACCTAGCTCAGGACTCCAGCAGGAACAGGAGTGGGCAATGCTTGTAAATACTGCAAGGGAGACTAAAGACCCACAGACCTGTGGGGCAAGCAATTACAGGTTGAGACATACAAAAGACTTTAAGGCCTGGAGGAAATGCTGCGGTGTGATTCTTAGGAAAATTTGAAAATTAAGAAGCAGGCGGGTGGATCACCTGAGGTCAGGAGTTCAAGACCAGCCAGGTCAACGTGGTGAAACCTCGTCTCTACTAAAAATACAACAATTAGCTGGGCATGGTGGTAAGCGCCAGTAATCCCAGCTACTTTGGAGGCTGGGGCAGGAGAATCACTTGAACCCAGAAAGCAGAGGTTGCAGTGCAGTGAGCCAAGTTCACACTGCTGCACTCCAGCCTGGGCAACAAGAATAAAACTCTGTCTCCAAAAAAAAAAAAAAAGAAAGAAAAGAAACAGGTATACATGCAGGTGAATTTCAAAAGTCATACGCATATACACATAACCAAGGCAACACATATTCAGAAAAAACTAAGAAGACCTTAAGCTTTCACTTTGGGCTGACCCCTAGGCTCAGAACAAGCCGAGCTAAGTGTGGAAGGAAAGGCCAATTTCCAAGTGTGGAAAAGCCACTTCTGCAAAGACTAGAAGAGATGGGTGTGTGTGTGTGTGTGTGTGTGTGTGTGTGTGTGTGTGTGTTGGCTTTTTGTGTGTTTGTTGTTTAGCTTCTGGCATTCAAAAAAAATCAGCCAAAATATTAGCTGATCATGAGTCAAAGGAACACATGACTTCAGTTAAGCATCAAAGGATTTCTCTTTTCACAGAGCTGATAGTAAATTATGGGTGACTGATATTAAAAATGTGACCAACACCCACTTCTGGGGAAGAGCTGTCTTGTTACTTGGCAACCTCTAGGGAAAGGTAGTTGGGACAAGAGGGTCAGACTCAAGCAATCCTCTTCGGAATTTGTGTTCCTTAATACTTAAGTATTACAATAACCAGAAATTTTTCCTTCCCCTTTCCTCATCCTACCTCCCCATCCTAACCAGCCCCAAGGCAAAGGATCCCCTTGCAGAAAGCCAGGCCGTTTTTGTTAGGGCACCCTATTTCTGGAACATACCCAGGCCTAGAGTATCTGGGACCTAACAGGACTTAAGAAATAATTTAGAGACCTTTGTCAGACCATTCTCTGCTTGGTGTCCCGTCCTTCTTATCTGATCAACCATAAAAATAGTCTGTGATTCCCCTTGTGTATGGTCATGCTGTTCATTAGAGTTGTTACTGTTACCCATTCGGGGTGTAGACGTTCCAGCACAGTCTGCTCCTCTTTCCCATCCCCCTCCCCGGACTCGAGGTTTGGCTCCCAGCCAGAACAGCAAAGTCACATGCTTTTCCCATTGGCTCTGATGCAGGCCCTGGCAGCATTTCAAAATCCACCTCCTTCCTTCTTTATCCACAACTCATTTCTCCCTGGCTTCCTGGCTCTCAAAAGACTGCGTGAGCAGGGGTTAAGAGTGAAGGCATTTCTGGATCTTGATATTTGTTCAGGAAGGAACAGGCAGGACGTGGTCAGAAGGAGGTTTCTGCAAAAATCAACTGAGTATCTCAGGCAAATTTCTGTAGGCGGATGGAACTGAGTGAAGCATTATCTTTTACGGACAAGCTATTGCAGTAGTTGCCATTACAACAGAAGAATACGTTTTTCTGTCTCCTGACGAAGCGTATGTATTCCACACATCTCTTTGGACAGCCCAGGACTGAATATTGGTACACGTATTCTGAAGAGAGTAGGAGAGTAACAGAGGCTTCAGGTTAGATCTGGGATGGAACACGGGATATGGCTGAGTAAGCAGCACTTCTCTTCCCTCCCCTCCCCTCACGCAGAGGCTGAGCCTTGAAGACCCTTCCACAGAAGGAGCAGCCTTCCCCCGGGGCAACTCACCCCTTCCTCCAACACATTTACAGCAAAGGAGCTGTCTCGGCCATGCTCTATTAGGAAATAAGTCACTGAAAATCAGAGATGGGTGGGGAATCAGGAGATCACTTATTAAAACCCAATCATTGTACAGATGAGAAATTTCAACTCCGGTAAGGGAAGTAACATGTTCAAGACCATCAAGCTCTGAGGTAAAGCCAGAGCTAGCGGCACTGGTGAATTCTGACTCCAGATGAGTGCTTTTTTTTCCCCCCAGGTCGAGTCATAAAACTCAGTCTCCCATCCCTCCCCTTACTCCTACCCCTAACTCACCTCCAGTGAAATGTTGAATATACACCTCTTTGGTCTGGCATGCAAAGTCAGGATGTTTGGATTGACAGGAACCTGGATTCTTTCTGCAGGTCTTGTCAACAAATTCACCACAGGAGGTGCAAATTATAGATCTTGTAGGTTCTGAATATTATGTCAAAACCATAGCGTAAGACCACGGGTGGCAGGTAGTCAGGGAAGAGAGGAGAAATACTGATGAAGGTATCTGGCTTGCTATCCTGGACCTTCCAGATTTGCCTAGCCAGACTTCTGGGGACCTCCGAGGACCCTCTCTTCTAGATATATCTCAGCAGAGCCCAGGTCTATCAGGGAATCTGGTTTTAGGCATCATGGGACTACCAGGAAACCCTTTCCCCTCCTCTTTACAGGTACAGCGTGTAGCTGTGTTTCTGAAGGGGACACTGTGCTGGGTATTTCATTGCTGGTAGCACTGGGCAAGTTTGGCTGAGAAAGAAGACCCAGTATCCATGGGAAAGGAAAGAAGAGGATTTGTCTTCAGAGTTACTTACCAAGACCTGAACCCCTGTTGAGAGAAAATCATGCTATTGCTCTCCAATTTGCACATCCATAGGCACTGAATTATTTTTTTTATCACCCCTTCCCTTCAAGCATCCCTCCTCACCCCCTTCCTGTAGCTACAGTTTGGTGGGCAGCAGCAACAGCAGGGTCCCCAACAGCAGATCCTCCATAGTGGGGAAAGATATTTGCACCAGCCACAGACTCAGGAACCTGGACTCAATAAACACTGGCCCTATAGCTCCTGCCCCTCAGGATCAGGACTTTAGAACATCACTCCCTGACCCCATCACCTTGCTCCCTTTGCCTCCCTACTGTGGGACTCACCCTTCATGGGAGACCAGCACAAAACCAGGAGAGCTCCTGCGAGCAGGAAGAACAGGAGCCGGTACATATATGCTGGAGGAAGCATGTATGTACTAGAGGGAGAGAATGAGGCAGCAGGCAATCAGCTGCAGAAAGGGCTCAGTGATGGCGCACCCAACAGGATGTGGACGGAGGTGAAGCTGCAATTTCCTCCCTAGTTTCCTGTGAGGTGTGGCCTGGGCTATAAAAGCTGTAGTTTAGTTACTTGTATTGGGAGGCCCTGCCTAAGAGAGTGGGTGTTCTGCTTCCTCTCACTATTCCAAAGTCAACCCAGGGCCTTGATCAAGAATTTTGTATAGGGAAGAGGTAACCCTAGCATCAAGGGAAGATGTTATAGCTTCATGCCACAGGCACACAAGTGTATGGCACACCGCATGCTGTGTTGGGATTCCTGATTCAGCCATATCATACAACACTGGGCTGATGAAGGGAGAGACCATTCAGGTGAAGATGAGGAACAAGCTCACCTCAGAGTTTCAGTATGCCCGATAAGAATGGAGTTGGAGACTACAAATTCATAAACAGGTCCAGCACAGGGGACCCAAGATGTAGCCATAACAGGTTGTTCCTAGTGGTGACCCGCAATAGTACAGGGAATCTAAAAAGAGTATGACAAGTTGAAGGCATGAAAAGTTAAGGAGAGAATTGGCAATCAATTTGCAACCATTCAATTTTACCTATGGAAATATAAACAAAGACATTATATTAAGGAAACCATGGCACCTACACAAAAGGAAGGCATCTTAAAGGTTGCAAACACCCCAACATGTTTTCTTCTTCCTGCATCCTTTTCTCTTCCCTCTAATACTCGTTGATTAAGTCCACTTGTTCTTCTTTCCCATGTCTTTTGACTAAACTATTTTTGAACAATTTCTTTCTTTTTTTTTTTTTTTTCTTTGAGATGGAGTTTCGCTCTTGTCGCCCAGGCTGGCTGCAATGGTGCGATCTCAGCTCACTGCAACCTCCACTTCCCAGGTTCAAGCGATTTTCCTGACTCAGCCTCCTGAGTAGCTGGGATTACTAGCATGCACCACCACGCCCAGCTAATTTTTGTACTTTTAGTGGAGACAGGGTTTCACCACATTGGCCAGGCTGGTCTCGAACTCTTGACCTCAAGTGATCCATCCGCCTTGGCCTCCCAAAGTGCTGGGATTACAGGCGTGAGCCACCGTGCCCAGCTTGGACCATTTCTGTAGACACAACCCAAGTCTAAGCTTCAATATGTTTAATCTGGCTGAAAGAAGCTTATTTTGCTAGTTTTCTAGTTTGTTTTCTTTTCAAATATTTCCACCTCTACGTAGATGAATTAAAAACATATCTCTTCAAGCCTATTCTGTGGTCTACAGCTATAGAACCCAATTCATTTCAGAAAGTTTCACACTATAGCCCACCGAACAAGACTAAAGGCAATTCAGAGTAGAAATCAGTCACCATTGACTAGGATGACAGAACAATAGCTTATACAGGAGATATAATGTAAGGAATTTTAGAACTTAGCTAAGCAAAATTAAGGTGAGTGGCATTCTCTAAGAGAAAGGTGCATGCAAAGTTCTAGAGACTTGCAGGCTCTCCATGTCACAGATTAGATTCTTCTCTTGTAATGTCTTTATCTAGTTTTGTATCAGTGTAATGTTGGCCCTATAAAATGAGATATGGCAAAAATAACTGCTCTTCCAATGTCCTGGAGGACTTTTTATAGAATTGGTATTGTTTCTTGCTTAAATATTTGATAGAGCTCATCAGTGAAGTCATCTGGGCTTTCCCTATGAGAACGTTTTTATTTTTATTTTTTGTGTGTGTGAGAGGTTTTTAACTACAAAGTCACCATCTACCTAAGACATCTTTATTTCTTTTTGGGCAACTGTTGGTTGTTAGAGTCTTTAGGAACTGCCCATTATCTCTCATAGTAAGTACCATACTAAGCACCTATATGAGTTTGCTTATTATGGTTTGGTATTGTAAAGACTTAATGTATTACAGTGCTGACAACAGAGTAAATGCATAGTCATTATTGTTATCAATATTTTCTAAAGAGAATAAAAATCTTTGACTAAGACAAAAAATATTCCAGGTGAATTTCACTTAATTATCTATTCTGTAGAATGACAGAAATTCAAAAGACTCAACTACTAACCTATACCTAGAAAGAAGAGAAGTATCGACATTTTCTATGGTTTGAATGTCCTCTCCAAAACTCATGTTGAAACTTCATCCCCAATGTGGCAGTACTGAAAGATGGTGAGTTTAAGAGGCGATTGGATCATGAGGGCTCTGCTCCTGGAGCTGCCATGACTCAGGTGGCCCCAGATCTGGCTTATGCCATAGCTCCAGAAGGTCTAAGTCCTAAACCTTGCTGGTGTCCACGTAGTGCTAATTCTGCAGCCTTGCAGAAAGAGAAGAGCTGCGGAGAGGCTTTGCAGCCTCCACACAGATTTCAAAGGATATTGTCAGAAGTCTGAGCCCCCAGCCAGAGACTTGTCACAGAGAAGGATCAACTGCAGATAGCCCCCACTACAGCAATGCTGAGCAGAAATGTGGGATTGGAGCTGCTGCAGAGTGTCCCTCCCAGGGAAATGCCTAGTGGAGCCATGGGAGCAAGATGACCACAAAGAGTCTCCACTTGGGTAATATCTAATGGAGCTTTGGGAGCAGGACTGCCATCGAAACTTTAGAACTGCAGAGCTGCAAGCATGCAATGCCATCCTGCAAAAACTGGGTGGACTGAGTTCAGTCACAAGCAACGGGGGTCTTGAGAACCCAATCCCCATACTAGTGTGCAGTGGTTGCCAGACATGGAATTGAAAAAGACTATTCTGGAGTCTTAAGACCCAATGTCTGCTCTCTTGGGTTCCAGACTTGCTTAGAGTTTATTACCCCTTTCTTCTTGTCTACTTCTCCATTTTGGAATGGGAATATATATCCTAGGCTTGTCTCACCATTGTATCTTGGAAGTAGATAACTTGTTCTGATTTTACAGGTTCACGGATGAGACTCTGGACCTTGGACTTTGGGCTTTTGAGTTGGTGCTGCAATGAGTTAAGACTTTGGGGCTATCAGGGTGGAATTTGTATTTGTATGTGAGAAGGACATATGTTTTTGGGGACCAGGGGTGGAATGCTATGATTTGAATGTTCCCTCTAAAACTCATGTTGAAACTTAATTCCCAATATGGCAGTATTGAGAGGTAGCTCCCTTAAGAGATCATTGTTCAAAATGGGTTATCATGGGAAGGGAGCTGGTGGCTTTATAAGAAGAGAAAGAGAGAAGTGAGTGAACACGTTAGCACACTCAGCCCCCTCATCATGTGATACCCTGCACTGCCCCAGAAGTCTTCAGAAAGTTTCCACCAGCAAGAAGGCTCTTACCACCGGCCTCTACCTGTAAGAAATAAATTTCTAAAAGAAAGTTGGGATGAAAATGCTAGAGATAAGAGAATGCAGACTTGCAAAAGAAGTGGCTTATCCTAGGACTCTGCCTTTTGAGGAAAAACACCTCTTGTGTTTTTGTGTCCTGCAACTACTCTTTCCCCATTATAAATTACCCCATTCAGGTATTCTGTTACAGAAATGGACAGTAACAGAAAACGGACTGGACCTAAAACAACGTTGAACCTTGGGGACCTTTCAATGTACCCCTTTCCTCTTCTCTTGGCTAATGTAATCTTTCAAACAATAAGAAATCATTTTTTTCTAAGACTGTCCCTATATCCCACAAATGGATATAGTGTGTCAAATAAGTCCTCTCTCACAGTTCAAGGGATTAGCAAATGATCAATTCTGCCCTCCTTTAGTGGCTCTAGTAAAGGGCCATAGTTGAAAAGTCAGCGTCCTGTATCCTAGTGAAAATTCTTCCAAAGATTCTGCTGTGATCAAGAAGACCCTTGGTGTGAGAATCACAGTAAGTTACACTGCTTCCGTCCCACATGGCCTCTAGTTCTAGATGGCCAAGGTCATTCCTCCATTAATTCTGATGCAGGTCTTTGAATAAAACTCTGAGAAATTAACACTAGAATATTTTCTCCTAGAGGTATCATTATACCCACTTTACAGTTTTGGAAACTGAGGCTAAGTGATTTGCCAAGGTCAAAGTACTAGGGAGCAAAACTGAGATTTGAACTTGGGCCTGTCTCAACAATCCGCCTAGCTATTAACTGTTGTGCCAGCACCTGCCATATGTAAAGCACCCAGCTCAGTGTTCCAGAAACAACAGGGACCTTTCCAGCATTTTTTCTATTTCCTCTTTTTTTTTTTTTCTTTTTTCTGAAGCTGAGCAGATGTCAGTAAGTTGAATATTGAGATACTCTGGAGCACTGTTTTCTACATGGAAAGCCACAGAGGCAGAAAATGTGCAAAAAACCCAGGGATGTAATTGTTCATGAGAGCAATCCTAAAACTCAAGTACAAAGGAAACTCAAATACAAAGGAAACTCAAGTACAAAGGATGACCCTGCTTTGCTTTTTAAAACGGGGAGGAGAGAGGCCTGCAGCTTACTGGTTAAGATCCCCTCATGAGCCAGGCATGTCATCTTTGAATCCCTCTTAATAGCTGTGGAATCTTAGACAAGCAAGTAACTTCTCTAAGGTTCAATTCCCTCAGGGGTAAAATGGAGAGAACAGTATCACCTCCATCAGGTTGTTTAGATGAGTAAATGAGTTATGTTATGTAAAGCCATTGCAATAGTTCCTGGCATGTATCTAATATTACTAGTCAGTGTACAATGGACTGGGGGCAGAAGAAAGGGCCACTCCAGGATGTGAAACATGCTAGGAAATTGCCTGTGACTGGCAGCAGCATGAGAAGCAGGATCAAGCAGAATTGTATAACAAGATTATGTTCTGGTGACAGAACCATATTTACAGTTTTAGCCAAGAGCTGAGTGCTTACTGTAGCCTCACCTGGCACTGTCGGGGCACCTTGCCCATCCTATGAGCTCCTACAGGTTTGAGGATTAGGTGATATTATCCCCATGTATAAGTAATAAACTAAGACAATAAATGAAAGAGCTGAGATTTGGGCCATAGTCTACCTGGTTCTACTGCTTACGCTCTTGACAATGCTGAATACCACTTTATAGGTAAGGCAGTAGCAGGGAAAGGCTTTGCACCCTGACTTCCTCTCTAAAAGAAAGTTGGGATGGAAATGCTAGGGATAAGATCAGGCAGACTTGCAGAAGAAGTGGCCTATCCTAGGACTCTGCCTTTTGAGGAAAAACACCTCTTGTGTTTTTGTGTCCTGCAACTACTCTTTCCCCTTTGAGCCCCTCGAGCAGCTTTCCTCTGTAAGCCTCATTGCCAATACGCACTCCCCACTCCTAGCTTTTGCTCTTCTGTAAGAACCAGGGAAGGACCGCTCTCATGCCCCCATATTCTAGAAGTTGGTCGTTTCCACAAGCATTTATTTCCTGGGAGAGAACTGGGGGTTCTGGAAGCAATGCCTAGAATGACAGGGAAAGGCCTGACTACTGGATAAAATTCAGTGGGCTCAAACTCCTGGATTCCAAGGACCAGAACAACGGTAAGAAGAGACAATGCAGGAGCTGCTTGATAACAGCCAACATTATAAAGTTATTGTATGTACATTATCTTGTTGTACGCTTGTTCCCAACCATAAGCCCGTGAGGAAGGCAATGTGGTGGTCACTTTCAGCATGAGGAAGCAGAGGTCTGAGAAGGTGTGGCTTGAGGGTTTCAGGACTCCACACCCAGTGCTGGGTAACCACACCTTACAACCTGCTCAGTTTCTTAAACATAATTTGGGACCGAGGAGCACACTGGAAGTGAATGTGGACCTTTGAAATAGTGTTTATTGCCCAGATACAGCGTGACACTACCCCAAGGTCAAATTTCTCCCCACCTCAGACTATTTATGGCAGACTCTCTGAGAAACAGAGAAGGAAGAGGATGAGTGGGAAAAAATGCAACCTTCTTTAGCTAGGAGAGAAGTAACTCAGCAGGAATCTTCTCAGAAGTCCAAGTCTGAGGCTTGACCAACTGCCTTTGCATCAGGGCTCTAGGTCTGTGTCTGCATCCAGCAGCCCTCAGTGAATCGGAAACGCAGGAGACATCAGGATCACCACATGAGAGGGACTCTTTCCTTTTCCAGCTCTTAGGGCTTCCTCTGGGCACCAGAAAATAGTGACATTTTCTTAAGCTGTTGCCATTGCTAAGAAAGAAATTTGATAAAGAAATTCATGATCTGGGGGTGACATCAGCAAGATGCTGAGCAGAAACTTCCGGCACTCTTCCCCTCCACAAAAAAAAAAAAAAAAATTGACTCAGGGTCCCCCAGGGAGTATTCTGAGTTACTTAAGACATGTTTAGTGTGAATCTCAACATTCTAGGACTCTGTCTTAGAAAACACAATGCTGAAGGATGAAGTTAACCCAAAGGGTGACTCTGATGGTGGAGGATCAGGCTGTATGGCATCTGGGTCCGGCCATAAAATGTAATGACATTAATCATGATAAAATAGCGACCAGGTATTGGACATTTATTATGTGTCAGGCACTACGCTACAGTTTACATGTCTTATTTAAAGATCATAATAGCATTATTATCCCCATTTTCAGATGAGAAACAGGCTTTTTGAACAAGCTTGAAATGCATATTCATATGGAGATTTTAAAAAAAACGGCAGTCTGCATCTCAGAAGAGGATGTAGAGAGGAAGATGAAGATGTGTGGGTCGTCAGCCTGTAGAGGGTATTTAGAGCTATGTGATGACGTAACTGGAGGAGATAATAAGGCAAAAAAGGCAAGGACTGAGCAAGTCATGTAAATGATACAGCCTCAGGTTTTTTGTACTATAAAGAAAAATTTTTAACCTGAAATTCAAGCCACCAGGTATTATTATAATTAACAGTGTTGTTGTTGTTATTGTTGTTTTGTACAACTTTTATGCATCTGCCTGCATAGATGCTGTGCCACATAAGTGCAGTGCTTTATGTCTGGTTTTCAGATTGTTGCCTATGCTCTGGCTGAGCTGCCTGCTAAGAATCCTCCTGAATGAATGGAGTTAGATTTGTGCCTGCTGACTGTCTTCTGAGGAGCAGCTCAGAGGACAAGAGGGCATCAGAATGAATGAAGTGCCCAAAAGAGGGCCGCCATGCCAACACCTCAAAAAGCCAGAGTGGTGACCCTGAATGGTGGGAGGTGGGACAGGAGACAGAATGGTAAATGACTGTCAAGTAGTGAGAACCAAAAAATAACTTGACAATTAAAAAAAAAAACATATCAAAGTCAAATTATGCCCCAACTGTACTTGTGATACTAAAATTTTCACTACTCCATCAATTTTAAAACTGTGGAGACCCAGGAACTTCAGTGGTGCCCAAGTGGAGAGTTTCCTTAAGAGTGCCTTTGGACATGCATCCTAGCTCTCTATTTGGGGGAGAAGCTTTTCTGGGATGGGGAAGGGAGTGTGGAAGTGTTACAAAAATTTCACTGTCTTACAGCGTGTGTGAGCATACAACCTTAGAAAATTTCTAAAGCTTGGAGAAAAGTCTGCATCCTTTTATAACCTTTGATTTTTTATCATTTTGGCACAAGATTCAGCCTTTGAAATTATAAGAGCTTTTTTTTCGTAGTATTTTCACATCTTCTAAATGTCCTAGTACTCTTTCTTCTCCACCACCCTCCAAATGCTGCCAAGAGTTCTGGTGCCGCATCGTTCCAGTGCCTTGTTCCGTCTTCTCACCTGACTGAGTTTTCACCTCTCATCTGATGCCCATCTGCACTTTAATGATAAAAATCTACCTTAGCTCAAGGCTCCAAGAAGATGATGTTCTATTCCCCTAACCCCATGCACTGAACCCAAGCTGTTTCTGGAACAATGATCCCGGGCTTATCAGGACTACTGTCTGAACTACTGAACTACTCTCTCCACACCCACCTCCCAACCAGTCTAGAGCTTCAAGAAGCTCCCAGAAAGACTCACTACTTGTCCTTGAGAACAGGGATTCAATCTAACTTCCCTTGGCACTTTAGGTCATGGCCAGGGAAGATATTTCTTTCAGGGCCTCTTCTTCTTGGTTTTAGTTATACAAACTTCCTTCTGCAGTTTCATCATTTTATTCTTTTCTTTGAGCCTTTTTTCAAGTTTAGTGCTTAGAAAAAATCTCCTTCCAGCTTCCAGTGCCGTATTCTTTCATTCCTGCAAGTAGGTCCAGCATCCCAGCTTCTCCTTCCTGCACTCAGAGGAGCAGAGCAAATGAGTTCTCTGCCTTTTGCCCTGCACAAACCCAAGGCTCACAGGACTGTATTTTAATTGATTCAATTCAGCAAATGCTTACACATTGAAAAAAGAATGGGCTCCAGGTGAGCAACACGGAGGCCATAACAAAAACAGCACTAGCACGAATGGAGAGGAGAATGATAGTAGTGATGTGATGAATGCTGAATAGACTAGACTCTGTCAGTGGTTGAATGTGGAACAAGGGAGGAAAAGGAGTCAAAGGTAATGCTGACTATATCCATATCACGGCTCTAGGCTAAGCTATGGGAACACAAAGGAGGAACTGGGTCAGAGGGGGAGTGCTGAAAAAACAAACATTTATACCAAGATGTGAGGTTGAGCAGAAGTTTTCTAAGCGAGGAAGGGAGTGGCAAAAAGTATAAGAAAAAGAGAAGGGGCTTACTCAGGGAACTTAAGGGTCTTCATTGTTGAAGCCTACAGTGCAAGCTGAGTGGGACTAAATGCAAAGGCAGCAATTAGGTGAGAGCAGTACCCCACTCTCCAAGGAGCTTCCCCAGGATCTCCCTGCCTTCCCCACGTGACCAGGGACTCAGCTGCCTTTCTTTCCTCCCTAGACGTCTACTATCCACTGTATCTTTCAGAGATTTTTCTCCATTTATGCCTGGCCACAGAGTAGGCCACAAGATTTCATCTCCCTATTTGTACTTTTTGGTTTCAGGATTTTACTGCCAATCACTTAAAGCACAGGAATATTAAAGGGTTTTAAAATCTTACTAAGTTCTTATAATCCTTGGTCTATGGAAACCAGCTCCCTTCTTTCCACATTTGGTCACTATAGCACCATGGTTAGGAGTTAGACTAGTCTCTGTTTCAATTTGGATTCTCCGCTGTCTAGTTGTGAGAGATTGTGTGGGCTTTAACCTCTCTATCATCAGTTTTCAACAGAAAAAAATAAGTAACAGTGTCTATCAAACAACACTGTGAGTACACAATTAGTACATATAAGCTATTTAGTTGTTTTAAAATAGTATACCTTTTGAGGAGACCTGGAAGTAACACCAGTGAAAAAAACAAAAGAGGGAATTCCAGTAACCTCCACAAACACACATACAAACTCACACAAAATTTGTCAGAATCAACCTTATTAGAACTCTGGAAAATATCCAAAGATTTACATTAATCAGAAAAAATGATGAACCACAATAAGATGACTTAAACACAGTAGGAAAGGTTTGCAGCACTTTTAAGTTAAACGTTGTTGAGCTTGCTCCCTGGTATAGTTGAAATCTTAAAGACAACAGCCTACATTCCTGGTCATAGGCTGGAAATTACCTGATTATTGTTCGTCTGTTTTGACTTGTCTGCTCTTGCCTTTATTTTACCTAACTTGTAACTCTCTCAGTGTGAAAAATCAGCTAAGTGGCGGCTTACTGGGTATATATACCCAAAGGATTATCAATCATGCTGCTATAAAGACACATGCACACGTATGTTTATTGCAGCACTATTCACAGTAGCAAAGACTTGGAATCAACCCAAATGACCATCAGTGACAGACTGGATTAAGAAAATGTGGCACATATACACCATGGAATACTATGCAGCCATATAAAAGGATGCATTCATGTTATTTGCAGGGACATGGATGAAGCTAGAAACCATCATTCTCGGCAAACTATCACAAGAACAGAAAACCAAACACCGCATGTTCTCACTCATAGGTGGGAACTGAACAAGAGATCACTTGGACTCAGGAAGGGGAACATCACACACCGGGGCCTATCATGGGGAGGGGGGAGGGGGGAGGGATTGCATTGGGAGTTATACCTGATGTAAATGATGAGTTGATGGGTGCAACACACCAACATGGCACAAGTATACATATGTAACAAACCTGCACATTATGCACATGTACCCTAGAACTTAAAGTATAATAATAAAAAAAAAAAAATAAGGAAGAAGGAAAATATGTAATTGTATAATTACAAAGTTTAATATGATTGTGAAGCAACATTAAGGAAAGAGAAATCACTAAAAATTAAAAATAAAACAAATCAAATAAGTCAAAAAAAAAAAAAGAAAACACTGAAAAGCAAATGAATGAACTGTTGAAACCTTGGACAATGGAGTAGAGTTGAGTCAACAACAGACATGCCAAAAGCCTCGGGGAAAACTCTGGGAATAAAGTTACTTCAGTGAATAATAACTCTAGAAGGCTCTCAAGAATAATAGAAAATTACATTACACACATGTTCAGAACCGGAATGACTTGAGAATATCCTGAGCTTTAACTTTTATCTGATCTTTAGGCTCAAGTAGAAAGTGAAGGCTAAGGCAGACTTGAAAAATGGACTGGCCTAGCATTGAAAGAGTGCCCTAACACAGAGCCAATCTGCAAAGACTGGAAGAATTTTGTGTTTGTCTGCTTTTTATTTCAGGCATTTAACGAACTTTTGACAATTTGAGTATGCTATGTGTAAGTGTAGATCTTTTTTATTTTATTCTATCTGGAGTTCCTTGAGCTTCTAGAATATGAGATTCATGTAGTCTATCAAACTTGAGAGGTCTGGGGCCTTTATTTTTTTCCAAATATTCTTTTGCCCCTTTCTCTCTACTCTTTCTGGAATTTATTTTATGTGTATATTGGTGTGCTTCATGGTGTCTCACAGGTCTCTAAAGCTCCGTTCCTTTTTTATGCTTTTTTCTTTCTGCTCCTTACTCTGGATAATTTCAGTTGATCTATCTTTAAGTTCTGTAATTCTCTTTCTTCTACCTGCTCAAATATCTTGTTAAACCCCTCTAGTAAATTTATTTCAGTTATTGCAATTTTCAATTCCAAAATTTCAATTTGGCTCATTTTTTATAATTTCTGTCTCTATTTATATTCTGTACTTGTTGACAAGTTGTTTTCCTAGTTTCCTTTAGTTCTTTATCTACTGTTTCCTTTGAGTCTTTAATCCAAAAAGAAAGATCTCAACTCAATAGCCTTACTTTCCATCCAAGAAACTAGAAAAAGCAAAGCAAACTAAACCTAAAGGAAGCAGAAAAAAGGAGGAAAAGAGATTAGAATTGAAATAAACAAAATAGAGAATAGAAAACAGTAGAGAAAATCAATAAAACCAAAAGTTAGTTTAGGAATAAGTCAACAAAACTGACAAACCTTTAGCTATTCTGACCAACAAAAAAAGAGAGAGAAATATAAAATTCCTAAAATTAGAAATGATAAGGGGCATATTAATACTGGTCCTAATGAAATAAAAAGGACTTTAAAGGAATACTATCAACAACTATATGCAAACAAATTAGATAACCTAGATAAAATGGACATGTTCCAAGAAACATAGAAACTATTACTGACTCAAGAAGAAATATACAATCTGAATAGTCCTTTAACAAGTAAAAAGATTTAATTAATAATCAGAAACCTTTCTTCAAAGAAAAGTCCAGGCACCAATGGCTTCATTAGTACACTCTACCAAACATTTAAAGATAAACACCAATCTTTCAAAAACTTTTCCAAAAAAATAAGTGGAAGGAACACTTCTAAATTCATTCTATGAGGACAGCATTACCCTCTGATGGTCTGGTAAGTCTCATGTTGAACTGTTAGAGGTGGGGCCTTGTGGGAGGTGATTGGATTATGGGGGTAATTTCTAATGGTTTAGCACCATCCCCCTAGTGCTGCCTCCTGATAAAATTCTCATGAGATCTGGTTGTTTAAAAGCGTGTAGCACTTCCCCCTTCACTGCTCTTCTTCCTGCTTCCACCATGTAAGATGTGCCTTCTTCCTCTTCACCTTCCACCATGATTGTAATAATATGTGATAATAACCTCCAAAATGTCATGGATGCAAAAATCTTTTATACATTACTCTTGCTGTCCCCAAGCACTTCAGCCGACATCTTGCGTAGACCACCATCCCACTTGGCTGTAGACCTGCACTGTGCCCTGCTGCAACCTGCTTCCTTCCAGTTGCCACTCTTCTTCTCATATAGAGACCTGCTTCCTTCCAGTTGCCACTCTTCTTCTCATATAGAGA
>NW_012114455.1:1373915-1405969 GCF_000951035.1 Colobus angolensis palliatus
ACCTGCTTCCTTCCAGTTGCCACTCTTCTTCTCATATAGAGACCTGCTTCCTTCCAGTTGCCACTCTTCTTCTCATATAGAGAAGATGCTCCTAGCAATATATGCTGCGCCCTAAGCACGGGCACAGGCTTTTCTGTCAGTTCTCTACAATGACAATGAAGACTAAGCTGCGACATTCATTACAATGCACTGAATGCATAGCAATAACTGAAGGAAATGAACAGAAAACTTAGAATGAGATACTAGATATGGCTCCTCTTAGAATCCATGGGTTCAATCCCCTGGCCTGCCATGGAGTGAGAAGGACCAGCTTACCTTTCTCCAGATGAAATAGTCTTAAATCTGTCTCTCCCAACTAAAGTCTAAGTCGCAGCCACGAGGAAGCCCCAAGAAAGGAAAACAGTTCTCTCCTCGCTTTCATTTTCTACCCTAGGATCTGCTTCTTTCCAAGATGATTGACAGTGAGAAACTTTACTCTCCTCATGGGAACCCTCTGTATGCCTCGGAGCCTAACCTTTCTCTGTATTCCTAGAGGTATGTACTTTTAAGTCTGTGTTCAGCCTTCTTTTTGCCTTTCTGCATTCCAATGATTTATACTTATATATTCTCTTAGCTTTAATCAATGTCTTGATGTAGATGACTCTCAATTCTACCCATCCAGCCCAGTTTTTATCTTCGCATTCTTTTACAGTATGGTATAGTGAAAAGACCATAGAACCTGGCATCAAAAATCCTGAGTGGTAGAACCGGAATAAATCAGATTCAGGATTGACCTAGCCATTCCCTCTCTCGCCAAGTTGCAAGGGAGAGAAATTACAGAGACATTGATTTCCCTAGGAGCAGGGTATGCCTTCCAAGAGCTTCCACAGCGTCCCCACCCCTAACCTTAAGCAGGAAAGCCCAACCTTGCAGGGGTATAAATAGGCACTCTTGAATCTTCCTGCTATAGCCTGTGCCTCCCTCTTTCCAAAATGGACAAGTCCCTCTTGCTGGAACTCCCTATCCTGCTCTGCTGCTTTAGGGGTGAGTCCCTAGGGTTGACAGCTGGTAAGAATCCCGAATTTAGGAACAGGTGAGAGCACTCATGGCAGAGGCCTTCTCATGGAAGTCCTATCGTAACAGAAACATGATGAGCTTCTGCTCTAATGTTATGCCTTCTACCCAGGGTATGTCATATCCCCAGGACCTTAACTAAAACTCTTCTCCCTTCCTTTATGGGGGGGTGGAAAGAGGCAGATTAGAGAGGAATCGAGTGGATTTCACAGAAGCTTTGAGATGGGGTTTGGAAAATGAGGTCTGCAGACAGTGTATCTTTTTTTTTTTTCAACAGCATTATCTGGATCACTTTCAAAGAGAAAATATGCAGGTGAGTAGAAATAGATAAGTGGTATGAGAAGGGGCAGGTCTGAGGAGGAAAAGATGGGTGGGGTGAGGTGAGCACCAGGGGCTAAAAAAAAAAAAAAAAAATAGAAATAGACCTTGAGTTCCAACACTCAACAACCTCTTCCAGCAGGACAGAGCTGGGATGGGAGCTGATTTTAGGTTTGACAAAATAACATTCGCATCAACGGACAAGGTCAGGAGTGAGTGTCAGTGAAGGGCAAGGAAAAGGGAAAGGAGGAAGTGGAATGTTGGCTTTTCACGTGTTGCTTGGCCAAATCTAAAGCATGACAACTTCAGGAATTTCAGGTTGTCCCCATTGTCAGATTCCAGGCACGCACAAATAAGAGTCAATTCAGACTTTTACCTTAATTGTGCCACACAGAGTCAATTAAAAAGAAAGGAATGAAGCAAAAAAGCATGTGCACTTATCTTTCTCCTTCTGGTCTGTGCTGCATCCTATAGGAATGGTTAGATGAATCTGAGAAGCCCTGAAGAGGTGAAGAGATTTAGAAGGAGAGAAGAGGTGCAGAGATGCCCAGTAGGTGACTAGGCATTAGGGGGACAGAGGTCCTGGAATGGCTCCAATTTAAGAGTACCCGATGGACCCTGAAGGGCAGATTATAACAACCCAATACAACAGTAAATCTCAGGCACATTTCTGACGTGTTTTCTTTCTCTTTGCCAGTACAGTCAATGAAATAGCTGTTGTGAAAGATGAATTTCCTCGTAAGTATGAAGAGGACCTGCTGATCATCTCAGTCTTGATAATGTTTCACTTTTCCTTGTTCCTCCACCTTTCTTTCCCCTCCCATTTTTCAGGCTAAAATTCCTGAGACCGTAAACCTCAGTCACTCTCATGGCTTAGCATACTTCCGCAGAGGAAGATGTTCACGCTCGATGGGCTCTGGCAGGCAGACTTCTAACCCAAAAAGGGAGAGGGGTTCTTTCGTGGTAGTGCCATTGTTTCTCAATTCTCTTTCCCACTCTCCGGCCAAGTGATAGAAATTGTTCAGTGTAGGATGTGCCACCTCCAGTTCCCGGGAGAAAACTGCTCCAGAGGAAGAGGAATATGCAGAGCAGGAACAGAAGAGGCCTGCATGGTTGGAAGGATTTCCAAAAGTAAGTTGTGGGTTAGGGAAAAGAAGAATGGGCAGAGGAAGTAGACAGGGACATATCAGCCACAGGGGAAAGGGGAGACTTTACTTCACTTTTACTATAGGCAGTCTCACACCTGGGATGGCTGATTCCTTCATCCGCATCATATACCATAATGAAAATCGGCCGGGCGCGGTGGCTCACGCCTGTAATCCCAGCACTTTGGGAGGCCGAGGTGGGCGGATCACGAGGTCAGGAGATCGAGACCATCCTGGCTAACACGGTGAAACCCCGTCTCTACTAAAAATACAAAAAACTAGCCGGGCGACGTGGCGGGCGCCTGTAGTCCCAGCTACTCGGGAGGCTGAGGCAGGAGAATGGCGTGAACCCGGGAGGCGGAGCTTGCAGTGAGCTGAGATCCGGCCACTGCACTCCAGCCTGGGCGGCAGAGCGAGACTCCGTCTCAAAAAAAAAAAAAAAAGAAAAGAAAATTAGATGGAGGTGGTCACTAAGGAGGGTGGGGGCCTACAGCTAAGGAATTAGTATTTTGAGAAGCCTGAAGAAAACAGAGGAGAATAAATCGAGGTGAGAGAATAGGTGTAATCTATGCCCAATGGGTAACAGTGAGTTGCTGAGAGGAGGGGGCTTTTGGTCCTTGTGCCTCTTGTGCCTGTCTGGGTTTCCTTATAGATGGATCTAAACTGTGGAAATAGAAGGGCCAGCGTCATCAGTAGACTGGCTGAATTGCCCTGGATGGTTAAGACAAGACATCATGATTTCTCTTTTTCCACCCTTTGTGCTAAACTGTCTCTTGGCATTTATAACCCTCACTTAAACCAGTGTTAAGATTCTCAAGAGAAACACCCAGCTTTGGCATTCCCTGAATTACTGTTCTCCTTACTGCCCTAACCCCAGTAATCATTTTAGACTGCTCCATCGCTGCATTTCTTTTGGGAAGCCCCCAACTTGCAACATCTTCCAGTTTTTACATTTGAATAACGGAGCTTTGAACTACACAAGATTATCTCTATATATTGGTGTGGTCTGGAGAAAAGTTTTTTTGCAGAAGTTTCATGGCCAGGCTTTCTGATCTGTTTTTAATCCCTTCCACAGGGGACGGTACTCCCTGGTTAACCTTCAAGGACTGCCTAAAGAACTGTGCTGACGTGAAAGGCATAAAGTGGAGTGTCTATTTTGTGAGCTTCAGCTGCTGCAGGAGCCACGACCTGTGCAATGAAGACCTTTAGAAGTTAATGGTTCTTCTGTGACTCCAAATTCTGGGTGAGGTTGTTGCCTCAGCCTCTTCACAATGACTTTCTTAAAAAAAAAAATCTCTTTCTCACACACACACGCATACTACAGAAGAGGATTGCAAAGACATGGCTCCATCTTCTGCACATGAAAGGAAAGTCCCTCTCCTTTTCTAGTCTCTGTCTCATCCCTTAAAATAAGTAAATAAATAACCTTGAGAGCAAGAACAAGATCAATATATCCTGCAGGTTGCTATAAACCCTTGCGCTTTCACTGTATAGCTAGTTTGTTCAGAAAAGAAGGAAAAGGATACTTTAATTTCAAAAAAGAATCCCTTCCTCTTTCCTCTGCTGCTTTCCTTCCTTCTGTGGCAGGGTATTTTAATATTTTTCACATTTTTTTCTCTCTGTGTTATCTTTCTTATCCCACTCCAAAGAAAGCACATAACTGTGGTCTGAAGGGATGGGGAGTAGCAACATATAAAGAAGTGGTTCAAGTCTTCTTGGAGTTTGTTCATGAATGTTAATCCCAGGGTGAGGAGAAGATTGGGACATAGAAAGGAAGCTGCACCAGAACCATGAACAGAGAAAGATTGTCTGCCTTCTAGAATCAGATCTGTTTGGGGCTAGCGGTTGCAGAATAAAAGCAGGAGAAGTCTATGAGATTCTAGAGATAGTACCTGCATCCAGCTTCCCTGACAAACTCACAAGGAGGCATCAACCTCTAGACAGAGAACAACTGCAGGATACTTCCAGGGGACAGAACCACCAGCAGCAACACAACTATTCCCATGCCTGGAGCATGGCATGGAGGAAGCTGAGAACTGTGCGGTCTGAGGAAGCCATTTGAGTCTGGCCACTAGACATCTCATCAGCCGCTTGTGTGAACAGATGCCCCGTGACCCTAGATGCCTCTCCCACCCTTACCTCCATCTCACACACACTTGAGCTTTCCACTCTGTATAATTCTAACACCCTGGAGAAAAACGGCAGTTTGACTGAACATGTTCACAAGGGTAGAGGCTGATTTCTAATGAAACTTGTGGAATGAAGCCCAGAAAGAGTGATGAACTATATTATATTATATAAAAATAATAATAATAATATAAAGAAAGCTACCTTTCTTCTATAGCCAAATTGTGTTTCCTTCTTTCTCTCTCCTCCAACCTCTTCCTAATTCCTTTAACAAACATGTGTTCAAAGCCTACTATGTTCCAGGTACTGCTAGACCCTAGTACGTATACAGCATCATAATCCCTATCCTCATGGAGCTTAAACTAATGGGAAAGGCAGATCTTAAGTAAATGCTAATAATAGCTTCCACTTATATGACGATTACTATATGAGAGGCATTGCTATAAACACTTTTTATCTTCTGACTCAGTTACTCTTCACACAAATCTGAAAGTCATACTACTCTCCATGTGTGTCAGTCAGAAACCAAAAACAGCACCAGTTATTTTTTACAGAGGCTTTAAAATTAAGAGGGGTTAACCAGGTATTAAAGGACACAAAAAGCCAAAGGGAGATACTGAGTTAACAAAGACAGAAACTGCAAAAAACAGCTAAAACCTGTAGGTCTAGGGAAACACAAGGAAAATGTTGGATGTCCATACTTCTAAGGTCTAAGGTAATTAAGGTAATTAGACCTTAGACCTTAGAAGTGTGGGGGAAGGAAGTGCAGCTGGAGGATCTCTTGAGCCCAGGAATTCAAGGCTGCAGTGAGCTATGATTGTACAGTAGCACTCCAGCCTGGGTGATGAAGGAGGATCCCATCTCTAAAATTAATTAATTAATTAAAAAGTGTGAAGGAGGGATCCCTTGGAACTGGAGCCCAAACATGTCAGGAACAAAGGACCTCCGTGAAAATAAAATGCATACCTCTAGGGAACGGGAACTGTTCAGATGGTGCTGGTATCTCTGTGGGGCACCAGGAAGCTGGTTCTGAAAGTGTGGGGGGAAAACCATGGAACAAAACCAACTGTAGCTCTGAAGCCAACTGCCACTGCCCAGGTAAAAAGCTGTTGAGAGGAAGAGGAAGCAAACAGGAAAAGATGCATCCCTTGTCCAGCTTGCCAGTCTCCCTCCAGCACCCCCTACTGGCAGAATTTAACAAGGATCTAGCTTGCAAAAACCACCATCATAAAGCAGAATATAGAAGTGTGAACTTAAAACTGAGAAACAATCATTTAATACCAGTTCAATCACGCCTTTGACCTTTCAACATCTGTGCATACCTTTTTATGTGTTTGGACTCCATTGAACAAGAAAGGCAACTTCTTGCTTTTGTCTAAAGAGATGTATTATCCATACTTGTATGGATACAAGTAAAGATACTCTTATTTTTTCTCTAAATAAGGACACAAGAGTCCTAAAGTCATCTCTATCTCAGAGTGATATCCTTGATATTCATTTCCATGCAATGTTAAATACTCTTGAAATTCAATCAATTCCACCTGTCAACTACCATCAAAAATTTTATGTAAAATAACAGAGAGATAGAGGAAAACAAGAAGAAAACATGACAAGAAAGGAAAAAGATATGCCTAGGTACCCAGTGTTTGTTTGTTTTTTTAACTGCTAATGAGGCTGCAAGCAATATTTATAACTTCCTTCTTCTGCTACTAATTCTATATTTTGTTTTGCACAACTAGAACCTCACTCGGTCAGCATTATCTATCTGGTGGGGTGATGAAAATCTTCATTCTTGAAAGGTCCAAATTTTCAATGGCCTGGATTTTTTTTTTCAGTTTCAGAGCTTTATATTTACTGTTATTGGACAGGAAGAATAAAGTAGCACTTCAGAGAATTTCCTGTATTCCAGACACAGTCATCTCTACCTCATTGTGCAACAGCCATGCAATTCCCTTTTAATAATGGGGATCAGTTTTCTCAGCCTGTAGAATAACCTCTATGCTTATATTGTGGCATGGAGGCATCAGGAGCCCAAAATGGTCTCAGCATTCAAATCAACTAAAGTATTGTTATGTTCCCTAGTGGAAGCATTTCTCCCTTAGTAACTAAGACTTCCAAATGAACAAAAATCAGTTGCAGGAATAGGAGAATTTATTCCCACTTCTACATCTTGATTCTTGGACTTGTGTACTCTGACTATGGGAAAAGCAGAATTATATATTAGTTGCTGGTTCTGAGCATATATTGCATTCTAAGATATAATCTAATCTTTTCAGAGTGTTTGCCCCCAACTTATAGTTAAATTGAGATTTCATCCAACCATTCATTCCATTATTCCATCAGGCTGGTTGCTTCTGATGATGGGGTGCACGGTAAGATAAATGATTTCCATGGGCATGAACATATTGCTCTACTTCTTTGTGGTGAAATAAGTTTCTTGGGTGGAAATAATTCTGTGTTTAAAACACGTTGATGGAGAATAAAGCATTCCCTAAGTCCACAGTTAATGATGGTGGCAGAAGCATTATTAACAGGAACATCCATATCCACAAATATCTGTTTATTCCAGTAAGAATAAATTCTAACCATGAAGAAGTCAAGCTGTTAGCAACTAGCCATGAATTAATGTAGACTCATCCAGACGAAATGGATGAGACACCCTTGATTGTGGTTTAATGCTTGGGGAGTCCACTTCCCAGTTGTTGCCAGAATACCCATTTGTAAATGCCAGTTTCTCCTGTCTCAAATCAGTTCATTATTAAACAGAAAACTAATCCCTCATTTGCTTGTCTGTAAAGAATGTTATTTCTCCTTCACTTATGTAGCTTAGTTTGGCTGGATATGAAATTCTGGATTGAAAATTCTTTTCTTTAAGAATGTTGAATATTGGACCTCACTCTCTTCTGGCTTGTAGGGTTTCTGCAGAGAGATCCGCTGTTAGTCTGATGGGCTTCCCTTTATAGGTAACATGACCTTTCTCTGGCTGCTTCCTATTTTCATGAATCACTTTTATAATAATTTTTTATTATCCAGGAGAACATCCCCAACCTAGCAAGACAGGCCAACATTCAAATTCAGGAAATGCAAAGAACACCGTTAAGATACTCCTGGAGAAGAGCAACCCCCAAACACATAATTGTCAGATTCACCAAGGCTGAAATGAAGGAAAAAATGTTAAGAGGCCACAGGTGTTTTGTCACCACCAGGCCTGCCTTACAAGAGCTCCTGAAGGAAGCACTAAATATAGAAAGGAAAAACCAGCACCAGTCACTGCAAAAACATACCAAAATATAAAGACCAGTGACAATGAAACTGCATTAACTATTGTGTAAAATAACCAGCCAGTATCATGATGACAGGATCAAAATCACATATAACAATATTAACCTTAAATGTAAATGGGCTAAATGCCCCAATTAAAAGACACAGACTAGCAAATTGGATAAAGAGTCAAGACCCATTAGTGTGCTGTGTTCAGGAGACCCATCTCACTAGCAAAGACACATATAGGCTCAAAATAAAGGGATGGAGGAATATTTACCAAGCAAATGGAAAGCAAAAGAAAGCAGGTGTTACAATCCCAGTCTCTGATAAAACAGGCTTTAAACCAACAAAGATTAAAAAAGACAAGGAAGGGCATTATATAATGATAAAGGGACTAATGTAACAAGAAGAACTAACTATCCTAAATACATATGCACCCAATATGGGAGCAACCAGATTCATAAAGCAAGTTCTTAGAGACCTACAAAGAGACTCAGACTCCCACACAATAATAGTGCGAGATTTTAACATCCCACTGTCAATATCAGACAGATCAACAAGGCAGAAAATTAACAAAGATATTCAGGACTTGAACTCAGCTCTGAACCAAGCAGACCTCATAGGCATCTACAGAACTCTCCACCCCAAATTAACAGAATATAAATACTTCTCAGCACCACATAGGACTTATTCTAAAACTGACCACATAATTGGAAGTAATACACTCCTCAGCAAATGCAAAAGAATGGAAATCATAACAAACAGTCTCTCAGACAACAGTGCAAACAAATTACAATTCAGGACTAAGAAACTCACTCAAAACCCCACAACTAAAATAAAATTGAACAACCTGCTCCTGAATGACTACTGCATAAACAACAAAATCAAGGCAGAAATAAATAAGTTCTTTGAAACCAATGAGAATAAAGACACAATATACCAGAACCTCTGGGACACAGCTAAAGCAGTGTTTAGAGGGAAATTTATGGCACTAAATGCCCACATCACGAAGCTGGAAAGATCTAAAATTGACACCCTAACTTCACAATTAAAAGAACTGGGGAAGCAAGAGCAAACAAATTCAAAATCTAGCAGAAGACAAGAAATAACTAAAATCAGAGCAGAACTGAAGGAGATAGAGACACAAAAAACCCTTCAAGAAAATCAATGAATCCAGGAGCTGGTTTTTTGAAAAGATTAACAAAATACATAGACCACTAGCTAGATTAATAAAGAAGAAAAGAGAGAAGAACCAAATAGATGCAATAAAAAATGATAAAGGGATATCACCACTGATCCTACTGAAATACAAACTACCATCAGAGAATACTATAAACACCTCTATGCAAATAAACTAGAAAATCTAGAAAAAATAGATAAATTCCTGGGCACATACACCCTCCCAAGACTAAACCAGAAAGAAGTCGAATCCCTGAATAGACCAATAGCAGGCTCTGAAATTGAGGCAATAATTAATAGCCTACCAACCAAAAAAAATGTCCAGGACCAGATGGATTCACAGATTAATTCTACCAGAGGTACAAAAAGGAGCTGGTACCATTCCTTCTGAAACTATTCCAAACAACAGAAAAAGACAGACTCCTCCCTAACTCATTTTATGAGGCCAGCATCATCCTGATATCAAAACCTGGCAGAGACACAGCAACAAAAAATTTCAGGCCAATATCCCTAATGAACATCAATGTGAAAATCCTCAGTAAAATACTGGCAAACCGAATCCAGCAGCATATCAAAAAGCTTATCTACCACGATCAAGTTGGCTTCATCTCTGGGATGCAAGACTGATTTAATATACGCAAATCAATAAATATAATCAATCACATAAACAGAACCACTGACAAAAACCAGATGATTATTTCAATAGGTGCAGAAAAGGCCTTTGATAAAATTCAACACTGCTTTATGCTAAAAACACTCAATAAACTGGGTGTTGATGGAACATATCTCAAAATAATAAGAGCTATTTATAACAGATCCATAGCCAATATCATACTGAATGGGCAAAAACTGGAAGCATTCCCTTTGAAAACTGGCACAAGAAAAGGATGCGCTCTTTCACCACTCCTATTCAGCATAGGGTTGGAAGTTCTGCAGGGCAATCAGGCAAGAGAAAGAAATAAAATGTATTCAAATAGGAAGAGAGGAAGTCAAACTGTCACTGTTTGCAGATGACATGATTGTAAATTTAGAAAACCCCATTGTCTCAGCCCCAAAACTCCTTAAGCTGATAAGCAACTTCAGCAAAGTCTCAGGATACAAAATCAATGTGCAAAAATCACAAGCATTCTTATACACCAATAATAGAGAGATAGCCAAATCATGAGGAACTCCCATTCACAATTGCTACAAAGAGAATAAAATATCTAGGAATACAACTTACAAAGGGTACGAAGAACTACAAACCACTGCTCAAGGAAATAAGAGAGGACACAAACAAATGGAAAAACATTCTATGCTCATGGATAGGAAGAATCAATATCATGAAAACGGCCATACTGTCCAAAGTAATTTACAGATTCAATGCTATTCTCATCAAGCTACTATTGGCTTTCTTCACAGAATTAGAAAAAATTACTTTACATTTCATGTGGAACTAAAAAAGAGCCCATATAGCTGAAACAATCCTAAGCAATAAGAACAAAGCTGGAGGAATCACGCTACCTGACACCAAACTATACTACAAGGCTACAGTAAGCAAAACAGCATGGTACTGGTACCAAAACAGATATACAAACCAATGGAACCAAACAGAGACCTCAGAAATGACACTACACATCTAAAACCATCTGACCTTTGACAAACCTGACAAAAACAAACAATGGGGAAAGGATTCCTTATTTAATAAATAGTGCTGGGAAAACTGGCTAGCCGTATGCAGAAAACAGAAGCTGGACCCTGTCCTTACACCTTAAACAAAAATTAAATCAAGATGGATTAAAGACTTAAATGCAAGACCTAAAACCATAAAAACCCTAGAAGAAAACCTAGGCAATACCTTTCAGGACATAGGCATGGGCAAAGACTTCATGACTAAAACACCAAAGCAATTGAAACAAAAGCTAAAATTGACAAATGGGATCTAATTAAGGAGCTGATGCACAGCAAAAGAAACTATCATCAGAGTGGGATGGTAAGGGTGGTAGGGTAAGGGTTGGAGGGGCGCGAGGGATAAAAGACTGCACACTGGGTACAGTGTATTCTGCTTCAGTGATGGGAGCACCAAAATCTCAGAAATCATCACTAAAGAACTCATCCATATAACCAAACACCACCTGTTCCCCATAAACCTATTGAAATAAAAAACTAAAATTAAAAAAAAGTTTTGCCTTAGAGTCTATATTGTCTGATATTAGTATAGCCACTTCTGTCTTATTTTGATTACTATTTGCATTGAATATTTTTCCATTCATTCCCTTTCAACCTGTGCATGTTCTTGGATCAAAAGCAAGTGTCTTATATACAGCACATGGTTAGGTGTTGTTTTTAAAATTCATTCTGCTAATCTATGTCTTTCAATTGGGGAGTTTAATCTTTTTACATTTAAAGAAAATACAGATAGGAAGGATTTACTTTTGCCATCTATTTTGTGTTCTGTTTGTCTTTGTTTTCTGCTGCTATAACAGAAGGCCACAGCCTGAGTAATATATCTTTTTTAAAAAAACTTATTTCTCACAGTTCTGAAGTCTGGGAATTCTAAGATCAAGGGGCCACATCTGGTGATGGCATTCTTGCTGTGTCATATCATGATAAACGGCATAACATGGTGAGAAAGTGGGTGTGTGAGACAGAGAGGAAATCAAGGCACACTAATTCTTTTCAACAGGAGCCTATTCCTGCAATAACTAATCAACTTTCATGATAATGGTATTAATCTATTTGTGAGAGTAGTGCCTTCACGATCTAATCACCTTTTAGAGGCCTCACCTTCCAATACTGTTACATTGGCAAGTAAATTTCAACATGGGTTTGGAGGAAACATTCAAACCATAGCATTCAGCCCCTGGCCCTCCCAAAATTTATGTTCTTCTCACAAACAAAGTACATTCATTCCATCCTAATAGCCTCAAAAGTCTTAACTTGTTCCAGCACCAACTCAAAAGGCTAAAACCCAGAATCTCACCTAAATCAGTTAAGGACGAGACTCAAGGCATGCTCCAACAAGAGGCAAATACTCATTCAGCTGTGAGCTTGTGAGATTAACAAGTTATGTGCCTCTAAAATACAATACTGGGACAGGCATAGTATAGAAATTCTCATTCCAAAGAGGAGAAATACAAAGAAAGAAAGGGGTAACTGGTCCCCAGTAAGTCCAAAACCCAAAAGGGAAATTATTAAGTCTTAAAGTTGGAGAATAATCTCTAACTCCATTCTGGGCACACTGGGTTTGGTTTATCAAGGCCTCAAACATCCCTTCCACTATGGCTTTGCTGGGCTCAGTATACCCAGAAACTTTCATAGACTGGAGTCTCATGCCTGCAACTCTCTCAGGCTGGTGTTGTATACTGACAGCGCTACAGTTCTGTGGTCTTTGGTTGGCCCATTCCAAAGGCTTTTAAACTGATATCAATTCAGGTTCAATCACATACAATAACTCTACTCCTTTATAGTTCTGCCACTTTATGTTATTGATGTCATAAATTGTATCTTTCTGTATTGTGTACCAATTAACATAATTTATAATTATTTTATTCATTTTCTTTTAATCTGTATAAAATAAAAAGTGGAGTTACAGTCCAAAATTATAATAATATCAGTTTTGATATTTGCCCATGTATTTGTTTTTACTAGACATCAGCATATTTCCATAAGGCTTCAAGTAACTCTCTAGCATGCTTTTATTTCAACTTGAAGAACTTCTCTTAGAATTTATTGAATGGCAGGTCTAATGGTAATAAACTCACTCAGCTTTTATTTATCTGAGAATTTCTTACTTTTTTCCTCACTTTTGAATAACAGTTTTATCAGATACAGAATTCTTAGCTGACAGTTTTTTTCTCTTTCCATTCTTTAAAGATACTACCCCACTGTCTTCTTGCCTGCAAAGTTTCTCATGAGAAATCCACAGATAACGTTACAGAGGATTTTTGTGTGTGTGCCAAGTTACATTTCTCTTGCTGCTTTCAAGAGTCTCTGTCTTTGGCTTTCAACAGTTTGATTATAATGTGTCTTAGTATGGATTTCTTTGGGTTAATCCTACATGGAGTTTATTGAGCTTCTGGATTGGTAGATCCATGTCCTTGCCTCAGACCTGATCTTCCTCTAGCATCTCAGAGCAACCCCAGGACCTTGCTCTGACTGCTTGCCTGAATCCCCAAACCCCCAGAAACTCCCGACCCTTCATATCCTTCTGTATAGCCAACCCACATCAGCCTGCTGACCAAGCCCCATTTACCCTCCTCCTAACTGCCCTCCAAACTTTCTAGCCTCAGACAGCCTTGAAGGTACCATGGAAGGCACTATTGTGCATAAAATAGAGGAGTTAGGCATAGAAGTGATATAGTCAGATGCCTTTAAATTACACAGAAGAAACAAGACTCAATTAAAAGATCAACCCAAATAAAGGTGGAGGAAGACCCTGATTCATGCCCTTTCAGTTATCAGGCCAGAGACCATGTTGGTAGGTGAGGGAACCATGGAGTATGAATTAGGGGTCAGATACGAATTCTGAGTCATTTCCTTTCATTAGTTCAGTTCCTGCCACAGGCCCGGCATAGGGCATAACTTACTGAACTTGGCGAAAGGAGCCCTATAGCCCTGCTCCTATGGCTTTGCCTCGCCTGAGTCACCAGGATGTCAGTCTCTGAGGGTGAGAGGGCTTTCTTCTGAGTCTCTCCCTCCAGGCTTATTTCAGCTTGCCAGCCTCCTGCGTTCCACACCCTCAGTGTGACGGTAGCACACCACCTTCGGGAGTGACGAGCATAGGGATGGGGGATTCCTGCAAGTCACGCCAAACAGCAATTCTGGAGCTGTTTCCATGGCTGCAGCTTCAGCAGATCTCCTCACTTGCCCTTCCCACTGCAGGCTGCTGGGACACTGACAAGTCAGGCTGGAGAGGAGGGACTGGATGCTGCAGCTCCCTAGCTGTGACCTCTGCCTGTCCTCCCCTGCCTAAGAAAGCCTTTGTGTAAGGCACATGAGAGTGATAGTATAGACCTTTGGTCCACAAAAATTTATTATAAAAGTGATTCAGGAAGAATGGGAAGTGGTACTACCCAACACAATATTGTGGGATCCATTATCTCTGTATTCCCAGACCAAGAGTGATCCAGGCAGACGCTCACCCCGTCTGCCAAAATTAAAAGTGTTGTATGCTATGGCTGATGACAGATCGTTGAATACATTCTTTTTTCTTGTTTTCAACAGTAGCTTAGATCCCCTAGCCAGAGTAGATGTCAGAAACTTCAGGCTTCAAGAGCCACTCTCAGAGGTCACGTGCCCAGGGAGGGCAGTGAGTTAGGGTCTACAGCTGATGCTCTGGTATGGGAAGGGAAAGAGCCTGGCAGTGGGGTGGCTGCAGGAGCGGCCTGATAAAGGTCAACTACCACTAAGGCTTAGATTTGGCTTGCATGTTGGAGTGGGCAGGAGATCAAGAACAGTTTCTTCCAGATGTCCTTTGGAGTCAGACGCTCAGGTTCAGAGCAGACTATCTGGTTTTTCTTGGTGAGTGAGCAATTAGGACATTCACTGAGCTTTACTGTTGAGATTCAGTGAAACTAGACTCTGATGTACAATTCTGGGTTGCCACAGACTGAGGGAACACCTAGAGAATGCATAGAGATTCCAAGAAGCTCAGGTGAAATGTCTAGAGAGCCTCTCCTAGTGTCTCTTCCCCTTTTCTAGAGTTCCCAACTCTTGGAGATTTGCTGGCAACTCAGAAGTGCCGTTGTAGCTGTTCCAAACTTCTAGGAAAAGGTAGTCTTCTGTAGGTTGTTGAGGAGTGAGGAGATTGTGGAAAAAAAGGAAGGAGAAAGCCTAGAGGGACTGGTCAGTGTTCTTCGGATATAACCTGTTCTGCACCCAAGTCCAAGTCAGACAAAATTTCCCAAGCTGTGACACATTGTGACAGGAAATTTATCACTCAGTTGTCTCCTGAGGCCCCAGATGGAGGTGTGAACTCACAGGTAACACTCTAGTAGATGAGAAGGTCAAGAACTCCTTTACTTACACCACAGGGAGTGGAAGGAACCAGGAACCAGGCAAGAGAATGATAGACGTCATGCTCAGAGGAAGGGAAGGCAAAGCAGTGCCTGATGCTGCCTTACTGATTATCTACTGTGCTGATTATCTTAATGATTACTGATAACCAGGAAATTCTTTAACTGTTATCAAGATTTCCACTGCTTGCCCTCCAAGGGTTTCACATGCTGCTGCCATTGCTGCCTCTATCTCTCTTTTCCTGCCCTCTTTTACTAGCAGTGCCTTTGCTATCTTGTTCAATAAAGTCACTTCCTCACTGAATGCTAGCTGTGGGGTAGAAGAAGTAGAGAACTGGTTAAGAACTGTTCCTTTACCTCTATGCGGAGGCCATTTAAGATGAGAAGTTTCTTATCATTTAGACACTCACTTGTCTGAATGTAAAGCAGGAACTTTGGGGGAGGTTTCCAATGCATCAGATAAGGAAATGACCTAGAAACCATTGCACTGCGTTTCACAAAATTTTATGCATCTGGAAGAACGACCATCCTGCCACCCCTTCCCCTGCATATGTAGCAACACATACACAACCACCTCGCTGATTCCTCATTTACTTGGGGGATGTAATAAAACGTGATCCTCTTGCTATCCCTATTCAAACAGAGAGAATGACATAGAAATCTCCTGTCTAAAATAGTAGTCTTCCCAATGCCAAAAAAAAAAAGGTAGTAGATTCAAAACTTCAGCTCAGACTTTGTGAAGTCAATCATTGAGTATCAAATTACAGAGGTTTTGCTGCTTAAAAGTGTAGGACCCATGGTCTCATTCTTATGCCCCTGAACCTCTGGACAGGACTTGAAGCAGGAGGATGAATAATTAGGACCAAGTAACATTAAGCCTGTTAATGCAAATTTCATCCTCACAGTTGATGGGCTTATATTAGGTTCTAATTTACTCAGCAAAATATTTATCCCTGTAAATTGATGTTTGCATTTGGGATAAGCCAGTTTCCAACTGGATACCCCATGATGGAAGAGGCGTTGTCTCACCTTGTATTGCTGGGAAGCTCTTAAGAGGAACAGGAGTCCAAGAGCTGAAACCAATCCTTGCTCCTTGCACAATTTGGAGAGCTAAAGCCCATGCTAGCCTGTCCTCCTGAATAACATGCCCCCCCCCCACGCCTGCAGCAATGTTTATCAATTCCTTGCTTTGGAAGTAAAATTCCATGAGTTACTGAGTACCACTCTCAGACTTCTGGGAAGTGGACAGGCCTTACCTTATTCCTGGGTTCATTCCTTCAACAAGTGTGTATTGGATGCCTGCCAGCTGCTACGTATTGAGAAGTGGCTTGAGGTACTAAGAATACTACTTACAATGAAAGAGACAAGTGAAAACAATGGTGCTTTGAATAAAGATTCAGAGACTTGGGGATAGAGGAACAAAGCTAGGACCTGGGTTATATCCACAAGAGGATCACCTGAGATAGATTTCACTTTCCTTCTCTTTCCATTGGACTGTGAAGTCATATTGAACGTGTAGTTTGCATTTTAGTTCTGCCTTTGTCAGCTGCTCAGTAAGTCTGATACATTTATACATCCCTGAATGATAGTACTGTTGGAAATAGAGAAGCTGGGCCCTCCTAGTTAAATTCTTTACTGAGACTCATGTCATGGCAGCAGCATCATATTTGGGATAAAACTCCCTACAGTTTGTAGCTCTGCCACTTATGAGACTTTGAGAAAGTAACTTGACCTCCCTATGCTTCATGAGGTTGTAGAAAAAATAAAACGGGATAATGTGCATAAATGGCTTAGGTCAGCACTTGGCACAAGAAAGTGCTCATTATCTATTTAATATTAAAATTATAATCATAATAAATTTTATTATATCAAGAAGGACAGTTGTTGAGTCCCAGAGAGTGACCTGTTGTAAATGAACCAGGGCTCGTGATGGAAATGAGATGTGCAGTCATAGCATTGAAGTGAATCATGAGCAAAATAAAACTAATCTTTTCCCTCAAATGTGCTTGCAAGAAGAGCGCTTTGAAGGGGGAGTTTTCAGGAAGTGTAGAAACTGAATTCGAAGAGGAGTATTCTGAACTGCTGCTGGATCAAACCACCACTGATTTACAATTGTTATAACAGGATGTAACCCCATCATAAGTTGAGGAGCATCTGTATGTAGCCTTCTCAGACTGGCTTTGTTAACTTAGCAATATTCATTTAAAATGTATCCATGTCCTTCATAGCTTGATAGATCATTTCTTTTCATCATTGAGCAGCATCCCACTGTTTGGATGTACCATAGATTACATATCCATTCACCTATTGATGGGCATCTTTGTTACTTCTAGTCTCAGGCAATTATGAATAAATATGATTTTAACATTTGTGTGCAGGTTTCTGTGTGGGCATAACTGTTCAAATTGGTTGAGTAAATATCTAAAGGCATGATTACTGAATGACATAGCAAGAGTATAATCACCTTTCTAAGAAACTACCAACTGTCTTCCCATACAACATTACCATTTTGCATTCCTGCCAGCAACAGATGAGATTTCCTATTGTTCTATATCCTTGACAAAAATTGCTACTGTTAGGGCTTTTTTAAAATTTTTTTGATTTTGACCATTTAAAATGTATAGTTGCATAATACTGTTGTTTTAATTTGCAATTCCCTAGTGAGATATGATGTTAAGCATATTTTCATATGCTTATTTACTACTTGTATATCTTTTTCTGTTCAGATTTTTTGGCCAATTTTTCTGGCCTTCTTTTATTTTTATTATTTTTTTATTTTACTTTAAGTTCTGGGATACACGAAAGAATGTGCAGATTTGTTACATAGGTACACACGTGCCACGGTGGTTTGCCATGCCCATTAACCTGTCATCTAGGTTTTAAGCCCAACATGCATTAAGTATTTGTCCCCTTGCCCCCCACCCTCCGACAGGCTCTAGTGTGTGATGTTCCCCTCCCTGTGTCCACGTGTTCTCATTGTTCATCTCCCACTTATGAGTGAGAACATGCAGTGTTTGATTTTCTGTTCCTGTGTTAGTTTGCTGAGAATGATGGTTTCCAGCTTCATCCATGTCCCTGTGAAGGACATGAACTCATTCCTTTTTATGGCTGCCTAGTATTCCATGGCATATATGTGCCCCATTTTCTTTATCCAGTCTATCATTGGTAAGTATTTGGGTTGGTTCCAAGTCTTTGCTATTGTAAATAGCGCTGCAATAAACATGTATCCATGTGTCTTTATAGTGGAATGATTTATAATCCTTTGGGTATATACCCAGTAATGGGAATCCTGGGTCAAATGGTATTTCTGGTACTAGGTCCTTGAGGAATCACCACACTGTCTTCCACAAGGGATGAACTAATTTACACTCCCACCAACAGTGTAAAAGCGTTCCTATTTCTCCACATCCTCTCCAGCACCTGTTGTTTCCTCACTTTTTAATGATCATCATTCTAACTGGCGTGAGATGGTATCTCATTGTGGTTTTGATTTGCATTTCTTTCTCTAATGTCTGCCTTTCTTTTAGAAGCTAAGACTTCTGATATGATGTTCGATAGAACTGGTAGGAGAGGACATCCTTGCTCTGTTCTTGATCTTGGGAGGAAAGCATCCAGTTTTCATTGTTAAGTACAATGTTAGCTGTGCGTATTTTTATAGTTGCTCTTTATCAAGTAGAGGAAGTTCTCCTGTATTTCTACCTTTCTCGGAGTTTTTATCATGAAGGGATGTTGAATGTTTTTAGTGTCTTTTCTGCGTCATTCGTTATGATCATGATTTTTTTTCTTTAGTTTCATGTTGTGGTGGATTACATGTGTCAATTTTTAAATGTTGAACCAATCTTGCATACCATAAATTAATCCCACTTGGTCATAGTGCATAATTTTTAACACAATTATGTATTTAATTTGCTATTTTTTTGAGAATTTCCTCATGTCGGTCTATACTTTCCAACTCTGTTGAGATTTCCTCTCTATCCATTCATAGCTATCTTTTTTTTCAGTCTCTGAGAATATTTATAGTAGCTGTTTTAAATTCCTTGTCTACCAATTCCAACATGTGAATTATTGCAAGGCCTTTTTATATTGAATTTCTGAGACTTTGTCCACAGTTTTATTTCTATGAGGAAAAAATACATGTGCCAGAAAACAGCATCATGCCAGTTTTCAAAACTAGGTAGTACATCCAAAACCCAGAATTTTCCACTGGTAAAACTGCAGTTATTTTAAAAGTTTATAGATTGAAAGAGAAAGAGAAGTGAAGTGATGATAGATGAGAGAGAAACAGTAAGTTTTAAATAAAAACAGAATTTCAAATTTTTCTTTTTTTCACTGAATATATTTTAGGATGCTTTCATGTCAATAATTTCATAATGACATTATCATCACTTCCTATGGATGCATTTCAGCATATGGATGTATCTTGTTTGATTTAAGTAATTTTGGTTATTTCTACCTTTTCACTTTCATTACCAACACTGCTGTGAAACTTCTTCACGTGTTAATTTTTTTTTAACTTTACCTCATTCTTTCCCCAAAATTAAGTTTGTGGTAAGAATTTTGGATCCAAATATATGCCAGTTCTTACAAATACTGCTATTTTCTTATTTGCTTTCAGAAAACCACTTATATTCCTATCAACAGTGTACATTTTCATCTTTGGCAATATCATAATCAGAAGTTAAAATTTTTTTTTTACTTAACTTGCATTTCCAAAATTAAAAATGATTGGATATAATCATATGCACTAACAATGTATATTTCTTCTGTGAATTACCTGTTAACATCTTTGTTTATTTTTTAGTTGGAAAGTTAATCTTGTTTTAATTTATATGAACGTGCTATTGGTATACTAAGGAGGTCAACCATTTATCTGCCTTATTTATTAAAAATATTTTTTCCATGAAGTCATTTATCTTCTTTTTTTGATGGTTTTGACTCACTAAGTATTTATTTTTGTATGCAGTCAAATCTGTTGATCTTGTCCTGTTTTGTGATTGCTGTCATGGTTAGAAAACCTTGTTTGCCATTAAATTACATATTTATAAATATTGCTAATATAAGAGTGGACACAGAATGAGAGAGCACTTTGGAATTATACAGATATTGGATCAGATTCCAGCTTTGCCGTTAACTAGCTGTAACATATTGTATTTTTCAGAGATGGCTGCAACAATAGCTCCCATACCACAAGATCTTCTACAATTTTACTACTCTCTAATCAAAAGATTAGATTTAGAATCTGGCCAGGCTTGTAACTCATTTGTAATCAATAGAACATAGCAGAAGTGATGAAGCATGACTTCCAAGGTTAGGCCCTAAAATGAGACACAATTCTTATCTTGTCAGCTATACATTTACCTTTAGAGCCTTAAGCTACCATGTAAGAAGTTTGGGACCCCTATGCGGTGAAGGGGCCTGGGCTGCATGCAGAGTCTCCGTGTAGGTGTTCTGACAAGAGCCCCAGGTGACATCACAACTTATACTACCATCAACTCCAAAGACATGTGAGTGGAGACACCTCCAAATGATTTCAGTTTCTAGCTCTTTCATCACTTTCAGTCTTGGAGTCTTCCCAGTTGAGGCCTTAGACATCACAGCACACAGACAAACCTACTGCATACTTTCTTAATTCCTGATCCACGGCACTAGTGAACACAATAATTTGTTATGTAGCAATGGTAACTAGAAAGCTTAATTGTGTGACATTTGACAAGTAACTTAACCAGTCTGTTATTCAAGTTTCTCATCTATTGAACTGTCTTGTAATAATAGCTACTTTATAGGAAGTTAAGGTTACATGAGATCATATATTAAAAATGCTTGGTGTGTGCCTAGCACATAACTACAAGTTCAAATAATGATAGCCACAACAAAAAGCAAGCTTTTCTTTATTACAGTTACATTTGTAATACACGTGAAATTTATTTTGGTTTAATAGGTAAAGTTGTGTGATATTTTGGTTTAATAGGTAAGGTTGTGTGAGTTATTTACCAGTCAATTACAAAGTAACAGATCGTTAGCCAAAGTATTGTCCTTTAAAAAGATACTTGAAGAAACAATTCTCTGTATAATTACGTATATATATGAAAGAAGAACATGTGCATATCAGAGGATAAATTCTTGGTGTTTTATCATGTGGGTAAAGAAATTTTCACCTAACTTTTGCTATGTTCGTTTGATCAGGTTAGAAAATGGAACTGGGAAGAATATCCCAAGATAGGGTAAGGCACAGAAAATATTCTCCAAGGTTAGAGAAATGTTATCTAGTCGGTAAGGAAGCCTAAGAAGAAAGATTATCCTGACTCAGGAAGAGTTAGTTTAGACACTACACACACTATTACTTGGAACTGCCAAAATGTAACTTTGTTTTCTAACCTGACCTCATTTTGTTTTAGAGCTCTGTTCACAGTGAGACAAAACACTTGGTCTTGTCAGCTTAAAACTTAGATAATAAGGGAATGAAGGGAAGTTAGGGGGGAATTACTAACAAAAACATGGTCTCAGCTGAAGACTAGCTTTAGTTGGATCCCGTGGGAAAGCTCTGGGGTACAAATTGCACCACAGACTTAGTTCTACCTTAATACAAGGGGCCAGTCATTCATTGGCTGAGGCCCATATGCAGGTTGTGAGTTAGCATCTGGGCAAGGCTGCTTGTATTAATATTTAGTAGAGAGAAATCTCCAAAGAAGTCAGTAACTGTGAGTTGTCATAAGCCAACACATGATGCAACTGGGTGCACTTATCAGCAAAGGGGATTTTGGAAGCCACCAAATTCAAATCCAAATCATCCACTACATGAAGACAAATTCAATTCTATAATGCTGAGAATGCCAAAGTGTGCTCTTGAAGCATAAAGATTTTATAATTAAAACTCTCTGCATGCTCCACAAAACCAAACTTTGGCTTCAAAAATATTTTGAATCGATTCAAAATATCGATTCAAAAATATTTTTAAAGTCTATTTTGAAAACTAAGGCTAAACAATATTTTCTTTTCTTTTTCTAGACTGACTTCTACCGTCCCCATGATTCAATGCGGAGAGAGCTCTTACACAACCAGAGCCCATAACTCAAACTTAAAATATTCATGTTACATTGGCTTTTCTAGTTTGCTTGTCTACCATGAAAGAGCTGCCTTCATATATCTTTCATTCTGACTCTTCAAAATCCAAATTGAGAATGCCTCAGAAAGGATTATATTCTCAGACGTAGACAAAGATAGGGTATAACAGACTACTCAGATAGAAGGTTGGTTGGTTCATTGTAAGAATTTTATGTGGCATAATATAAGAGAAAGAAGCTCATGGAAGACCAGGACCAAGAACTGCAGTCAGCCTCATAAGGACAGAAACACCAGGGTTAGTGTATATCAAAGGAAAACGTGCCACATTGGCCACAGGTGTGCTCCAACATCAACGCTACTTAGTTTCTCTTCCTATCTGTTTCTCTCTGTGTCTGCCTGCTTCTCTTCCCACCACTGTTACCCCATATGCTACCTTTCTCACACTTTCTGCATACTCATAACTTCCTCTTACACAGGGCACTCTGTTACTTGAACGCTACCTCATGGTATCTATTTACATCCTATTATCTTCAACTACCATGCCACCTGAAACATTATCAGCATTTTGTTTTCTCAGTCCCATGAGAAGAACCTGACTAGCCATCCTTAAAAAAACACTCTGTTCCCAATCTAATCACCTAGTTCACCCATGTGCCCAAGGCTGCCTGGCCGGCCAGGGCGATGATAATTCAAGCCAATTCTACCCACAGCAAGTTATCTCTCAGATCTTAGTTTTTACCAATTGAAATGCCCCCTGAAATTTTCTCTAATGCCTTATCCCTGTCTGTTCAAGTTTTTTTTTCTGCCCTGAGGTTCCCCCAAGAGCTCTATCAGAGAAAGACTTGGCCCATGCCGCCAACACACTGGGAAGCTGGGTTTAGCCCTCTCCAGAACCCATGGGCAAAAAAAGACAGTGCCAGAAAGTGTCGGGGCTAATCCAGAGAGAATTCCAACTGAGAGACGAGTGTAGATGAGGATACAGGATACTCACAGAATTCTCAGTACAGATTGGAGATTATTATGGCCCAAGTGTTCACATTTTCATACAGGAGATAATAAATGACTAAGTCTGAGCTTATTCATGGCGGTATCACATAAGGAGAGCAAAACCCCTCCCAACTGTGAGTGACAGGGATGTGCAAAGAGTGAGTCTAGGGCTCCATCATCACTAGGCTCTGCTGTCCGCACTGCATCTCCTTATGCCTGCTTGTCTTTTCACTATGAGCTGGCTTTTCACTCTCTACCATTGCATAGAAGAGGAGAGCAAAATTCAGATTCAGGGAAGAGAAAAAAAGGGTAGTGGTTGAAAAAGAACCCAAAATCCAGGAGATACACAGAGCTAAACTCCCTCAGGGAGGTTGCAGTAGTTACTATGATTACAACAGATGAGCTCTGCCCTCTTCGAGGACCCCAAGAAGTTGATGTCCTCACAGTTGGTCATACACGACAGTTTTGAATAATGATACATGCTCTGCCCTGAGGAGGTAAAAAAGAGGAAATATGATCATAATGACCTCATTTCCTTTCACTGCATTCTTAGGAGTAATCTGTTTTTGTGTCCTCACTAACCTTTCTCTAGGCCCAAATGAGTTCCAAAGCTGAGTCTGTTCATTGCTGACCCAGAGAGTAGATTTTATTCCCTGCCAGGTAAGGGACATCAGCCTCTTTTTCACCCAATATGGTCTTAAGGAAAAGTCTATCTTTGCCATCCCCTCGTGACCACCCCATACTCACCCATCCCATCCACCCACTCACTCTGAGGGCAAAAGAACACCACTGTTTCTCAGGGATGGTGGCGGTGATTTTCCAGTCACTCTATACTCCACATTACCTTTAATTGTAAGGATGTAAAAGTTCTCAATTGCACAGGACTGTTTAGGCTTCAGGGAGCAGGATGTCATGGCATCATAGCATAACCCGAGATGATATTTTTTACATTTATAACACATTATTTCAGTCGCTGTCAGATACAAAAAGAGGTGCTTAGAGGATGCAGTCTTGAGAATATTCTCTGGGGCTGGGGGCTTCACTACAGGAACTTACTCTTGCCTAGTGGTTCCTAACATTTTTTGGACCATGGACTCCTGGTAATCTTGAGAAAGACAGGGATCATCATGCTGTGGTCCTCCCCATGTACACATGAATACATTTGTACACATTTTCTCCAATTAAAAAAACCTTGTGAAAGATAACCTGTGCAAACATAAATCAAACACTGTATACGACTTAGGGAGCTCAGGGTTCCCATGAAATTTATCCATGGACCTCCAGTAACGAACCCCTTATCTAGCCTGATGATTTTGCCGAGTAATAGGTAAAAGAAAGTAAAGTGGATCTTAGCCTCCTTACTCTAAGAAATGGACAAAACAGGTCTGGCAGGAGGCAAAACCCCTAGGATTCTATAATAAGAATGGATTACAGGGCTCTCTGAAGATGAAGGGAAGGTTTGCTCCTAAACATGTCATAAATCGCCTGTTTACCAAGGTAAACAGGTAAACTTGTCTGAAGTCCTGTTTACCAAGGACTTCAGACAAGCCATGATTGTACCTTCTACAGGGTCATGAAGTTCACCTGTGAAAAGAAGAAAAACCTTCCTTGTTATAATCTCACATACATTTGCCACTGCCCCAAGAGCCAATTTTGAAAACTTCCTCTTCCCCCAGCATCTGTCCATCTCTTAACCAACCACCAGCTTCCCTCTGTCTCCAGGACTTACCCCAATATGGGCAGAGCAGAAAGACTGTGCCCAGCAGAAAAAGAATAAGCATCCTGGAGCTTCTGAAGGGTGCAGCTTCCTGTGGAAGGAGTGAGTTGTTCTTTCGTGATCTGTCCTTGGGCTAGTCATCTAAATTATATAGTCATAAAATTTCAGGGACAGATAGTATGACAATGTTCCCAGAGCCAAACCACCATATCTGATTGCTGCACAGCATTCTAAACAGGGTACTCACTTTGATTTTGTGCAAATCCTCTAATGAAAATGAAATTGTAATGTTCCTGATTCACCAGACCTGCTCCTACTTCAATATTGCAGAGTTTTAAAAAGTATTTTCAACTTCTCATTTTAGATTCGGGGGGTACATGTGCAGGATCGTTACAGTGGTATACGGCTTCATGCTGAGGTTTGGGGTATGAATGATCCCATCACCTGGGTAGTGAACACAGCACCCAACAGTTAGTTATTCAGTCTTGCCCAGTCCCTCCTCACAATGTTGCAGATTTTAGTACATCTGGGAGGTATTCTTTACAGCTTCTTGTGTTTCATCCTCATTGAGCAATCTAGCAGCAAGTCTTATCCATTTTACCCTACTAACTTCTCACATGGGTTTATTACTCTCTGTCGCCACTGACATTACCATAATCCAATCTATCATCCTGTCTTGCCTGGACGAAGCAATGGCCTTATTTTTGGCCTCCATGCTTCTCCCCTGCCCCTTCACAATCATTTCTTCATAAAGCAGTCAGAGAACAAGTCATAGATGCCACACCCCTGCTGAAAACCCTCTGATGACCTTTTAATACCTTTGAAAGAAAATCCAGAGTTTTTATCATAGCCATCAATGGCTTCCTCATTATGAGCAATGGCCTCCTCTCCAATCCCCTTTCTCTCCACTTTTCCCTTGCTCACTCAGGTCTTTGCTCAAATGTCACCCCCTCAGACAGAGCAGCATTTTCTGCTCAATCTCTAGAAAATGACAGCCTTCATTTCCTACCCTTTTCCCTGTTTTATGTTTTACAGCAATTCTCATTAGCTGATCTTACATTCCTATTGGCTCACTTTTTTACTCCTCCACTAGAACAAAGCAAGGGGTTTCTTTGATTTATCATGGCACACTTGGCATCTAGAGGCTGGGAACAAAGGAAATGCCCAACAAATATTTGTGAGAGGAATCAATAATGTTCTTCCCATATCCTGCCTTGTGTCCCTCCAGTCCATTCTCCACAGAGCATCCAACTTTATCAGATTGGTTTTTTGAACTGTAATAAAGATGAGAAATGAGACTTTCTACATTCCAGCAAGGGTTCCAAGATAGTAGGTAGCGAGTGTTTCACATTTCACAGGAAAATGCTATGCTACTTAGGCAGATTTACAAAGAAAATCAATGAAACTGTGTTTAATATCCTGGACTTGCTGTCCACCTGGGGGGTATAAATAAACAGTGAAGTGCCAGAAAATACAATGGAAGGACTTTCTATAGTCTAGGGTGAGGGTTACTTTTCTATATATGGCTCAAAACATAGAACCATACAAAAAATGATTACTTCTATTTTTAAAAAATCTTCTACATAAATGGAAAACCAATCATTAATCCATAAGCAAAGCCCAAATAACAAATAAACCGTTAAAAATATTTGCAACTCATATCTCAGACTAAGGGCTAATCTCCCTATTACACAAAGATATTCCAGAAAGTGATTTTTAAAGGATTAACAATTCAGAGGGGAGGGAGGCAGTCAATAATAACGTCATAGTTCACAGAAAAAAAAAAAAAAAACAAAAATGCTTCTTAAACACATGAAATATGGTGAACCTTACTCCTAATTTTAGTCATGTACATTAAAACGAAATTCAGATATTAGTTTTACTTAACAGATTGACAATAATCAGAATTTGATGACACAACTGTGTTGGCAAGATTGGAGTCAAACAAGCACTGTCATACGTTGCTGACGGGGCTGTAACTTCCTATATCAGTACAGAATAAAATTAGATAATAGCTCTCAAAATTATAAAGAAATTGTCCTCTTAGCCCAGTAATCGCATAAGAATTTTCCTGCACATTTGGCCTGGTTTCTAGGATTCTTCAGGGAAAAAAATAGATAGATGAATAGATGACAAATACCTCGTGAGTTCCTGTCGATATTTTAAATTGAAATTCAAGACTGCAAAGTTTTAACTTTATATTACAACTGTACCTCTTTTGTTTTACACTGAGAATGCTACTTCTCAAGGCCACAGAATTAGAACAGAATAAAATTAGAATGATATATATGGTATATAAGATGTAAGACAGAATATTACATGTATATGAATTATAATATGGCATATACAGGATAGAATGAAATTAGAATTCAGTAGAATTAGAATGTCCTATAATCCATCATTTGCTTTATCCCACATTAAACACCTAGAAGCCTCAGCATAACGATGCCGTCACTAATGGTGGTCACTAAAATAGTTGTAAAATTTTGTCTATGCTCTTTGTTTTCTCAACCACTACCACCTGCATTTTTTTATGGTTATACAGTATCTAATTATCCAACCATATAGTCACTACATACTACACTCTCTGCCTTTTAATCTTTACTTAGTCTTTGTTCTACTAGTAAGTTTATATTTAAACTTGACCATCAGCCCCTATGTTGAGGTCTCACTAGCCATTTTGTCTATCTGAAGTACTTTTTCTTGATTCATTGTTCAGAAAGAAATTATAAAAATAATAATTCTGAAATCCTGGTATGTCAAAAAACTTTATGTTCTTTACACTTGAAAGTAATTTTCTGTCCCTTTAAAGTTGTACAATCTTTTGACTTAAAAGCTCAAAGGATTTTTTTTTTTAAGTTCAGTAACTTTACAAGAGCATGTCAGTATTCTCAGGTACACAGTGTGCTGTTTCAATGGGAAGTTTCTGTTCTTTTAAAATCATTTCAGAAAAGTTTTATTATGGCTATCAATTTTTAATACTTGTCTGTTCTTTTTCCTTTTATCAAGAGCTTCTATTATTTGTATAGTGAATCTTTTTTATCTTAAAAAACTCACTTTTTATGTCTTTAAATTTCATTATTCATTTATTTTAGATTTAAAACTTTTCTTCTTTTTGACTTTCTCTTTCTTTTAATTTAATATTTCATTATTTGCTGTCATGCTTCTTATATTTTGTATGGGAGAGCAGTGCACCATGGGCCCAGAGCATCACTGCACGTTCTTGCTGGGGATGCCAAAAATGTGAGGTTCTGGCTGCTTTTCACCCAGGCCATATCTCAGGGTTATGTTTGCAGTGAGGAACCTTGAAGAATGCGGTAACAAAGAGTAGGGTTGATTCCACTTAGTATACAAGTGGTAGATTCCTCTAGGACAGTGTTCCTAAACTTCACCACAAACCCACAGTGTGATAGCATCGACCTGGGCCTCATATATTTCCCACCATGAGACTCAGGGAACCAGAGGAGTACTGCAAACCAACATGAAGCGCTGGCTTCTGCTTTTGCTGTGAGTGCTAAAATCCTTTGTTTTTGGTTGTTGTTGTTAGTTTGTTTTGGTTTTGATTGTATGTTTGTTTGTTTTTGAGACACAGCCTTGCTCTGTCGCCCAGGCTGGAAAGCAGTGGTGCAACCTCTCAGCTCACTGCAACCTCCACCTCCCAGGCTTAAACGATCCTCCTGCCTTAGCCTCCCAAGCAGCTGGGATCAAAGGCATGCACCACCATGCCCAGCTAATTTTTTGGATTTTTAGTAGAGATGGGGTTTTGCCATGTTGGCCTGGCCTCAAGTGATCCGCTTACCTCAGCCTCCCAATATACTGGGATTATAAGCGTGAGCCACTGCACCTGGCCTTTTTGTTTTTAACCCAGGGGTTTTGTTTCTTCCACCAGCATCCATCAAACAATAACAGGCTAGCTTGGTAGCTTGCAAGTAGGATAAAATCCAGACCCTTAATAGTCCTTAACAGTTTGGGAGATGAAGATGAGATAACGACAGACACCATCTCTCTGGAAGGTAAAGGACACGGGCTCCCGCGTGACAGGACTAACAGATAATAGAAGACATCCTGGAATCCAGCAGCAAGTGCTTGCACCCAAACTCGTGGGAGGTAAGGGAACCCCAGCGTGTTATCTGCTTGTATTAGTTTTCTATTGTTGCATAGAAAATTACCATAAGTTTAGTGGCTTAAAGCAACACATATTTTATTATTTCACAGTTTCTATAATTCAGAAGGTTGGACACAGTATAACTAGATTCTCTGCTCAGGGTCTCACCAGGCCGAAATCAAAGTGTCATCCAAGGATATGGTTCTTATCTGGAGTCCAGGACCTAACAACACATTCCAACAACCCTGAATCACTGAATCCTGTCAACCGCTACGTGACTGAGATTGGAAGCAGATTCTTTCCCAGTGGAGCCATGAAAGAACTATGTCCTAACCAACAACTTGATTACAATCTGGGAGAGACACTGAACCAAAGGACCCAGTTAAAACACACTCAGATTCTGACCAACAGAAAATAATAAATTTTACTTTTTCAAGTCATTAAGGTTTGAGAAATTGGTTACACAGCAATACATAACTGTTTTAGCTGAAAGCACCAAGAATTATAGGACAAACTACGGCAGCTCGCGTGGAGGCAAAAAGAAAGAGCCTCAGATGCTGGGAGGCCTGTGTGGGTGAGGCAAAGTGCCACAGGTGACAAAAAGCCTTCCACTTCTCCAGTTATCCCTCCAAGGCAGCTTTCTCCTCCTCCCTGTGTATTCTACACCCCTGAGAATAACAAACTCCTTGTAGCTATTATAACCCCAGAAGTCTGCATTAAACAACTTGCTCTTCTTCCTGTAGGGAAAAAAATTCAAAGGATAGAGTCTAGGCAAAACTTGCAGTGGAACCCAAACAACAGCTACAGGAACCCCTTCGGCTGCGTTGGAAGCTGTACGGCCAGCTGTGTCTCACTTTTTACCTGGAGGGCCCCATAATCCTAACGACCTCTTCTAGCTACACACCTCTGTGACTGCTGATTTTGTCACCTGGAGACTCTAGGAACCAAGAGACAACCTCCATCCAGACATTCAAAGTTTTAAAAATTTTTTATTGCCTTCTTTTTTGTTTTTGCTTCAAATGTTTAGAAGAAATATCAACCAAAGGGCTAATATCCAGAATCTACAAAGAACTTACACAAATTTACAAGAAAAAATCAAACAACCCCATCAAAAAGTGGGCAAAGGATATGAACAGACACTTCTCAAAAGAAGACATTTATGCAGCCAACAGACACATGAAAAAATGCTCATCATCACTGTCCGTCAGAGAAATGTAAATCAAAACCACAATGAGATACCATCTCACAACAGTTAGAATGGCAATCATTAGAAAGTCAGGAAACAACAGGTACTGGAGAGGATGTGGAGAAATAGGAACACTTTTCACTGTTGGTGGGACTGTAAGCTAGTTCAACCATTCCTCAAGGATCTGAAGGACTGGAAATTACTCTGAATGAATCAGTGAGTGAGTGGTGAATGAATGTGAAGGCCTAGGACATTACCATTCACTGCTGTAGACTTTATGAACACTACAGTCCACAAACCCTTTCTAACATAGATTACTAAAATTTGCTCATCGCGTGGAGCATCTTTCATTTAGCAAGCTGGTAAAATGTATGAGAAGCCACAAGAAAAGGGTTTTGTAAAAACAGCAAAACTGCATTTCAAAATGTGACATTTTTTTTTTTTCAAATTGAGCTTTCTTATCAGGAAAATAACCAACATCCTGAGATGCATTTCTAGCACATGCAGAAATAAGATGCTCTTTCATTTTATCTGGCCTCACATTTCCATTCACAAGAATGTTTCACAGAAATAAAACCAGGATGACCTTTGTGTCCTAACAAGTTCAAAGATGCAAATGGAATCATTTAATTCCTGATCTTTCACTTATTTCTGTTGGTAACAAAGTCTCAGGCACTGCTAATACTCATAGTTTGTTGACAATATTCAGTAGAAAAAGAAATTATTCACATCAATTAGAAGTTAATAAAAAATAAGAATATACATTTATCTATCAGAGTTCATGGACTTCATGAAACTAAGAGGACACTAGACCTATATTGGTAAACCTTGCTCAGGAATGGAGGTAAGGAGCTAAAAAATTCTGATACTTGCATGTATAAAATCAGTTCATAAATGTTCTGAGTTTTTTGCAACTTTTTTATTATTCATTGTGATTTTTCATCTGAAGCATCATATTAACAGCAATATGGTGAATGAAACGTGAATTTTAGTGACATTGATCTAGGTTTGAATCCCAGCTTTGCTCCTTGATATACACTTCATCACCATGTTGTCACCAGGGCTCCATGAGACAATCTATGTAGAAGGGCCCAGCCTTGTGCATGGCACATAGTAAGCATTCAATACATGCTGGTTTTGTTTCTTTTTCCTTCACCTCTCTCTCCACCAGCAACTGGAGGTAGGAAGGGCTAGATGTATACTCTAGGTGTTTTTCCTGGGCCCTGCAAGTAGGCACTCCTCCACCAGATATTTTTAAAGGGCCATTATCTCCTACTCTGTTCCTCATATACACTCTGAAAAACCAATGCTGCCCCTGGGAACCCAGGAACAAAGTAGCCTGATTCCTGACTCTGTGCCAAAGTCCATTCCCCTAAAATAAAAGGCAGCACTTAGAAAGACAAGTTCACCGGACTGTTCATCTGTGATATCACGAAGATCTCAGTCACCCACCCTGGAGCCAAGAGAGCCAAGAAAGACGATGAACACGAAGACACGATGTTCTGGTTCCTCTCCTCAGAGCAGAACAAATAGCATCTATTCAGAGTGGAGGGCCTTCTAGGCATGGGGGGCACATCAATTTGGGTGCTGTGGCCAATGGCAGTGGCATCACAGATAGTGATATCCTGTGCCAAGCAGAGTGCTAGGAACTTCAGAATAACAGAACCTGCTACCCATCTTCACGATGTATGTCGTGGAACCACAGAATGTTAAAGTTCTAAAGGGTCCTTAAAATGATTAAAACCTGATATTACAGATAAACGACTTGCTAAAGACACAATGAGTTACCTAGTGATCAGGCACAGGTCTCCAGACTCTCAGGAAAATGCTGTTTCCATTGTGCCACACTACCTCTATTAATAGGTTCTAACACCTTCTCTCCTACACCATGATAAATGAAGAAAGAAGTTGTTTT
>NW_012114455.1:1406448-1421984 GCF_000951035.1 Colobus angolensis palliatus
AGGATGGTCTCGATCTCCTGACCTCGTGATCCACCCGTCTCGGCCTCCCAAAGTGCTGGGATTACAGGCTTGAGCCACCGCGCCCGGCCAAGAAGTTGTTTTCAAGAGAAAATGTGATGGATGAGGTACTGTGGGAGGCTGAGAAGTAGGTCAGAGGACTCCAACATTTGGGTAGAGTTGCAAAATTCTACAATGTTAACTGGAAATAATTGGTACAATGGAGATTCGAAACACAACTGGCCTTTCAGAAGGCATCTGCCAAGGAGAAACTTGAAGGAAGAAAAGAAACTGCAAATCCATTTCAGTTTAACCTAGAATGTCTGTTCTTTTGCTCTGATTCTAGTGTTGCTCCCTCTCTTTATTTTCTTATGTTTAATTTTTATTTTTATAGATTCAGGGAGTACATACACAGGCTTATGATATGGACAGATCATCGAATGGTGAAGTTTGGGTATCTAGCGTATCCAACACCTAAAGAGTGAATATTATACCTAGCAGGTAATTTTTAAATAGAGGATAAAGCAGAGAAAACAAGTGACAAATGAAATGCCCTAATAACTTGGTAAGCCCAGGCTCCAAAGGCTCAGAAGTTTGTCTTCTTGATAAGCCTGGGAATGTTCTGAAAAATGCTATCCAGTGTTCAACACCCTCTTTTAAAACATGGTAGAGTAGAAAACTAGATCCAAAGGCCTCACAACCTTACTCTCCATTCTGGAATCAATTCTTTCAAAGGAACCAGTTCCCTCTTGTGTAAGTCTCTAAGACTTCTTGCTCTCTTCTTAGGCAAAGGTGGGCTCCATACTCTGTTTGTTCATAGAGAAGAAACATTGTAAATTTTGTGACACTTAACAAAAGATCATATTTTACCCAGTCTTCATCTGATGTCTAAAAAATGTCAGACGCAATATGTTTCAATGATCATATTGTTCCTACAACTAAAGAACATGTTGTTAAAGCAGTTTAGTATGGAATATTTCTAGTATCTCTAACCAAGTGCCATCAGCCATTGGCTGGTGGTTCAGGAGACTTAGAATGCCAGGAGTGGTCATGGTTTTCCAGTACTTTACCCATAGTGAATCTTAACTGAGTTAGCTTTCATAAAGACAGACATTTAAATTATGAACAAAAAACTAGCCAGATTCAAAATATAAATTTGCTAAAGATCACGTCACGGAATAATTCTAGAGAGGATTTAATGGCTCCACAAAGTACATAGTCCCTGGTCTTGAAGGACAGATTTCTTGTAAGTAAAAGTTCGGGACTGAGAATCAAACGTTCTAGGTGGAAGGTCAAGCTTGGTCACAGACTATATATCTTGTCCTCTCTCACTCTCTGGTTTCTTACCCATAATGTGAGGAGCCAGGTGAGCTTGTCTGCCTTATTCATTGCTTGGTGTCACTCATGTAACTGTGCTGGCATATACAATTTCTCAACAAACATTTGTTGAATGCATGAATAAATCTCAGGGAGGCATTGAATCACGGTGGTGAAACGTGTGGACCCTAGAATTAGGAAGTCATACTTCGAGTACCAGCACTATCAGTCACTGGATATGTGACCAGGGATAAGCTTCTGGAACCTCAATAAACCTGTTTCCTCCTCTGTGAAATTGGGATAAGAATAATAATATCAAAACCATATGTTTTTTAAAAGGTTAGCTCCATGCAAACCTCAGCATTTATTAATTTTCTTTATTCTCTGCCGTGAGGAGGGCAGCCAATGAACTGGAGCTCCAAGAGGAAACCTTGTGTGACTGGCTCTCCCCAGGCATGAATAATCACTAGCCTACGATGAAGAAGAAGGTTTCCTCTCTGGAGCCTAAAGACCTGTGCTTGCAGCCCCTAGTGTCTTTTTCCTGCACAAGAGATTTCCGGGTCAGGATGAACAAACACTTCTTGTTCCTCTTCCCCCTGTGCTGCCTCATTGTGGGTGAGTCCCGGACCTGAGGGGTATACTTGAGAGACAGGATCTAGGGAGCTCCAGGGAAACTACAGGTGTAGTATGCGTCCATGCAGGGCTGAGCTTTGGCCACTTTTATGAGCCAGGGGAAGCCGGCCTCCAGAAAGCTCCTTTGCCTTCTCTGCCAACTCTTCCATCCTTTTCAACCTCCTGCCATTCTCCTCCAGGTGGGCAGGCCTCTGTCCTGCCCTTTTAACCCACTTTCTCCCTCGGTCCCTACCATTCCCCATAGTCCCAAGCCCTGGCAAGATTTTCCTTAGGGCATCCTTTTTATTTGTAAACCTATATCCCATTTGTTGAGGGAGATGTCAGTCTATAATGAATAATTTTCAGTTTATTTTAGGACTGAACAATGGCTTTTGATACCCTTTTCAGAGACTTTATGTTACAACAAGTAATTCTATGAGAGGAAGTACTGAATGCTCTGGAATCAGACAGATTTTTTTCATGGTTTGTGGTCACAGTCTCGAACTCTCTGTACCTTTGGTTGCTCATTCAAGAAATGGGGACAATGGTGCCTGCTTACAAGGCTTTTGTGAGGATTAAATCAGATGCAACTTGAGTGAACATGACCCAAATGGGATGCTCAATCATTGCTACTTTCCTTTCTCATTCAGGTGGTCCAGGGATATTTTTTAAAATTAAACCTGTATTTTGAATAGCTCACCCCACAGAACCTCATAAAAGTGTCACTTATGGTACTACTATTGATGATGCCTTTATGTAGATTCAGATTGAAGCTCAAAATAACAGAATATATCACCTAACAATACCCAAGCAGCAATATACAACACAAAACAATGGCAAATGTTAGAAACCCAGTAATAGTAACAATAGCTTGGGTGAAATATTTTAAAGACCTCACCTTCCTTATCACACCCATATCTCTAGTAGGCCAGGCTGGCATTCATAGCACCATTTTTAAGCTGGAGAAATCAGTGACGTGGAGGCGAACTTTTCGCTTAAAGTTATCCAGGTTAAAAGGGCTAAAGCTGGGATCAGAATCCTTTTATTCATATGGTGACATTTTCTTTTTATTAAAACTCTGAAATGAGGAGTTCATAAGAGCTCCAACTGTTTACTGCCTAAATACCCCAACCAGGAGCTCTTCATCTGCCCGCCCTCTCCACTATTCATTCCCCACCTCCATCAAATATTTCCAGCTCCATTCCAAGTCCCCACTTTTGCCTGGTCTCACACCATCTCTGTGTTCTCTGCAGCAGTGACATCACTTCGGTGCATAACATGCCACCTTCGCACACGGACAGACCGCTGCAGAAGAGGCTTTGGTGCCTGTACTGCTCAGAAGGATGAGGCATGCATGCTCTTAAAGATCTACCAGGGTAAGTTAGAGGGTCAGGGAAGGTGTTGTAAGATTCTTAGAATCCTTAGGATAGTGCTTCAGCAATTTCACATCTCAAGAGAAGAACCAATGCAGAGTGCCCCTGAGCACAGATGGCAGCACAGGTCCCTGTGCATACAGACAGAAGATGATTTCAGTCAATGAGACAGGAGGGAGAAGTTGGGATTCTATATTTCCAAGAAAACTGACCAACCAGATTTTTTTTTGGTAATTGACACATAACAATTGTTCATATTTATGAGTACATGTGATATTTTTATACAAGCCTTCAATGTGTAATGATCAAATCATGGTAATAAGGATATTAATCAACTCAAACATGTATCATTTCTTTGTATTGAGAACATTCCGTATGTTCTCCTCTAGCTATTTTGAAACATACAATAAAGAAAATATGGTATATACACACAACAGAATATTATTCAACCATAAAAATAAATGAAATTCTGTCCCTTGCAGAAACACAGGTAAGGCTCGAGGTCATAATATTAAACGAAATAAGCCAGGCACAGAAAGACAAATATCGCATGTTCTCACTCGTGTACAGGAGCTAAAAAGAAGTTAATGTCATGGAGGTGAGACTACAGTGATGATTACCAAAGGCTGAGAAGAGTGGCGGAAGGAGAGGACGAAGAGGGGCTGGTTAATGACCAAACTGATTTTGACTTTGAAGACACTAAATCACTAGTTGCTAATCTAGCCAGAGAGAAAAATGAAGCAGCTACACAGAGTTGAGGATGTTCAGGGACCTCAGGCAAACAACCCCTGCAGCTGACCAGTGACCTCTGTATCTCCCCGCCTGGGTGCTTTTAGGGAGTATAAGCTGGGAAGCCATCCCTCAACCTACCCTGATGCCTGATTAAATTTTCACCAACAGAACTAGTGCTGGGTTTTACTCACCTTGGAGAGCTTAAATCAAATGCTTATTTTCTGTGGTTCTTTCCTATTTTAGGCAATACTCTGCAGATATCATACATGGTGTGTCAGAAATTCTGCAGAGACATGACATTTGATATCGGGAATCGGACTTATGTTCATACATGCTGCAACCACAATTACTGTAACTTCCAACTCTAAGATATTTGCCCTCCTGAGGTCTCGCTTTGGAATGTCCCCAATGTTGCTCATCCTTCGCACTCTGAAGCCCTTGCTTTCCTTTCGTGTCTGTCCTGACAATACCCCTGCCCTCTCGTTAACCTAAGAAGACTAAGCTAGTGTCATCCTTTCTGGTGTCTTCAGCTTGGCTTCTCCCTCAGTCAGAGAATAGTGGTTCTGAACAATGGATTTCTCCTGTTATCGGGAATATCGGCATTGCCATACTCCAAGAAACCTGCCCCAAGAGTTCCTGTGCAGTAAAATTTAAAGCAGGGACATTCTAGAACCTTAATTGGCTTAACTAGTTCAGGTACACCGGAAAGCCTTCAGCTAAAAATTCACAATATTTTTATCTAAAATTCCCATGTGTCAGGAGAATGATTAAGCAGAAATAGCAAGAAAATGGATGACAGATACTGAAGATTTTTCTCTACAGACACCAAGTTATTTCTACTGGCAGGCAGTGCCCACTTCAAACTCAGTCATTGTGATTTTCCTGGCATTTACAAACTACATCCTTACATTGTTATTAGGAGATAGCAAACAAGGGACTTCCTGGCCTCTGTGACAATCACTGAGCTCTCACATAGCCGCTACTACTCCTATTGAGATGTACATTCAAGGTGCATCAGAACTCTAATTTCTTCCCCTCCCATTCCTAAACCTTCTCTCTTCCTTTCCTCCTTTGCCATTCACCTTTACTATCACCTCCCACCTCCATTATCACCTCCCCATTGTGACACAAACTCCCTGTAGAAGGAGGAGGTCCTTTGAAGCTTTGCCCCATGTGTCAGATGACACCTGAGGCATATAATCTAGGGTGAGCTGCCTTTCAGGATCCCTCAGCAAAAGGAGGCAAACATAGTCAAAATACCATCTACCCTATACAGCTTTCTTGAGACTTGGGGGCCTGGCTCAAAGAGATTTGTCTGTTGTTTGCTGCCCATCTTTAAGTAATAAACAGACTTCACATAACTTGTTGTGTGTCGGCGTGTTCTGTCTCATCGAACTCAGACAAATAGGTAACTAAAGCATGATGGAACTAAATAGTAGCCCAAGATATAGTGGGACTCCTGTTTCTGGCGACGGGCAGAGTGCGGATTCCTGTTATTCTCCAGGAAGTGGGAGTCCTTGCTTGGGATTGGTAATTAGCATTGCACTTCTATATTCATGAAACAATTATGACTGTTCTGGAACTTATTATAAATGAAATCACACAGAAACTATTCACTTAAACCTGGCTTCTTTTACTCACCATAATACTGTTTTAATTTTTAAATTCTTAATTTTAGTAGGTACATAGTTGGTGTACATATTTATGGGGTACATGAGATATTCTCACAAAGGCATGCAAAGCACAATAATCACATCACGGAGAATGGGGTATCCATCCCATCAAGCATTTATCCTTTGTGTTACAAACAATTATATTCTTTTAGTTATTTTTAAATGCGCAATTATTACTAACTGTAGTTGCCTGTTGTGCTATCAAATACTAAATATCATTCATTCATTCAATTTTTTGTACCCAATAACCGTCACGACCTCCCCTCCAACCCCCCACTATCATTCCAAACCTCTAGTAACCACCCTTCTAATCTCTATGTTCATGATGAATTCAATTGTTTTGATTTTTAGATCCTACAAATAAGTAAGAACATGTGATGTTTGTCTTTCTGTGCCTGACTTATTTCACTTAACAGAATGACCTCCAGTCCATCCATTGTTGTCATTGTTGCAAATGACTGGATCCCACTTTTTTTATGGCTGAATAGTACTCACTTGTGTATATTTACCACATGTTCTCTATCCATTTATCTATTGATGGAAAGTTAGCTTGCTTCCAAATTTTGGCTATTGGGAAGAGGGCTGCAACAAAGAGTGCAGATATCTCTTCAATGTGCTGATTTTCTCTCTTTTGCATATATACCCAGCAGTGGGACTGCTGGATCATATGCTGGCTCTATTTTTAGTTTCTTGAGAAACCTCCAAACTGTTCTCCATAGTGGTTGTACTAATTTACATTCCCATCAGCAGTGTGTGAGGGTTCCCTTTTCTCCACATCCATGTCAGCATTTGTTACTGCCTGTCTTTTGGATATGTCATTTTAACTGGGATAAGGTATCGCATTGTAGTTTTGATTTGCATTTCTCTGATGATCAATGATGTTCAGAACACTTTCATATGTCTGTTTTCCATTTGCATGTCTTCTTCTGAGAAATGTCTATTCCAATCTTTCGCCCATTTTTGACTGGATTATTAGATTTCTTCCTATAAAGTTGTTTGAGCTCTTTATATATCCCGGTCATTATTCTCTTGTCAGATGGGTAGTTTGGAAATATTTTCTCCCATTCTGTGGGTTGTCTCTTCACTTTGCTAATATTGTTTCCTTTGATATGCAGAAGTTTACATTGATGTTATCCCATTTGTCCATTTTTCCTTTGATTATCTGTGCTTATATGGTATTGCCAAAGAAATTTTTGACCACAACAATGTCCTGGAGAATTTCCTAAAAGTTCCCTTACATTCATTTAATGGTTCAAGTCTTTAATCCATTTTGATATGATTTGTGTATATGGTGAGAGGTAGTGGTCAAGTTTCATTCTTTTGCATATGGATATCCAGTTTTCCCAGTGCCATTTATTGAGGAGTCTGTCTTTTCCCCAGTGTATGTTCTTGGTACCTTTGTCAAAAATAAGTTTGCTGTATGTGTGTGGATTTGTTTCCGAATTCTCTATTCTGTTCTATGTGTTCTACGTATTCTGTTCTAAGTCCGTGTGTCTGTTTTTATGCCAGTACCATGCTGTTTTGGTGACTATATCTCTGTACTATAATTTGAAGTCAGGTAATGTGATTCCTCCAGTTTTGTTCATTTTGTTCAGAATACCTTTGGATATTCTGGGTCTTCTCTGATTCCATGTAAATTTTAGTATTGTTTGTCTATTTTGGTAAAGAATGTCATTGGGATTTTGATAAAAATTGCATTGAATCTGTAGAACATTTTGGGTAGTATGGACATTTTAACACTATTGATTCTTATAATCCATGAACATGAAATGTAATTTAATTTTTTAATGTCTTCTTCAATTTCTTTCATCAGTGTTTTATAGTTTTTGTTGTAGAGATATTTTACTTCTTTGGTTAAGTTCATACCTAAGTATTTAATTTTTTCTGTGGCTATCATAAATTGGATTTCTTTCTTGATTCCTTTCCCAGAATGGTTGCTATTGGCATACATAAATGTTACTAATTTTTGAATGTCGATTGTGTATTCTGCAACTTTATTGAGTGTGTTTATTAGTTCTATTTTTTGGTGGAGTCTTTAGGTTTTTCCTACTACAAGATCATATCATCTGCAAACAAGGACAATTTGAATTCTTCCTTTCCAATTTGGATGCCTTTTATTTTCCTCTCTTGTCTGATTGCTCTAGCTAGAAATTCCAGTACTATGTTGAATAACAGAGGTGAAATGGGCATTCTAGATCTAAGAGGAAAGATTTTCAGGTTTTTTTTTTCATTTTTTATGATATTAGCTGTGGGTCTGTCATATATGGTTTTTATTATGTTGAGGTATGTTCATTCTATACACAGTTTTGTGAAGGCTTTGAACATGAAGGGATGTTGAACTGTATTAAATGCTTTTTAGCATCAGTTGAAAATATATTGTCCTTCATTCTGTCAATATGGTGTATCACATTGATTGATTTGCATATGTTGAAGCATCCTTGCATCCCTAGTATAAATCCCACTTGGTCATGATGAATGATCTTTTTAATGTATTCTTGACTTAGGTTTGCTGGTATTTTGTTTGGGATTTTGCACTAATATTCATCAGTGATATTTACCCACAGTTTTCTTTTTTTGATGTGTCTTTGTCTGGTTCTGGTATCAGGTAATATTGGTTTCACTGAATAAGTTTGGAAGCATTCCCTTCTCTTCTATTTCTCAGAATAGTTTGAGTAGAATTGACATTAGTTTTTTAAATGTTTGGTAGAACTCAGCAGTGCAACCATCAAGTCCTGGGCTTTTTTTAACTGAGTGACTTTTAATTTCTGTTTTGGTCTTGTTACTTTTTACTGGTCTCTTCAGGTTTTGAACTTCTTCATGTTTGAATCTTTGCAGGTTATATGTGCTTGGGAATTCATTCATTTATTCTAGATTTTCCAGTTTATTGGCATATAATTGCTCACAGTACCCACTAATGATCCTTGGAATTTCTGTGATATCAGTTGTAATGTCTCCTATTTCATCTCTAGTTTTAATTATTTGGGTCTTCCCTCTTTTTTTCTTAGTCTGGATAAAGGTTTGTCAATTTTGTTTATCTTTTTAAAGAAACCAACTTTTGGTTTCATTGCTCTCTTGTATTGTTTTCCATCATTTCAAATTCATTTATTTCTGCTCTGATCATTATTTCTTTTCATCTACTAATTTTGAGTTTGGTTTGCTCTTGCTTTTCTAGTTCTTTAAGATGCATCATTAGGTCATTTATTTGAAGTTTTTTTTCTTTTTTGATGTAGGCACTTATAGCTATAAGTTCACCTCTTAGTACTGCTTTCACTGTATTCCATAGGTTTTGGTATGTTGTCTATTATTTGTTTCAAGACATTTCTCAATTTCTCAATTTTTTCATTGACCCACTGGTCATTTGGGAGTATACTGTTTAATTTCCATGTGTTTGTATACTTTTCAAAATTCCTCTTGTTATTGATTTCTCATTTTATTCCTTTTGCTCAGAGAAGATGTTTGGCATTATTTCAACTTTTTTGAATGTTTTAAGACTTGTTTTGTGACCTGCCATAGGACATATCCTTGAGAATGATTCATGTGCTGAGAAGAATGTGTATTCTGCACCTGTTGGATGATATATTTTGTAAATATCCATTAGATCCATTTGTTCTATAGTGCAGATAAAGTCTGATGTTTCTTTGTTAATTTTCTGTTTTGATGATCTGTCCAATGCTGAAAGAGGGATGTTGAAGTATTCAGCTATGATTTTATTGAGATATTTCTCTTTAACTCTAATAACATTTGCTTTATATATTTCATGCTCCAGGACTCTGTCCTGGTCTGCAAATTCTTCACTAAAAAGTCTGCATACAGACATATTAGAACTCCATTGTATGTGATTTGTTTATTTTCTCTTACTGCTTTTAAGATTCATGCTTTATCCTTGACCTTTGGGAATTTGGGTTAAATCTGTTTACTGTTCTATCATCTTCTTGTATTTGAATATTAATCTCTCTCTCTATGTTCGGGAAGTTCTCTGATATTAGACATTTGAATAAACTTTCTATCACTGTCTCTTTTTCTACCTCCTCTTTAAGGTCAATAACTCTTAGATTTGCCCTTTTGAGGTTGTCTTCTATACCTTATAGGCATGCTTCATTCTTTTTTTTTTTTTTTTTTTTTTTTGCATTCTCAGCCCATGCTGCTTTATTGCTAAAAAATATAAATACACAGGTGCAGAGTTTCCAACTCTTTTAACAGTTCCTTTTTACACCAAAGAATTAAATTTCTTCTTCAAAAAACCCAAAGATGCATAGATTAAAAAGCAAGCTGCCTTTTGTAATACTTCAAATAATATTCAATGAAATTCTTTTTCACATTATACACCAATAGTGCAATAGAGAATATGAAGGACAGCAAATAAACACAGTGAGCAACTCTTATTCTCACAAGGCAGTAAGTAAAGTATAATGTGAAGGACAGTCTAAGATAATCTTTCTGGTTGTAAGAGATGGGTGGTTTTAAGATAAGTGTCAAGACTGTTACTGTTTAATGATTGATGATAATGTATTACTAGGATACCTTTCTTACCCCTGGGAGAAAAATATTTTTTCACTGATGGAATGACATATCATCACCAAGGGAGAAAAAAATCTGAAAACTGCCAGTAACTAAGATACCTATTCTGACTTTAAAGAAGGTATACGAATTGATGGAGAAATCCTTCTTTCTTATTCTTTTCTTCTTTTGTCTCTTCTGACTGTGAATTTTCAAATAGCTTGTCTTCAAGATTACTTATTCTTTCTTCTGTTTCATCAATTCTGCTATTAAGAGACTGATGCATTCTGTAGAATGTCCATTGCATTTTTCAACTCTAGAACTTCTAATTGATTCTTTTAAATTATTTCTGTCTCTTGGTTAAAGATGTCTAATAGAATTTTGAATTTCTTCTCTCTGTTATCTTGAATTTCTTTGAGTTTCCTCAAAACCACTATTATTTGGGAGAAATTGGCCAAAACACAGTGGCTGCAGGACGCAAGAAAGTCTGAAAGCCAATAGGGCAGGCATTAAACCTTAAAGTTCCAAAACGATCTCCTTTGACTCCATGTCTCACATCCAGGCCACGCTGATGCAAGAGGTTGGCTCCCAAGGCCTTAGGCAGCTCTGACCCTGTGGCTTTGCAGGGTACAGCCCCCCTCCCAGCAGCTTTCACAGGCTGGTGTTGAATGTCTGTGACTTTCCAGGCATATGGTGCAAGCTGTCAATAGATCTACCATTCTGGAGTCTGAAGGATAGTGGCCTTCTTCTCACAGCTCCATTAGGCAGTGCCCAGGTAGGGACTCTGTGTTGTGGCTCCAACCCCATCTTTCCCCTCTGCACTGCCCTAGCAGAGGTTCCCCATGAGGGCTCCACCCCTGCAACACACCTCTGCCTGGACATCAGATGTTTCCATAGATTCTCTGATATCTAGGCAGAGGATCCCAAACCTCAATTCTTGACTTCTGTGCACCTGCCAGACCAACACCACGTGGAAGCTACCAAGGCTTAGAGCTTGAACCCTCTGAAGCCATGGCCTGAGCTGTAACTTGTCCCCTTTAGTCACAACTGGAGCAGCTGGGATGCAGTGCACACAGCAGGGGTCCCTAGACCCACCCCAGAAAACTATTTTTCCCTCCTAAGCCTCTGGGCCTGTGATGGGAGGGGCTGCCATGAAGGGTTCTGACATGTCCTAAAGACATTTTTCCCTTTGTCTTGGAGATTACCTTTTGGTTTCTCATTACTTATGCAAATTTCTGCAGCCAGATTGAATTTCTCCCCAGAATTTTTTTTTATTACATTATCAGGCTGCCAATTTTCCAAACTTTTATGCTCTGCTTCCTCTTGAATGGTTTGCCACTTAGGAATTTCTTCAGCCAGATGCCCTAAATCATCTCTCTGAACTTTCAAGTTCCACACATCTCTAGGGCAGTGGCAAAATGCTGCCAGTCTCTTTGCATAGCAAGAGTGACTTTTACTCCAGTTCCCACAAGTTCCTCATCTCCATCTGAGACTACCTCAGCCTGGACTTTATTGTCCATATCCCTATCAGCATTTTGATCAAAGCTATTTAACAAGTCTCTAGGAAGTTCCAGACTTTCCCACATCTTCCTGCCTTCTGAGTCCTCTAAGTCTCTAGGAAGTTCCAAACTTTCCCACATTTTTCTGCCTTCTTCTGAGCCCTCTAAACTGTTCTAACCTCTGCCTGTTACCCAATTCCAAAGTCACTTCCACATTTTTGGGTATCTTTACAGCAATGCCTCATTACCTGGTACCAATTTACTGTATTAGTCTGTTCTCATGCTGCTAATAAAGACATACCTGAGACTGGGTAATTTACAAAGGAAAGAGATTTAATTGACTCACAATTCCGCAGGGCTGATCGGCCTCAGGAAACTTACAATCACGGCATAAGGGGAAGCAAACATGTTCTTCTTCTCCTTCTTCACGTGGTGGCAACAAGGAGAACTGCAGACTGAAGTGGAGAAAAATCCCCTTATAAAACCATTAGACCTCAGGATAACTCACTCACTATCATGAGAACAGCATGGAGGTAACTGCCCCCATGATTCAATTACCTCCCACTGGGTACCTCCCACGACACATGGTGATTATGGGAACTACAATTCAAGATGAGATTTAGGTGGAGACACAGCCAAACGATATCAATCATGATCAATGATATTTTAATGTGTTGTTGAATTCAGTTTGTTAGTATTTTCTTGAAGATTTTTTTTTTTTATAAATATTCATCAGATATGTGAGCCCGTAGTTTTGTTTTTCTGATGTCTTTCTCTGGTTTGGCATCAGGATAATACTGGCCTCATAGAATGAGTTTGGATGTATTCCCTCCTCCTCTATTTTTTGGAATAGTTTGAGTAGAATTGGTATTAGTTCTTTAAATGTTTGATATAATTCAGTAGTAAAAATGTTGGATCTCATTCCTCACTTTACTGGGAGACTTTGTGTTATTACATTGATCTCATTACTTATTATTGGTCTGTTCAGGTTTTGGATTTCTTCTGATTCAATTTGGTTGGTTGTATGTATCTAGGAATTTGTCCATTTCTTCTAGAGTTTCCAATTTATTGGCATATGGTTACTCCTGTTAGCCACTGATGACCCTTATCCTTTCATTTTCTGCAGTATCAGTTCTACTATCTCCTTTTTCATTTCCAATTTTATTTATTTGAATCTTCTCTCTTTTTTCTTAGTCTGGTTAAAGGCTTGTCAATTTTGTTTAACTTTTCAAAAAACCAAGTTTTTGTTTCACGAATCTTTTGTATTTTTTAATTTCAGTTTCATTTGTTTCTACTCTGGTCTTTATTAATTCTCTTCTTCTGCTAATTTTGGGTTTGGTTTGCTCTTGTTTTTCTAATTCTTTAATATGAATTGTTAGTTTGTTCATTTGAAGGTTTTTTAAATGTAGGCACTTAAGAGTTGTAAACTTCTGTCTTAGTACTGCTTTTGCTATATCCCATAGGTTTTGGTATATTGTGCTTCCATTCTATTTGTCTCAAGAATTTTTTCAATTTTCTTTTTAATTTCTTCATTGACCCACTGGTCATTTACGTGCAATTCAGGAGCATATTGTTTAATTTCCATGTATTTGTATAGTTTCCAACTTTCCTCTTATGATTTCTAGTTTTATTCCATTGCGGTCAGAGAAGATGCTTGCTATTATTTCATTTTTATAAAATGTTTTACAACTTGTGTTGTGACCTAATGTATGATGAGAATGATCCATGTGCTGAGAAGATCAATGTGTATTCTCCAACTCTTAGATGAAGTTAATATTTACTAGATTCATTGGTCTGTAGTGCAGATTAAGTCTTATGTTTCTTTGTTGATTTTCTATCTGGAAGATCTGTCCAATTCTGAAAGTGGGGTGTTTAAGTCTGCGGTTATTATTGTATTGAAGTCTATCTCTCTCTTTAACTCTAATAATATTTCCTTCATATATCTGAGTGCTCCAGTGTTGGGTGTATAAATATTTAAAATTATTACAGCCTCTTGCGGACTTGACCTCTTTGTCATTATACTGTGATATAATGATATCACTTCTCCTTTGCCTCTTCTAGATTTTATCTGGAAATGTATTTTGTCTTATATAAGTACAGCAACTCCTGCTCTTTTTTGGTTTTCATTGGCATGGAATCTCTTTTTTCATCTCTTCGTTTTCAGTCTATGTGTGTCTTTGTAGGTGAAGTGTTTCCTACAGGCAACAGATCAATGAGTCTTGTATTTTCATCCATTCAGCCGGTGTATGTCTTTTGATCAGAGAGTTTAGTCCATTTACAGTCAATGTTATTATTGATAAGGACTTATTCCTGCCATTTTGTTATTTATTTTCTGGTTGTTTTTTGGTCTCCTCTTTATTCTTTATTGCCTTTCTGTCTTCCCCTAGTGAAGGTGACTTTCTCTGGTAATATGATTTAGTTTCTTACTTTTTATAGATTTTAGTTTCTACTTTGCTATGCCTTTTCTTCTTTCTTATTTCTTCATGTTTTTTTGTCTACTATTTTGAGTTGGGTGTATTGGTTGTTTCTTTTCTTTTTCTTTTTATGTTTATTTAATACTATGAATTTTTTTCTGAAAAATGCCTTGGCTATATTTTACAATTTCTGATATTTTATGTTTCCCTATACTTGCTATTAAGAAGTTCTGCATTTTTGTCTTAAATTTTTCTGTTTATGTAAGAGTTACTAAACAGTATGTTGCTACATTTCCAGCTTGCAGTGCTTTGTTGGATTGGTTTTTAGCAACTAGTTTATCACACTGTAGTAAGTGAATATTGCTTATGTTAATTCTATTTTTGGAAGTTATCAAGTATTTCTTTGAGGCATTGCGAAGGTTTCTCAAGTTCAGATATTTGAAAGAACCACCAGACTTCATAGAACACACTTACTCTCTGTGGAACACACAAATTCATAGAGCATACTTAATAAGATCTTTATTTAAAGATAAAAGACACTGCAGCAAAGGAAACAGTGCAAACACTGAGAGATCTGAGAGAAATCCCATGCACAAACTCTACAGTCATTTTTTTGCACAGAGACCTCACTCTGTCTTTGGATTGCGCAATCACAGTCTGTGTGTGGAATCTTGGCTTCAGGAAACATCAAAGAGTTACAACATGTCAGTCAGACAAGATGAATAAATTCCAGAGATCTATTGTACAGCATGGTAACTATTGTTAATAATAATGTATATTATACTTACAAATTGCTAAAAGTAGACATTAAATGTTTTAATGACAAAACATAACAAGTATATGAGGTAGATAAGTTAGTTGATTTAACTATTTCACAATATATACATATATCCAAACATCATATTGTACTATCTTCCTATCTTTCTTCATGATGTGATGATTTTTTGTAGTGATATGCCTTGATCCCTTTATCTTTGTCTGTGTGTGTATGTGTGTGTGTGTGTGTGTGTGAATCTACTACAGACTTTTTCTTTCTGGTTACCAAAAGACTTACATAAAACATTTTATCATTAGAACAGTCTATTTTAATCAGATTAAATCTGAACTAGCTGCATACAAAAACTCTACACTTTATCTTCTTTTTCCCTCACATTATATTTTATTGATGCACAATTTACATCTTTTATATATTGTTTATTAACAAATTATTATAGTTATAGTTGTTTTTAATGTCATTGTCTTTTAACTTTTTACTAGACTTAAAAGTGATTTATGTACTACTAATACAGTATTAAAGTATTGTGAATTTGACTATATTCTTACCTTTACAGTGAGATTTATATTCTCATATGTTTTTATGATGTTAGTATCTTTCTTTTTCAATTTAAGGCACGCTCTTTAGCACTTTTTCTTTTTTTTTTT
>NW_012114455.1:1423009-1483596 GCF_000951035.1 Colobus angolensis palliatus
AAAAAAAAAAAAAAAAAAGGTTTTCTGTCTTTTCCTTTTGCTCTGCTTTCTAGGACTCCCATAACATGTGAATTAATTTCCTTGCCAGTGTCTTATATGTCCTGTAGGCTTTCTGCATTCTTTTTAATTCCTTTTTATTTTTGTTTTTCTGATTAGGTAATTTCAAATGACCTGTCTTCAAGATTACCAATTATTTATTCAGCTTGATTGAGTCTGCTATTGAAGCTCCCAATTCAACTTTTTATTTCGTCATTTTATTCTTCATTTCTAGAATTTGTGTTTGGTTCTTTGTCATGGTTTTATCTCTGTTGAAATTCTCATCTTGTTCCTGTACTGGGTTTTCCTGATTTTGTTTAGTTCTGTGTTCTCCTATAACTCAGTTTTTTAAAGATAATGATTTTAAATTCTTTGTCAGGCAGTTCATAGATCTCCATTACTTTAGGGTCATATACTGACACTTCATTTTTTGCATTTGCTGGTGTTATTATTATCTTTCATGATTCTTGTGGACTTATGTTGGTGTCTGTGCATTTGAAGAAGTATGCACTTCTTCCAGTCTTTACAGATTGGCTCAGTTAACACATGTAAGGATTCTAGGTATGCTGCCAGGCAGGGTCTATAAGCAGGCTTATTACATGAGTCCTTAGGACAGCTCGTTGGTGCCTAGGTTAGCAAGCGGAAGATCTTGGTGCCAGGTTGGTGCCTGGGTTACCAAGTAGAAGATCTTGGTGTGTGGGTCTAAGAGGGCTGGCCTAACAATGAAGTGAGCCTGATGCCTGGGTCCACAGGAATTGGCCTTGTCCTGAGTCCACTGGCCTTATGCCAGGGTCCACTGGGGAATGCCTGGTGCCTGGGTCAGAGGCCATTCTAGCACTGGAGTGGGCATAAAGCCTAAACCCATAGTGGTGGATCTAGGTTCTGATCTGAAGGTATCATCTTGAAATCTGGTCTGGAAGGATGATCCTGGAGACTGGATTCATGTGGACCAGTCCAGTGCTGAGGTCTCCTCAAGTGGCCTTAGACCCTGGATCCACTGAAGCAGGCCTAGAACTTGGTGCCACTGGAAACTAGGGCTATAGGAGTCAGCCTGGCATTGGAGTGGACCTGGAGCCTGGGCCTGTGGGAGCGCGTATAGAACCTGAGTCCACAGGGACTAAAATGGCATTGGGGCAAACCTGCAGCATGGGGTTGCAGGTGATAGCCTGGAGTCTGGGCCTGCAGAGAGTGGTCTGAGTCTTGAGGCCACAAGGGAAAGTCTATAGTCTGGATGTTGGGGGACAGACTGATGGTTGACTCTGTGGGTGCAAACCTGGAGCCTAGGTCCATGGGGGTTGGCCCAGAGCCTGAAGCCATGGAGGAGAGCCTGATACTGGCATTCATGGGTATGGGGAGTGGCTCATACAGGGTCTGCAGTGATACTGGGTGTTTATTTCACTCTCTTTACCCCATGCAGAGGGTATCTCTCTCCATGTTGTACTGCCTGGGCTTGGGGAAGAGGTGATATGGGTAACGTGAGACTATTCTTCCTACTCTCTTCAATCCATCTTTTCTTATTTGTGTACTCCACTAAGGTTCTATAATCTCTCACCTGAATTCCTTAGCTCTTGTCAAGGTGTTTTCATGGATGGATAGTTGTTTAAATTGATGTTTCTGCAAGTGGTGATCATTTGAGGATCCTATATGGTCATCTAGCTAGTCACTTTTCCATTAGGTCCTTTTTAATACATTCTATTTCTCTGTTAAAATTATTTATATTTTCATCTTTCCCATCTTTTTCTCTCATTTAATATATCTTAATAGTTATTTTGAAGTCATTATGTCATAATTTCAACATCTAGTCTGCTTCTATCACCTATTTTTCCTGCTTCTTCATACGTCACACAAATTTTTATTATATTCCCAACATTGTAGAAAGCATTATCTTCCCCTAGAGAGAGCACACTCTTTCTTTGTGAAGCAGATACACAGAGGAATTTATCACCAAGATCACATCACATTTGAGCAGGGTGAGGACTGTTTTGAAGCTTTGGTTGGTTTAAGTTCAAAAAGTCTCTCTGTCTACGGCAAACTTGTTCTTCTGTCAACTGTGAAAAGTTTTGGCAGATATCTTTAAAGTTCCTATTCGTCTCTGCTCACCTAAGAAGGGGGTCTTCCTTTCTGGAATTTGAGTTTCTTTTTATTCTGAATCCACACACCTCTCACATCATTTTAAAATATTTGACCATTTATACAAAAAATTAGCCGGGCATGGTGGCATGTGCCTGTAATCTCAGCTACTCAGGAGGCTGAGGCAGGAGAATCGTTTGAACCCTGGAGGCAAAATTGCAGTGAGCCGAGATTGTGCCACCTCACTCCAGTCTGGGTGACAGAGTGAGACTCTGTCTCAAAAACATAACAATAATAAATATTTGACTATTATTTTATCCATCTTTCTAGTTATTTCAAAGGCATGCATTGTTTCCAACAACTTATCACATTATAACCAAAAGCCAGAAGTAACAGTATTCATTTCTGAAATGTTTTCTACAAGTATTTTCAAACATATCTCTTAGAGTGTTTTTGTTTGTTTCCTAGCCATCTCCATTCTAAGCTTTTCTATATATATTTTCTCAAATTGTATTTAACACAGCCAAACTCTAAGCTAAATCATATACTTTAGATTGATTATAGTTTGATTGAAGAGCTACTGTTTCTAATACTACAAAGAATGTCTTTTTTCTGAACTACTTGTTAATGATACAAGTTAATATGATGCCTCGTTTCTGAACTCTTTCCTACGTGTTTCCTAAAAACAGAGATTTTTCTTCTTATAACTACAATACAATCATAGTCACAAAATTAGTATTGACAAATAACTATCATGTAATCCACAGACCTCATCCAAGTTTTATCAATTTCCCAGTAATATTTTTCATAGCAAAATAATTCAATCTAGGATCATGATATTGCATTTATTTGCAGTGTCTCTTTAGTCTCCTCTAATCTGGAATAGGTTCACAGTCTTATTTTCATGGCTTTAATACTTTTTAAATTATAAGCTGGTATTTTATATAATTCCCCTTAAATTGGGCCTGCACAATGTGTCTACATGATTAGATAGAGATTATAGATCTTTGACAAAAATTTCACAAAAGTGGTGCTGTGTTCTCGGTGCATTCTATCTAGGGGCACATAATCTTATCTCTTTACTAGTGATGTTAATTAATTACAATTAAAATGATTTCTCTTCTATAAAATTACTTATTTTCCCTTTGTAATTGCTAACTATTTTCTGGTGAGGTTCTCAGACTTTGTGAATGTCCCAGTATCTTTCCATTTTCACCAACAAGTTTTATCACCTGCTAGTTTTATCATCTGTTAACACTAATAAGTTAGTGATAATCTTAGTATTTTTGCCTGAATTGATGAATTATTTCTTGGCATTTTTGTCAGATGGTGATTTTCCAATTTCAATACTCCTTCAATGTTTATTAGAAGGAATCTAATTTATTATCTGGCAATCTACTTAAAGGAAAAGGTTTTTCCTCTCCTTATCTACCTATTTGATTACATAAGTACACACTCATCATTCCTATTTTGTTCAATGAGTCATATTGATCATTATAACATTTATTTTGATGCTCAATTTTGGCCAGTGAGAGTCCCTTTAAGCTTGATTCAATACCCTTTCACCTTTGCCATCATTCTTTGAACACTTACTTATTTCAGCCCTGGCCTAAATATTCCAGGCTCATTTTGTATTTTCCCTGCAAGGAGCCCTACCTACTTCTTCTTAATGGGAAAGGATATTTAGAAACCAAAACACAGGTGTTAGGTGTGCCCATTGCTATTGTGGTGTTACTGCTGTATGTCCACTCCATGTTCAAAACTAGGGAATACGTGTACATACAGAAACATTATATTCTTGGCCAGGCGCGGTGGCTTGTGCCTGTAATCCCAGCACTTTGGGAGGCTGAGGTGGACGGATTATGCGGTCAGGAGATCGACACCATCCTGACTAACACGGTGAAACCCCATGTCTACCAAAAATACAAAAAATTAGCCAGGCGTGGTGGCAAGTGCCTGTAGTCCCAGCTACTTGGGAGGCTGAGGCAGGAAAATGGCATGAACCCGGGAAGCGGAGCTTGCAGTGAGCTGAGATCATGCCACTGCTCTCCAGCCTGGGCGACAGAGCGAGATTCCATCTCAAAAAAAAAAATTATATATATAGTCTCTGATAATCTGAGTCTTTAAACCCTGCTCAATTTTGTTTCTACTAACAGTTCCTTTCTTCCTAAGGATCAAGTTCTATTTCGTGAAAGGAATTTTAATGACATATTCCCCTATATCTGAGATATCCAAGGACTTAGGGAACCCTGGTGGACCCTGATTTTGTCTATGGCATGTTCCCTTTACTATCCTAGTGTTACGTGTTTTTGCAAAAAGATTTACAGAGCTTCATAAACTATACTGCTGCCTCCAATATGTCCTAACTGAAAGTTCAGAGTACTATGTTGATAGTTCTAAGCAAAGCCTTTTAAAATTAACCCAAGAATTCTAAGGCAGTCAACTTCAGCCTTCTTGACTCACAGCCTCTTTTCAGTTGCTGTTCACAGCAACTGGGAGCTGTTTCCCCTGACTGAGGGCCAGGGGGCAGGTTACCCTGCCCCAACAAATCTGCATTAAAACCACAATATATAAGCAAATAGTACACCAAAAGCCAAGACTAATATATTTCATGTGACACAACTGCACTTGTATCCATAAATCCACACACACACACAAATTGTTTGAGATGGTGTCTCAGTGTCACCCAGGCTGGAGTGCAGTAGTACAATCACAACTCACTGCAGACTCAATCTCCTGGGCTCAAGCTATCCTTCCACCTCAGCCTTTCAAGCAGCTGGGAGTATAGTGCATGCCATCATGCCCAGTTAATTTTTGTATTTTTTGTAGAGACGGGGCTTCATCATATTATTCAGGCTGGTCTTTAACTCCTGAACTCAAGCAATTCACCTGCCTTGGCCTCCCAAAATGCTGGGATTACAGGCATGAGACACCAGGCCTGGCCAAGAGAAAAAAAATTAAGAAAAATAAAAATAAATTTTTCACTTAATTACGGATCATTTAAATTATACACAGAGAAGGACAGAGCAAGATGGTAGAAAAGAAGCCTACACCATTTGTCCCTCTAGTAGGATCACCAAATTTTAACAACTATATACACACAGAAAAACACCATCACAAGAACCAAAAATCAGGTTGTTCGAACAATCACAGTACCTGGTTTTAACTTGATATCACTGAAAGAGGCATTAAATAGGGTAGAAGAGACAGTCTTGAATTGCTGAAACCACCATTCTCCCATCCTCTGGCAGTGGCCACGTGGCACAGAGACGCTGTGCACTTGGGGGAGTGAGATCACAGCAACTGGGGGACTTGGCATTGAACTCAGTGCTGTCCTGTCACAGAGGAGAGTAAAGCCATGCTGGGCTTAGCCAGTACTTGTGTACAGAGGGAACAATTTGGACCAGTCATAGCCAGAGGGGAATCACCCATCCCAGCGGCTAGAACTTGAGTTTCTCAGCAAGCCTTGCCAAACTGCAAGCCAAAGTGCTTTGGGGTCCTAGGTAAAACTGAAAGGCAGTCCAGGACACAAGGACTGCAATTTCTAGGGAACTCTGGTGCTGGGCTGGGCTCAGAGCCAGTAAATGCCATGAATCATTGCTTTTTTAGAACCTACTGCCAGCATCTTCATTCTGTCCATTTAAACTAATTAATCAACCCTGCATGAAATAATCTACTTTCTATTTCTCAAGATGTTAAAGTATAGTATTCATTCTAATATTATAAAATTTGGGAGAAATCCCATCATACACATATTTAAAATATGTTTAAATTTATTTGTAGATTTAAATATTTAGTTCTACTTATGTAAATACAACATTACACAAACTAATAAGCAGTCATAATCCTGGATATCAATAGGGATGAGACTAACCTTGGGATAATATTACATATATGTGTATATAATTATAAGCTAAAAAATACATATCATAGTGCCTGTAGATTCTAATACACAGGATGGCTAACATCGTTTTTAAAATGTAAAACTAAAGTCAACCAATAATAATTCAGTGATTATTGTTATTTCATAACTTATTTTTGTTAAGAAAACGACAGTGATGATCTGCAAGTCTTATCTCTCCTTAACATTTTTTTGTTACAGGGCTGTGCCAATAGATTAAAAACAATCAGCTTTTATCAATGGATATGTAGAATACAAGGTGATATTTGAATATTTTTGAGGACTGGGCATCCCTCACATGCTGTCTTAATTCATTTTCTATCACTACAACAGAACTGGGTAATTTACAATGAACAGAAATTTATTCAGCTCATGGTTCTGGAGTCTGAAAATTCCAAGAACACGATGCTGGCCTCTGATGAGGGCCTTCTCACTGCATCATAACATGGCGGACGATCAAGCAAGAACACAAGACAGAGAGAAGAAATCAGGCCAAACTCATCCTTTTTAGCAGGAGCCCACTCGTGCAATAACTTACCCACCCTCCTGATAACAGCATCAATCCATTCACGAGCTCAGCACCTCTTAAGTGCCCCCCCTTCCAATATCGTTACATTAGCAATGAAATTTCAACATGAATTTTGGAAGGGGATATTCAAACAACAGCACGTGCTAAGAGACAGAGTAACTGGCCAACACTCAGCCAAGTGTGATCAAGGAAAGATGATTAGAAACTTTGTAGCTTAAGCTGTGTTGTCAGGAGTAGCTGTGCAGTAGTTTCCCAAAAATGGTGACAAGCACTGTGACTCTCACGTCTAGTACATTGACTATTTCTTTCACGTATGTCAGAATTTCGAATGCTTTCTAATTTCACATTGACTTTCCCAAACCCCTTCTTAATATAAGCCCTACCTACAACCGCCCCCCGCATCAAATACTTTCCTACTCTCCTCTCAAATCATTCTCCCAAAATTTCTGGTAACTTTCTCCCTATTTTTATCCAATCTACTTTCTCCTGATCTTCCCCTAGAAGCTCTACCATAAAAACTACTTTGCTTCCTTTGCAAAATACTTTAGAATTCTAACTTCAGGCCAGGTTTAGCATCAGAACTTAAGGGCAAGTGGAGACTGCCAGGTGGTACCAGGTAGCAAAGACTGAGGAATCCAACCAGAAGGCAGAGTTGAGGTTTTTCTGACCTAGATATTTACCCTTGCCTGTTAATGGAAACGTGGACACTGGAAAGACAGAGCTTCCATAGGTAGATATGCTGGAATAGAGAAGAGAGTGGTTTGGGGGAAAATGTAAGATGATGGTATTACCATTGGGTAAAAAAAAGGGCCAAGACTACAAGGAGATATAGTCTAACAACCTTAATCATTCATAATTATATGAACCATACACTATTTCATCCTGAGGCTCTGCTCCAAGAATCCTCGTAATATCTAAATTATCTCTGCCAGTATTACACCTGTTTTGATTAATGCAACAAGTCGTTTCTCTCAGAAGGTCGTGGAATACTTGGAACATTCCCTCATCACAGGGCCTGCAAGACAGTGTTGTATAACGGAACAGATACCTCCCTAAAGGGAAGAAAGGCAAATGTGGTCAGTTTGCCTCATTTCATCACCTTCCTAGCAATGACCTCTCTCCAGTACCTCCTCACTTTTCTGTAGACTGGAATAAGCCCCCAGACTGTGTCTGCATCTTGTCCGTGTCTCTCTAGCCATGACCAGGCAGAAGACATCTGCCTCCCATACAGGCCCCTGTACCCAGGTCTGTGTATGGTGAATCCCACTTCCCACCCTTTCCCATGATTCCAGATTCTCTCCACAACTTGGCTCCAAGGATTGTGGGCACCACTGGTGATATTTTGTGTCTCTCTGTAACACCACCCCCCACCACCTACCTGTAGTGAGATCACTAAAGTAATAGTGATCTGTGGCACAACTCCTGTTTTTCGAATATAAATTAAACTTCCAGCAACTTTTCATGCCACCGAGGCAAATGGATCCATCAAAGTGTTCACAGGAATTGCAAAATCGAACCCCTGAAAAAGAGGGGCACTTTAAAGAACAGCACTAGGGAAAGTGATTCTGCTTCAGAAGTCTCTTCCCACCCGGAAACATTTATATCGAGGTGGTGCAAACCTCATGAGAAGAAAGTTGACACTAGTCCTGGCCTCTGTCAGGGGACCTTACTCCCTTGATTGGGTAACAGCTATGACCCCCAAAGAAGTCAGGGACCCTCCCAAGTCTAGGCAGGAAAGAAGACACTGGAGTATTGAGTGGGGAGAGGACAATGTGTAGAGAACTCAAGAATGTCTCCCTCACTGTGGCATTATTTATCCAAAAATGACAAACCAACTACACCGTACATTTCCATGTCAGGACTCTGTCTCCTGTGAAGAGAAGAAAAACTGTTCTTAAATGATTTCACAGCAGCCCCAAAACCCAAGTGTAGAAACCCCTTTCTCCCACTCCATACATTCTCTCACCACCCATTCGTGTGTCCCTCTCCAGAGCTTACCCTCATCCATGAAGAGCACTACGAACATGCCCAGTAGAAGCAACCGGAACATCCTGGGGCCTTTTCCTGAGAACATCCCAGTGAGAGGTTCCAGCTTTATTTATTCTCATCACCTGCCCTCAGGCATCCCACTAGAATCACAGAATCATGAATGTCAGCTCAAACCACCTGAATGCTCTCTACAACGTTCCCAGAACAGGGTACATCCTTTGTTTGCATTCCTCCAGCTACTTGGAACTCAGCCCACCCAGACACCCCGTTTCATTTTATCATAAGATATTAATTCATATTGGCATAGAATCTCTTTGGTTATGTTTTCATATGTTGGTCTACACAGAACATTTCTAACTCCACATCCACATGACCTCCTTTCACCTATAATAAAGCTGGGATCACTAATCACCTATGAAAGAGTCCGTTCTTTTCGGGCACCACACCACCCTGGGTTATCGCCTCGGCATGACCTCCAGTGGGACTTTGCCCCTCACAGTGAGGCATCAGGAACAGAGCCCAATACTCCAGATATGGTCTGACTGCTCAGTGTAGAAGACATTGTTGATGGATGGGATGAACAGGACAGGCCAGGAAAAAGTGGGGAAGACATGAAGACCATCTCAGCTTCTCCTGAGCTTTATTCATCCATTTCTGTCAAGGAAGGCAGAGATGATAAATGATTCCAGTGGGAGAGATTTACACTGCTGTTATGGGGAGGAAAGGGGAGATCTATTTGGACTGATCCTTGGAAAGGGTATGTAGAGGGAAAGTTAGAGAGGAAAGTTACGGAGATTAGTTTTCCTATTGGTTCTTGGACTTTTCCTTACTTCCTCCAGAAGATGTCATACTTTCCTGCCACCCCTCTTTCTGCTCTCAGCTGCCACTTTCTCCATGAGGCATTTCCTGGCCACCATATACATAAAGGACCAAAACTCCCTAACTACACTTCCTTGTCCCTTCCCTCCTCGGTTTTTCTCCAGGGTACTTAACTCAATTTGTGCTCCTATAACTTTTCCTTATGTGTGTGCATTTTCTTTCTCTTCCTTCACGAGATGAAAACTCTATGAACACCCAAGTTTCAAGGGTTACATTCATTGCTTTAACCATAGTACCCATAATTATGCCCTGTACACATCAGATCATCAGACACATTTGATGAAAAGATTAATAGTGTTACTGGATACTGGTAACCTGAGAGGCACAACGGAAGGGTACAAAAGTCTTTATATTGACAGTCCCTAATTCCACTTGACATGATGAAATTCCTAGCCTTAACCTTGCAGTTGGCAGTCACTACAGAGAAGACAGGCAATGGTAATGGCAGATTTCCTTGTGGTGAACACTGAGTGAGGGTCGGGCCCATTTATCTGAGTGGACTCATTCCCACAGCTCGACATGTGCTACGTGCTACATGTCAAGTACGATCCCTCACATAATCCTGACTATGAAGGCACTCCCCACACACCTGGGATGGAAGTCCAAGTATGCTGCCCACTTGCTGTGTGACCCTCAACACGTTACTTAGCCTCTCTGTGCCTCTGTGACCTAATAGGTAAAAATAAAACCATCACAGGAATATCTGAGGTAGTTGTTAATAAATTTACACAAGGGAAAGGGGAGAAAACAAACATTTGTTAAGGCTCTACTTGGGGTTAGACATTCTTCTGGGCATGTTACTCACCTGACATCTTTGAATTTTCTGAACAACCTTGTGGTTTAGAAGTAGTTGACCTCATCTTACAGATGATGACCAAGGATTTTTCCTAACGTAACAAGGTGTGCATCTGTCTGATTAAACAGGACATTATCAATCCATTTCACCACAAGGTTTATAGTCTGGAGAGGGGTTCCCAGAGCTGGAGCTCCAGGTGGGTCTACCTTAGAATCATCAGGACAATGGTGGCGGGGAGAGAAGTAGAATGAGTAAGAAACGGGTCTCAATCAAAGAAAAATGGGTCTTTCTCTGTCTGGCAGAGACAATACTCGTCAGCAAAATCCCATTGAGACTAAGGGGTTCCAAAGCATGACTAAGATCTAAGATTTATGTGCCGTTGTCAGAGAAGCAATTCCCATGGGGACCACCTTTATGGATTGTGCATTTGGAACATGTGAGACACAGGCAGCAACCCATGACCATAAGCCCCAGAGGGTCTGAGCTGGGAACATCAAGCATAGGCCTCCAGGCCTTTTTCCTGGCCTAGGAAGATACTCCTGCGTAATGACTTGGGCACCCAATTATTACACAGGTGGGTGTGAATTACAGACTCCACCCAACCCAAGTCTCTCTCTTATAGTTCATCCAAGGCATTTTGAACCATGTTTTCCCAGAATAAAAGTAACAGAAATTTTGAAGATACTTTAAACTTACTGATAAGTGAAAATCCCCATTGTGCTCCTAATTCTGAGAAAAGAAGTGTGACTACTTCACCACAGCTGCTTCCAATATAACTTCTGTAAATGTATCACACAACCCCATGTTAATAAGCACTATCATGGTTAACATCACACATGTGATACTCTGATTTTTGCACTTAATATTTTATTGTGGAATTTGTCCCCTTAAATCACTCTCCCTCCTAGAATGTGAGGCCCAGAATTGGGCAAGAGATTCAGGAGCCCATCACCTGACAAACTCCTGTGAAAAGGCTGATGCCCCAGTTCTGACTTCCAGCCTCAGCCACAGCTTCAACTGGCTGCTCAGCCTATCGACACCTCACTCTACCAGACTAATGTGGATGGCAGAAAGGCCTTGGACCCTTGGGGCCACCTCCCCCTCCCAGAGAAAGGAGGCTGTGTTGTCCAACTTGCTCTTTCTTCCCCACCTTTCATATTTGAGCCTCCAGAACTTTCCCAGCCCTGCCCCAAGTCCTCTCCTGGGGCCCAGAGCCTGTACCTTCTCCCCTCCATGCTTGGCTCCTGCCCAAGACTTTGACATTCCTCTCTGCTCCTTCCTATACCAGGAGTTATAGTCCATGCTGCCCTGCCCTGCCCTGTCCTGTCCTGTCCTGCCCTACTCCTGTCCTGCCCAGAGGCACAACTTGCACCCATCCTTTATCCCTACAGAGAGAGGAGAAGGTGGTAGATTTGAGACCAAATTAGGCTCCTTGTAGTCACCCCAGAGTTGTGTTCACTTTGCCCCTTTAGGAAAACGAAGGAAAACAAAATAAAAACAAAAGTCCCCAAAAGAAAGCTTCCTGCACTCAGCAAGACACCACTTCTGCCAGCTCCAAAGGAAAAGTGCCCCGGTCCTGCTCGGCAGGGAGGAGACCCAAAAAGCAGAATCACCATGGTTCCAGTGAGTCAGCCAGACGGCAGAGACCGGCCTGATGGCCGGGCTCTATTACAGCCTCCTCACAGGCAGAGAAAGGAAGCATGTGGCCAGGGTATGGTCACATTTCTTCTCCATGACAGTTTCTTCTCCATGCCATCTGGTCTGTATCAGACTAGACATCTGTATCTCAGACTTGACAGGATTTAGGGGCCTAGACAACTAGGTCTCCTGACTTAGGCCTGCCTCAGACCCAAGCTCCCTCTAGCAGCCAAGAGAAACCCCAGGGGGGTACCCTGCCTGTCTTGATACCCCCCAGAAACCCTTGACCCCCCCCACCATCTCTTTCATGGCCAATCCATATCAGCCTGCTGACCAAGCCCTATTTACGCTCCTCTTAACCGCCCTCCAAGCTTTCTTCAGACTGCCTTGAAGGTACCATGGAAGGTGCCATTTTACCATATGCATAAAAGAGAGGAGTTGGGCATGGAAGCAATATAGCCCAATGCCTTTATTTTACACATAAGAAACAGGGCTCAATTAAAATGTCACCCCAATATAAAGGCAGAGGAAAACCATGACCCATGTCTTCTTAGTCATCAGGCCACTGACCATGTTGGCAGGTGAGGGAGGCATGGAGTATGAATTGGGCATCAGATACGAATTCTGAGTCACTTCCTTCCATTAGTTCAGCTCCTGCCACATGCCTGGCATAGGGTATAACTTACTGAACTGGGTGAAAGGAACCCCATAGCCCTGCTCCTATGGCTTTGCCTCATTTGAGTCACCAGGATGTCAGTCTTTGGAGGGTGAGAGGGTTTTCCCCTGAGTCCCTCCGTCCAGCCTTATTCCAGCCTTCTCACCAGCCTCCTGCCTTCAACATGTGACAGTAGCACAGCACCTTTGGGAGTGACGAGCATAGGGATGGGGCATTCCTACAAGCCACTGCCAAACAGCAGTTCTGGAGCTGTTCCCATGGCTGCAGCTTCAGCAGATCTCCTCACTTGCCCTTCCCACTGCAGGCTGCTGGGACACTGACAAGTCAGGAGGGACTGGATGCTGCAGCTCCCTAGCTGTGACCTCTGCCTGTCCTCCCCTGCCTGAGAAAACCTTTGCGTAAAGCACATGAGAGTGATAACGTTGATCTTAGGTTCAGACAAATGTATTATAAAGTTATTCTGGGAAAAGGAGGGCCCACTGCCATGCAACATAACTTTGTGGGATTCATTATTTCTATTTCACCAAGTAAAAGTGAACCAAGTACTCTGCCATCTATTCTCCCAAAGGCCAAAACGTAAGGACATATAACCGAGGTAAAATCATGAAACACTTGGTATTGGGGATTCCCAGGAGCCACAAAGACTCACTAACCAGAGAGTAGGTCTTCAGTCAGCACTGGCCACTCTCAGCAGTCACTTGTCCAGGGAGAGGAGTGACCCAGGGCCTATAGCTGATGTTTTTGCATGGGAAGGGAAAGACCTGGCAATGGGCTTGTCTGCAGGAGCCACCTCTGAAAGGTCAACTACCATCACGGATGAGATTTTGCTTGCATGTTGGAGTGGGCAAGAGATCAAGAACAGTTTCTTCTACATGGCCTTTGAAGTCAGGAGCTCAAGTTCAGAACAGATTGGTTTCTCTCAGATGGGTGAGCAGCTTAGAAGTTAGCTGAACTCTGATTCACTAAGATAAAATAAGAGCTCGACCTCTGCAACCCAGGGTAATCTAAAGACAGAGATACATTCAGAGGATTGTGTAGATCCCAAGAAGGAGCTCCACTAAAGGTTCTGCGGATGCTCACCTTGTATCTTTCCCCATCTGCAGGTCTTCCTTCTCTTGGGGATTTTCTGGGAGCCTCTAAGTGCCTTGCCAGATTCCAAACTCCTAGGCATAAGTAGTTTTCTTCTAGGAGAATGCCTATAGGAGCTGTTCCAGGAGTATTAGAGGAGAACCTGTTCCCAGATCGAACCCACAGTCAGGCACAATTACCAAGATTTTGAATGCTAAGTCAATTCTACCAATCCCACTCTGCTTTTCCAAAGGCCTTATCTTGAGTACTCTCATCTCTTTCTATCTTAGGACGACGAAACTCCTTAACGCTTCCCATAGCAAGTGATTGAAAGAGGACATCAAGGTCAGAGAATGGCCCTGATCACAAAGGGGCACAATCCTTGAATGCTATAATAATGACATCCGTAACAACTCCCGCTGTGCTGCTTACCTTCCTGGGCCTCACCCAGTGATACTATTACAACCTCTGCTTTTTCTCCCTGCCTCTACCTTTCTGACCTTTCTTTCTTGACAGGGCCTTTCTGTCTAACAATACAGCTTTTCCCACTGAAACCAGGGGGCAGCAAAGGTGGGATGAAAGACAGTGTTTGTCCCCTTGCTCAACTACGACCAGAGGGGAAGACTTCTAACCCACAAATTGTTCCTATTATCATAAATAACAAGTTCTACTCTAGGTCAAGAAAGCCATCTAAGTGTCAAAACCATTTACTCTTTGGACAGCTGAGTTTCATACATTTAAAGTAGCTGTCTTGGGAAATTTGGTTGCATAAGAAAGAGGGGATGGTCTGATAACCATTATATTGAGTCACAAATGTTTGTGCACCTGGAAGAGCAGCTCCCCATGCCTACCTTTCTGATATGTGATGTGCGAATAAGAACTATCTTGTTCCTTCCCTTCTCTCAAGTAGAATAGTTAAGAATATCCAGCTTTAAAAGGATTTTCAAAAAACTAGAGTTTTAGAATTTCTGCTAGATTTTTGTGCACCCATTGGTTGGCAGTCAGCAGGAGAGACTCTGTTGCTTGAAAAAGATAGAATTGTTGGTCCCATTTTTCTGTGAATCTGAGGCCACTGGATATGGTTGCAGAGGAGGAGAAGGAACAAAGTAGGGTTTACTATCATTCTGCATAATACAGTTCTTACAGTTGGCATACATTTATGTGGATTACAGTGTTATTTAAAGGAATGTGTCCCATCTTAATTCTGATCTAAACTGACTGCATTGCCTCTGAGAATCTATTTTTTGGAGAGTGCTAAGTTTATATGTGCACAGGTGTATGCGTTTATGTGTGTACAAGAGTGCATACATACCATTAATTTCCTGCTGAATGACCAGGAAGATTGAGAAGAGACATGTGCACTTTATGTTGATGGGTGATCTTAAAGGGCAGGGATCTTGGCACAGCATCACCATCATGGGCTATTTCAGCAGGTACAAAGACCCAAACTCCTTCTGAATGGCATGGTGAAGGGGTACACCTTTGGACCATAGATTTTTCCCATTGTTCTCCCCTAGGTTACAGAGATTCTTGTCCTTAAATCCAATCCCTATTCATGCCTGAATAATTCCATTTGGGAGCAATAGTATGTGGATTATCATGCATCAGAATGTACACTGGTGGGGAGAAAGCGGGTCTGTTCTTCCTGAGAGCAGGAAGTAGGGCAACTGAAGGCATCTTTTCTAAAGCATAGTGGGAATTTATACTATGGAAGGTTTAAGGGACATAAACTTTCATACAGACAACTGTAACTAGGAATTGGGGTTTGCATGGGCACCACCTGTGATTGGGGGTTTCTGTTTGCTTTTGTGTTTGTTTTTATGTTCTTGTCCTTCTAACCATGGGAAAGACATATTAAGTGTAGAGTTTGAAATGTTTTATTCTCTTGTTAAACCAATCTTTCTCAACATTTTGATACTGTAAAGTCTTAAATGTCCATACAACCCTTTATTGTGGTGTCACTAGTAACAAAGGAGTAGGGCAAGAGAAGTGTGGTCCTCTGCACGTTTTTCCACTGAGTCCCACACCATGACAGCAGCATCTCATCAGGAGAACATCATGCTTCAGACCATCTGGTTTCCAATCCCAGCTCTGTCTCTTACTGATTATGTGATCGTGCCTAAGTTGGTTAACTTCTCCATGCCCATACTAATTATGCATAAAATTATACTAATTATAATATATACTTATATGAAGTATAATTATTATTTTTTAAATAATTATACTAAGCTCCTGGGAATTTTGTGATGATGAAATGGGATGATGGAGGTAAATGGTGTGGAACAGTGTCCACAACAGGAAAGTGTTCACTGGAGGTTTCTGGTTATGATTAGCATATGGAGAGTCAGCAGCCAAAGAATACCAGGAAGTGTCTAGGATCAAATTGAATAGAGGTTGTATTAGTTTGCTAGGGCTGCCATAACAAAATACCACAGACTAGGTGGCTTAAAAAACAAAAATTTATTTTCTCACAGTTCTGGAGGCTGAAAATCCAAGCTCAGGGTGCCAGCAGGGCTGTTTTCTCCTTTGCTTGCAAGTTGCTGCCCTCTCCCTGTGTCCTTACAGGGTCTCTCCTCTGTGAAAGCACATTCCTGGTATCTTTCACTCTTCTCATAAGGACACCAATCTTATTGGACTAGGTCCCATTCATATGCCCTCATTTAGCCTTAATCACCTCTTTAACGCCCTATCTCCAAATACAGTCACATTCTAATGTATTGTGGGTTACAGGTTCAGCATATGAATTTGGTGGCAACACAATTCAATAACAGGGATCCTGGTTGGAGCTAAGTTTAGCACGGAACATCAACTGCAGTGCTTAACTGGCACAAACGTGGACATAATAATAGAGATTACCTTTGCTCTCAAATATACTCACAAGAAGCACAGAGAAAGCCTGGACAGCAGCAGTTTGCATTGCTTGTAAATGAAGTTACTGAAGTGTTAGAGGCAGTCAGCCCTGAGGCAGAGAGGCAGCCAGGCACGAGAGAGAGCCTCTGGAGCTTGGATTGAGCGCTGCCTACAGTTTCAAAGCAGCCTTACACAGAGTAGCAGAAATTCACATGTTCATCGAGTACACATGGACATACAGAAAAGGAAAAATACACACAAGGACCTACTTGAGCGGGGAGGAGAGTGAAGATCAAAAAACTGCCTATCTGGTACTATGCTCATTACCTGGGCGACAAAATAATCTGTACACCAAGCCCCGGCAACACGCAATTTATCCGTGTAACAAACCTGCACACATACTCCCTGAACCTAAAAAAATTAAAAAGTTAGAAAAAAAATAAATTAACATATTCAGTTTCTAACTATTAGAAAGAAAAAGTTCTCTGCCTGGGTATTGAAAATGGAAAAATGGTTATGGAGGCAGAGAAAAGGGAGTCATACAATACAGTTTGGAAATTCAGCACATGTTGGTAAAAGTGATTGCTGATGGTTTTCATAGCAAAACATCATTACAGAAACTTAGATTTCTAAAGAAGAGCTCTAAAAAAATCTCACTGATAATTTAAGAAAGAAAGAAGAAACATTACATTGGCATGAAGCTGAGATGTGCTTGTAGTATGACGTTCTATCCCATAAAATCCACCCCTCACTGCTCAAATTAAGATTTCAAGCATTCTTCTCATTTAACTATATATAGGAGTGCAAAAGACTTAATGTTAGTAGCTGACTGCTTAACAATAATTGACAAAAGTTTTAATAATATGGAGAATATCATGGACTTTGAAAGTGCATCTTTGAATGGTTTGAAAATAAAAAAAGAAAAGCCTCCATATATGAAAAACATTCATATAAAATATTTAAACATTCATATAAAACAGTGGGGGTAGAAGGCAATAAAGAAAAAAGCCATACAACAGAAACTAGCAATAAAGTTGTAACCATCGTTTCTGGGTCTTGTAAGCCCTCTAAGGAAATCTGTGCTGCGTATAGTTCTTGGTACCTAAGCAGTCGTGTCCCACACCACAGGAGCACGTGACCCTTTATAACTTCATAAAATGGAATTCTATAGAGTGGAAGATTAGGAAGAGAAACAAAAATAGAGCAAAGTTTTTAAAGTAGTGTGAATCTGCTCAAGGAAATATTTTATGCTTGAAGCAAAATCTCTTGGGATCATTGAAAACCACATTCAGAGATTAATCATGTTGCATTATTTCCCAGCCAAATTACATTTCATATTTTTAAACATGTTTAAGCTTCCATTTACATTTTTCATAAGATATTATATAGTTGTTGCAAATTTTAATCAATACAGAAATGTGAAAAAGAAGTTGATGTTCTTGTCCACCCACCCTCAAATCACACACTTGCAAGATAACCAGTTTATACTATTGTCACACCACATTACATCAGTTGAAATTTTAGTTCCCGAGCCAACCACTATAACAGGAATCCCTTTCAGCGAAGGAGTGGGGACCCTCCAGCAGCCCTGGCCTTTGAAACACTGTCTCTCCCGCCCCCTTCTGGACAATGCTTTGATTGCCACAGGATGAGGCTGCTCTTGCTGGTTTATTTCAGCGGAGAAACAGAGGCTCTGCCTGCCTCAAGGCTTTCATTCTTTCAGCAATATTTATTGATCCCACTTCTGGATTCCAGGCACTGTCCTAAGAGCTGGAAAAACCATGATAGATATGATAGATGAGGTTTTTACTGTCATGAAATGTACAGGCAAACAAGTAAAAGAATAAAGTGTAACATATGCTATGAACAAACCCAAGAGCATACTGGCAAGGAGAACTACGAAATACAGCTGCAAGAAATCATAGATGACACTAACAAATGGAAAAACATTCCAGGCGCATGGACTGATTGGAAGAATCAATATCATTAATATGGCTATACTGTCCAAAGTGATCTATCTACAGGTTCAATGCTATTCCTGTCAAACTACCAACATCATTTTTCACAGAAATAGAAAAAACTACTCTAAAATTCTAATGGAACTAAAAAAGAGCCCAAATAGCCAAACCAATTAATTCTAAGCAAAAAGAACAAAGCCAGAGGTATCATTACCCAGCTTAAAAAATACTACAACGCTACAATAAGCAAAGCAGCATGGTACTGTTACAAAAACAGACACACAGACCAAGGGAACAGAATAGAGAACCCAGAAATAAAGCCACACAACACACCTACAGCCATCTGATCTTCAAAAACGTCGACAAAAACAAGCAACGGGGAAAGGACTCCCTATTCAACAAACTGTGCTGGGATAACTGGCTAGCCATGTGCAGAAGAATGAGAGGGTACTTGTGCAGGTTTGTTACATGGGTATATTGTGTGATGTTGAGGTTTAGGGTACAAATAATCCCATCACCCAGATAGTGAGCATATTATCCAATAGGTAGTTTTTCAGCCCATGTCCCCTTTCCCCTCCCCTTTCTAGTCGTCCCCAGTATCTACTGTTCCCATTTTTGTGTGCATGTGTACCCAATGTTTAGCTCCCACTTTTAAGTGAGAGCATGTAGTATTTGGTTTTCTGTTCCTCACCTACCTTTCACCATATACTGATTTCCTTTCTTTTGGGTACACGCCCAGCAGTGGGATTGCTGGATCATATGGTAACTGTATTTTTAGTTTTTGAGGAACCTCTAAACTGTTCTTTATAGTAGTTGTACTAATTTACATTCCCACCAACAGCATATGAGAGTTCCTTTTTCTCCACATCCTTGCCAGCATTTGTTATTGCCTGTCTTTTGCATATAAGCCACTTTAACTGGGGCGAAATGATATCTTATTTTAGTTTTGATTTGCATTTCTCTGATGATCAATGATGTTTAGCAAGTTTTATATGCCTGTTTACCATTTCTATATCTTCTTTTGAGAAATGTCTGTTCAAATCTTTTGCCCATTTATTGAAAGGATTATTAGGAATTTTCCTATATAATTGTTTGAGCTCTTTATATATTCTGGTCATTAATCCTTTGTCAGAGGGGTAGTTTACAAATATTTTCTCCCATTCTGTAGTTGTCTTTTCACTTTGGTGTTTCCTTTACTGTGCAGAAGATTTTTACTTGATGTGATGCCCTTTATTTTTGCTTTTTTGCCTGTGCTTGTGGGGATTGCTCAATAAATTTTTGCCCAGACCAGTGTCACGTAGATTTTCCCCAATATTTTCTTGCAGTAGTTTCATAGGTTGAGGTATTAGATTTAAGCCTTTAATCCATTTTGATTTGATTTTTGTATGTGGGGAGAGACTGGGGTCATTCTTCTGCATATGGATATCCAGTTTTCCCAGAACCATTTATTGAAGAGATTGCCTTTTCCCCAGTGTATGCTCTTGACAACTTTGTCAAAAAATGAATCCACTGCATGGATTTGTTTCTGGGCTCTCTATTCTGTTTCATTGATCTATGTGTCTATTTTTATGCCAGTACCATGCTGCTTTGGTGACTATAGCTCTGTAGTATAATTTGAAGTCAGGTAATATAATTTCTGCAGTTTTGTACTTTTCACTCAGGATAGCTTTGGCTACTCTTGGTCTTTTGTGGTCCCATATAAATTTTAGGGTTGTTTTCTCTGTTTCTCTGAAGAATGCCATTCATATTTTGATAGGGATTTAATTGAATCTGTAGATTCAGTGAATTTATAGATTGCTTTGGGTAATACAGACATTTTAACAACATTGATTCTTACAGTCCATCAACATGGAATAACTTACCATTTTTTTGGTATCCTCTTCAATTTATTTCAACAGTGTTTTATAGTTTTTATTACAGAGATATTTCACTTCTTTGGTTAAGTCCCAGGTATTTAATTTTATTTGTGGCTATTGTAAATGGGACTGTGTTCTTTATTTCTTTTTTAAATTGTTCACTTTTGGCATATAGAAATGCTACTGACTTTTGTATGTTGATTTTTTATCCTGCGACTTGATTGAATTTGACAGTTCTAATAGTTCTTTGGTGGAGTCTTTAAGATTTTCTAAATGTAAGATCATCTCATCTACAAACAAGAACAATTTGACTTATTTCTAATTTGAATGTCCTTTATTTCTTTCTCTTCTCTGATTGTGCTAGCTAGGACTTTCACTACTATGTTGGATAACAGTGGTGAAAGTGGGCATCCTTGTCATGTTCCAGTTCTTAGAGAAAAGGCTTTCAGTTCTTCCCCATTCACTATAATACTAGCTGTGGGTCTGTCTACAGCTTTTATTATGTCGGGGTATGTTCATTCTATAAACAGTTTTTTGAAGATTTTTATTATAAAGGAATATTGAATTTTATCAAATGCATTTTCAGCATCAATCGAAGTGACTGTGTGATTTTTGTCCTTCATTCTGCTGATATGATGTACCACACTGGTTGATTTCCATATGAACTATCTTTGCATCCCAGGAATAAATTCCACTTGGTCATAATCAATGCTGTTTTTAATGTGTTGTTTGATTCATTTTTTCCAGTATTTTGTTGAAAACTTTTGCATCAATATTCACTGGAGTTTTTTTTTTTTTTTTTCCCCTTGATATGTCTTTGTCTGGTTCTGCTGTCAGGGTAATTAGTAGCCTCCTAGAATGAGTTTGGAAATATTCTGTCCTCCTCTATTTTTGGGAATCGTTTGAGTAGGATTGGTATTAGTTCTTCTTTAAATGTTTGGTAGAATTCAGCAGTGAAGCCAATCAGACCCTGGGCTTTTCTTTCCCGGGAGATGTATTTTTTTTTAATTGCTTTGATCTTTTTATTTGTTATTGGTCTGTTCCGGTTTTGGATTTCTTCATGGTTCAATCTTGGTAGATTGTATGTGTCTAGGAATTTATCCATTTCCTGTAGATTTTCCCATTTGTTGGCATACAGTTGCCCATAGTAGCCACTAATGATCGCTGAAATTTGTGTGGTATCAATTGTAATGTGTCCTTTTTATCTCTGACTTTGATTAAGTCTTCTCCCTTTTTTTCTTTTAGTCTGGTTACAGATTTGTCAATTTTATCTTTCCCCAAAACCAACTGTTTGTTTCATTGACCTTTTGTATTGTTTTCTTTATTTCAAATTTATTTATTCCTGCTCTGATCTTTATTATTTATTCTACTAATTTGGGGATTGGTTTGCTGTTGCTTTTCTAGTTCTTTAAGATGCATTTTTAGGTTGTTTATTTGAAGTTTTCCTTCTTTTTTGACATAGGCACTTATAGCTAGATATTTCCCTCTTAGTACTGCTTTCACTGTATCCCACAGGTTGTGGTATGTTGTGTGTTGTGTTTCCATTTTATTTGTGTCAAAAAAGTGTCCACTTTCTTCTTAATTTCTTCATTGACCTACTGGTTATTCAGGAGCATATTGTTTAATTATCATGTATTTGTATATTTTCCAACATTCCTCTTATTTTTGTTTTTATTCCTTTGTGGTCAGAGAAGATGTTTGGTATTATTTCAATTTTTAAAAAAATGGTTTAAGATTTGTTTTGTAACCTAACATATAGTCTATCCTTGAGAATGGTCCATGTGCTGAGGAAAAGAATGTGTATTCTGCAACCATTGGATGAAATGTTCCCTAAATATTTATTAGGTCTATATGGTCTATAGTGCAGATTAAGTCTGATGTTTCTGTGTTGATTTTCTGTCTGGGAGATCTGTCCAATGCTGAAAGTGGAGTGTTGAAATCTATTGTATTGGGGCCTCTCTCTCTGTTTAGCTCTAATATTATTTGCTTTATATATCTGGGTGTTCCAGTGTTGGTTGCATAGATATTCACAATCATTATATCCTCTTGCTGAATTGACCCCTTTATCATCATATAGTGAGTGACCTTCTTTGTCTTTTCTTGCTGTTGTTGTCTTGAAATCTATTTTGTCTGAAATAAGTATAGCTACTCCTGCTCTTTTTTGGTTTCCATTGGCATGGAATAGCTTTTTCCATGCCTTTCTTTTCCATCTTTGTGTGTCTTTATAAGTGAAATGTGTTTCTTGTGGGCAACAGATCATCAGGTCTTATTTTTTTAATCCATTCTGCCACTCTATGTCTTTTGATTGGGTAACTTAGTCTATTTACATTCAATGTCATTACTGATAAGTAAGGACTTACTCCTGCAGTTTTATTTGTTTTATGGTCTTCTCTTTCTTCTTTTCTTCCTGTCTTCTTTTTAGTGAAGGTGATTTTCTCTGGTTATATGAATCAGTTTCTTGCTTTTTATTTTTTGTGTATCCATTGTGTGTTTCTTGGTTTGTTCTTACCATGCAGCTTGCAAATACTATTTTATACCCCATTATTTTAAGCTGAAAAAATGTAACACTGTTTGCATAAGCAAGAAATAAACAGGCAAAAAGAAATCTAAGTAAAACTCCATATCTTAACTTCATTACCCCCACTTTTTAACTTTTTGTTGCTTCTATTTATACCTTATTGTACTGTTTGTGTCTTGAAAAGTTGTTGTAGTTATTATTTTTGACTTGCTCATCTTTTTGTCTTTCTACTTAAAAATAGTTTATACACCACAATCCACATTATAATATTTTGTGTTTTTCTGTGTACTTACTGTTACCAGTGAGTTTTGTGCCTTCAGGTGATTACATATTGCTCATTAACATCTTTTACTTTCTGATTGAAGAATTCCCTTTAGTGTTTCTTGTAGGACAGGTCTGGTATTGATAAAATCCCTCAGCTTTTGTTCATTTGGGAAAATCTTTATTTCTCCACCATGTTTGAGGGATATTCTCACCAGATATACTATTCTAGGGTAAAAGGTTTTTTTTTCCCCCCTCGGCACTTTAAATATGCCATGCCACTCACTCATGACCTATAAGGTTTCCATTGTAAAGTCTGCTGCCAAATGCATTGGAGCCCCATTATATGTTATTTACTTTATTTTCTTACTGCTTTTTGGATTCTTTCTTTTTTTTTTTTTTTTTTTTTTTTTGAGACGGAGTCTCGCTCTGTTGCCCAGGCTGGAGTGCAGTGGCCGGATCTCAGCTCACTGCAAGCTCCGCCTCCCAGGTTCCCGCCATTCTCCTGCCTCAGCCTCCGGAGTAGCTGGGACTACAGACGCCCGCCACCTCGCCCGGCTAGTTTTTTGTATTTTTTTTTTTAGTAGAGACGGGGTTTCACCGTGTTAGCCAGGATGGTCTCGATCTCCTGACCTCGTGATCCGCCCGTCTCGGCCTCCCAAAGTGCTGGGATTACAGGCTTGAGCCACTGCGCCCGGCCTGGATTCTTTCTTTATCCTTAACCTTTGGGAGTTTGATTATGAAATGCCTTGAGATAGTCTTCTTTGGGTTAAATCTGTTCGGTGTTCTATAATCTTTCTGGGCTTGGATATTTACATCTTTCTCTAGGTTTGGGAAATTCTCTGTTATTATCCCTTTGAATAAACTTTCTACCCCTATCTCTTCCTGTACCTCCTCTTTAAGCCCAATAATTCTTAGATTTGCCCTTTTAAGGCTATCTTCTAGATCCTTTAGGCATGCTTCATTGTTTTTCATCCTTTTTTCTTTTATCTCCTCTTACCGTGTACTTTCAAATAGCCTGTCTGTCTTCAGCTCACTAATTCTTTCTTCTGCTTGATCAATTCTGCTATTAAGAGACTCTGATACATTCTACAGTATACCAGTTGCATTTTTCAGCTCCAGTATTTCCACTTGATTCTGTTTAATTATTTCAATCCCTTTGTTAAATTTGTCTGATAGAATTCTGAACTTCTTCTCTGTGCTGTCTTGAATTTCTTTGAGTTTCTTCAAAAAAGCTATTTTAAATTCTCTGTATGAAAGGTCACATAACTCTGTTTCTCCAGGATTGGTCCTTAGTTTCTTACTTAACTCATTTGATGAGGTGATGTTTTCCTGGATGGCCTTAATGCTTGTAGATGTTCATTTGTGTCTGGGCATTGAAGAGTTAGGTATTTATTGTAGTCTTCTCAGTCTGGGCTGGTTTGCACCTGTCCTTCTTGTGAAAGCTTTCCAGATATTGGAAAGAACTTGGATGTTGTTATCTAAGCTGTATCTGCTTTAGGAGGCATCCCAAGCCGGTACTACTTTAGTTTTTGCAGACTCGCAGAGGTTCTGCCTTGATGGTCTTGGATGAGACCCAGAAGAATTCTCTTTATTACTGGGCAGAGACTCTTGTTCTCTTCCCTTACTTTCTCCTAAACATACAAAGCCTCTCTCTATGTGTTCTGAGTCACCTAGAGCTGGGGATGGAGTGACATAAGCACCTTTGTGGCCACTGACACAAGACTGAGCTGAGTCAGACCTGAAGTTAGCACAGCATAGGGTCTTGTCCAAGGCCTGCTGTAACCACTCCGTGCCACAGCCTATGTTCACTCAAGGCCCTGGGCCTCTACAATCAGCAGGTGGCAAAACCATCCAGGCCTGTGTTCCCTTCAGGGTGGCAAGTTCCCCCAAGCCACACATGGGTGCAGAGGTGCCATCCAGGAGCCAGGGACTAGAGTCAAAAAGTTTTAGAAGTCTACCTGGTATTCTATTGTCCTGCAGCTAACCTGTCACTCAAACCACAAGATGCAGTGCTTCAAACTCTTCCCTCCCCTTTCCAAAAGCAGAGGAGCCTTTTCCCATTGCCACCAACACTACAGACCCGTGGTGAGTACTGCCAGCTACCATCCATGTTCCCTTAAGGTCTAAGAGCTCTTCGGTCAGCTCGTGAAAGCTGCCTGGCCTGGGACTCACCATTTAGGGCACTGGGCTCCCCTCTGGCCCTAGGCAGGTCCAGCAATGCCATCCACGAGCCAAGTCCTGGAATCAGGGACCCCAAGAACCCACCTGATGCTCTACCCACCTGTGGTTGAGCTGGTACCTAAGGTGAAAGACAAAGTCCCCTTTACTTTTCCTTCTCCTTTTCTCTAGTGGAAGGAGTCTCATGCTGGGAATTTTCACTAGTTTGAGTTATACGAAAATTCCAAAATGAAAGCAGTCCAAATTTTGTGTTCACGTAGGATACATAATAACACCAACCACTGAAGTTCCAAAGATTTCTTTCAATTCCTTGAATCGTTAACTTTTTTCTTTTACAGAATGGTCTCACAGAAATGTCAGCATCATTTTTGATGATTTAATGACTAGATAATATCAAATATTGGTTGAGTAGTTACTCTATGCCAAGAAATTTCATGCATTATCTCAATTCATCCTCATAAAAATCTTATGAGGTAGTTACTATTATCATTCTCATTTCTCATATAAGGAAAATGAGCCTTAGAAATATTTGTCAAGCAGCCACGGGGGAATGTGGCAAGATGGCTGAATAGGAACAGCTCCAGTCTGCAGCTCTCAGTGAGACCAACACGGAAGGGGGGGTGATTTCAGCGTTTTCAACTGGGGTAGCCAGTTCATCTCATTGGGACTGGTTAGGCAGTGGGTGCAGCTCATGAAGAGTTAGCAGAAGCAGGGTAGAGCATCACTTCACCCAGGAAGTGCAAGGAGCCAGGGGACCTTCCTCCCTTAGCCAAGGAGAGCCGCGAGGGACTATGATACCCAGCCCAGATACTATGCTTTTCCCATGGTTTTTGCAATCCACAGATCAGGAGATTCCTTCATGTGCCTACACCACTAAGGCCCTGGGTTTCAAACACAATACTGGGCGACTGTTTGGGCAGACACCGAGCTAGACGCAGGAGTCTTTTTCATACCCCAGTGGTATCTGGAACCCCAGCAAGACAGAACTGTTCACTTCTGTGGAAAGACAGCTGAAGCCAGGGAGCCCAGCGAAGCTCAGTGGTCTCGCTCAGTGAGTCCCACTCCCACAGAGCCCAGCAAGCTAAGAACCACTGACTTGAAATTCTCACTGCCAGCACAGCAGTCTGAAGTCAACCTGGGATGATTGAGCTTGGTTGGGGGAGAGGCGTCTGCCATTACTGAGGCTTTACTAGGTGGTTTTCCTCTGACAGTACTAAGAAGGCTAGGAGGTTTGGGCTGGACAGAATTCACCATAGCATGGCAAAGCAGCTGTAGCCAGATCGCTTCTCTAGATTCCTCCTCACTGGGCAAAGCATCTCTGAAAAAATGGCAGCAGCCCCAGTCAGGAGCTTACAGATAAAACGTCTATCTTCCCTGGGGGAAGGGGCAGTGGTGGGCACAATTTCAGTGGACTTAAACTTTCCTACCTGCTAACTCTGAAGAGAGCGGCTGATCCTGACAAGGAGGATTCTCCCAGAACAGCACTCACGTGCTGCTGACAGACTGCCTCCTCAAGTGGGTCCCTGACCCCCATGCCTCCTAACTGGGAGAAAGCTCCCAAGAGGGGTCAACACACATCTCATACAGGAGAGCTCTGGCTGGCATCAGGCTGGTGCCCCTCTGGGACAAAGCTTCCAGAGGAAGGAGCAGGCAGCAATCTTTACTGTTCTGCAGCCTCCACTGGTAATACCCAGGCAAACAGGGTGTGGAGCGGACCTCCAGCAAACTGCAGCAGACCTGCAGAAGAGGGGCCTGACTGTTAGAAAAAAACTAACAAACAGAAAAAAATAACATCAACATCAACATCAACATAAAGGACCACGACATAAAAACCCCATCCAAAAGTCATCAGCCTCAAAGATCAAAGGTAGATAAATCCACAAAGATGAGGAAAAACCAGCCCCAAAATGCTGAAAATTTCAAAAGAAGAGTGCCTCTTCTCCTCCAAATGATCACAACTCCTCTCCAGCATGGGCACAAAACTGGATGGAGAATGAGATTGACAAATTGACAGACGTAAGCTTCAGAAGGTGGGTAATAACAAACTCCTCTGAGCTAAAACAGCATGTTCTAACACAATACAAGGAAGCTAAGAACCCTGATAAAAGGTTACAGGAACTGATAACTAGAATAACCAGTTTAGAGAGGAACATAAATGACGGATGGAGCTGAAAAACACAGCATAAGAACTTCGTGAAGCATACACAAGTATCAATAGCCAAATCAATCAAGTGGAAGAAAGCATATCAGAGATTGCGAATCAACTTACTGAAATAATGCATGTAGACAAGATTAGAGAAAAAAGAATGAAAAGGAACGAACAAAGACTCCCAGAAATATAGGACTATGAGAAAATACCAAACCTATGATTGATTGATGTACCTGAAAGTGACAGGGAGAATGGATTAAAGTTGGAAACCACATTCCAGGATATTATCCAGGAGAATTTCCCCAACCTAGCAAGACAGGCCAACATTCAAATTCAGGAAATACAGAGAACACCACTAAGATACAACCCCAAGACACATAATCATCAGATTCTCCAAGGCTGAAACAAAGGAAAAAATGTCAAGGGCAGTCAGAGAGAAAGGTCAGGTTACCTACAAAGGGAAGCCCATTAGACTAACAGTAGCTCTCTGCAGAAACCCTACAAGCCAGTAGAGAGTGGGGGCCAATATTCAACATTCTTAAAGAAAAGAATTTTCAATGTAAAATTTCATATCTAGCCAAACGAAGCTTCATACATAAAGGAGAAATTAAATCCTTTCCAGACAAGCAAATGCTGAGGGATTTTTGTCACCACCAGGCCTGCCTTACAAGAGCTCCTGAAGGAAGCACTAAGTATGGAAAGGAGAAACTGGTAACAGCCACTGCAAAAACACAGCAAAATAAAAAGATCAATGACACTATGAAAAAACTGCATTAACTAATGTGCAAAATAACCAGCTAGCATCATGATGACAGGATTAAATTCACACATAACAATATTAACCTTAAATGTAAATGGGCTAAATTTCCCAATTAAAAGGCACAGACTGGCAAATTGGATAAAGACTCAAGACCCATCGGTGTGCTGTATTCAGAAGACTCATCTCACATATAAAGACACACATAGGCTCAAAATAAAGAGATTGAGGAATATTTACCAAGCAAATGGAAAGCAAAAAAGGTAGGGGTTGCTATCCTAGTTTCTGATAACACAGACTTTAAGCCAACAAACATCAAAACAAAGAAGGACGTTACGTAATGCTAAAGGGATCAATGCAGCAAGCAGAGCTAACTATCATAAATATATATGCACCCGATACAGGAGCACCCAGATTCATAAAACAAGTTCTTAGAGACTTACAAAGAGACTTAGACTCCCACACCATAATAATGGGAGACTTTAACACCCCATTGTCAATATTAGACAGATCAATGAGACAGAAGATTAACAAGGATATTTGGGACTTGAACTCAGGTCTGGACCAAGAGGACATAATAGATACCTACAGAACTCTCCACCCAAAATCGACAGAATATACATTCTTCTCAGCACCACATAGCACATATTCTAAAATTGACCAAATAATTACAAGTAAAACACTCCTCAGTAAATGCAAAAGAATAGAAATCATAACAAACAGTCTCTCAGACCAAATGGAATCAAATTAGAATTCAGGATTAAGAAACTCACTCAAAACCACACAACTACATGGAAGCTGAACAACCTGCTCCTAAATGACTACTGGGTAAATAACGAAATTAAGGCAGAACTCAAGAAGTTCCTTGAAACCAATGAGAGCAAAGAGACAACATGCCAGAATCACTGGGACACAACTAAAGCAGTGTTAAGAGGGAAATTTATAGCATTAAATACCCACAACAGAAAGCTGGAAAGATCTTAAATCAACACCCAACATCACAATAAAAAGAACTATAGAAGCAAGAGCAAACAAATTCAAACGTTAGCAGAAGACAAGAAATAACTATGATCAGAGCAGAACTGAAGGAGATACAGACACAAAAAACCCTTCAAAAAACCAGTGAATCCAGGAGCTGGTTTTTTGAAAAGACTGACAAAATAGACAGACTGCTAGCTAGACAAATAAAGAAGAAAAGAGAGAAGATCAAATAGATGCAATAAAAAATGATAAAGGGATATCACCACTGATCCCACTGAAATACAAACTACCATCAGAGAATACTATAGAAACCTCTAGGCAAATAAACTAGAAAATCTAGAAGAAATGGATAAATTTCTGGACACATCCACCCTCCCAAGACTAAAGCAGGAAGAAGTCAAATCCCTGAATAGACCAATAACAAGTTCTGAAATTGAGGCAGTAATTAATAGCCTACCAAATAAAAAAAGCCCAGGACCAGATGAATTCACAGCCGAATTCTACCAGAGGTAGAAAGAGGAGCTGGTACCATTCCTTCTGAAACTATTCCAAATAATGGAAAAAGAGGGACGTCTCCCTAACTCACTTTCTGAGGCCGGCATAATCCTGTTACCAAAACCTGGCAGAGACACAACAAAAAAAAGAAAATTTCAGGCCAATATCCCTGATAAACATCAGTATGAAAACCCTTAATAAAATACTGGCAAACCGAATCCAGCAGCACATCAAAAAGCTTATCCACCATGATCAAGTCAGCTTCATCCCTAGGATGCAAGGCTGGTTCAACATTCGCAAATCAATAAATGTAATCCATCACATAAACAGAACCAACAACAAAAACCACATGATGATCTCAATAGATGCAGAAAAGGTCTTTGATAAAATTCAACACCTTTTCATGCTAAAAACACTCAATAAACTAGGTATTGAGGAACATATCTCAAAATAATAAAAGCTATTTATGAAAAACCCATAGCCAATATCATACTGAATGGGCAAAAGCTGAAAGCGTTTCCTTTGAAAACTAGCACAGGCCAAGGATGCCCTCTCTCACCACTCCTATTCAACATAGTATTGGAAGTTCTGGCCAGGGCAATCAGGCAAGAGAAAGAAATGAAGCATATTCAAATAGGAAGACAGGAAGTCAAATTGTCTCTGTTTGCAGATAACATGATTGTATATATAGAAAACCCCATTGTCTCAGCCCCAAAACTCCTTACGTTGATAAGCAACTTCAGCAAAGTCTCAGGATATAAGATCAATGTGCAAAAATCACAAGCATTCCTATACACCAATAATAGACAAGCAGACAGCCAAATCATGAGTGAACTCCCACTCACAATTGCTACAAAGAGAATAAAATACCTAGGAATACAACTTACAAGGGATGTGAAGGAGAACTACAAACCATTGCTCAAGGGAATAAGAAAGGACACAAACAAATGGAAAAATATTCCATGCTCATGGATAGGAAGAATCAATATCATGAAAATGGCCATACTGCCCAAAGCAATTTATAGATTCAATGCTATTGTCATCAAGCTACCACTGACTTTCTTCACAGAATCAGAAAAAAAAACTACTTTAAATTTCTTATGGAACCAAAAAAGAGCCTGTATAGCCAAGACAGTTCTAAGCAAAAAGAGTAAAGCTGGAGGCATCATGCTACCTGACTTCAAACTATACTACAAGGCTACAGTATCCAAAACAGCATGGCACTGGTACAAAAACAGACACACAGACCAATGGAAAAGATTAGAAAACTCACAAACAAGACCAAACATCTACAACCATCTGATCTTCAACAAACCTGACAAAAACAAGCAATGGGGAAAGGATTCCCTATTTAATAAATGATGCTGGGAGAACTGGCTAGCCATATGCAGAAAACTGAAACTGGACCCCTTCCTTACACCTCATACAAAAATTAACTCAAGATGGATTAATGACTTTAACATAAAACCTAAAGCCATAAAAACCCTAGAAGAAAACCTAGGCAATACCATTCAGGACATAGGCATGGGCAAAAACTTCATGACTAAAACACCAAAAGCAATAGCAACAAAAGCCAAAATTGACAAATGGGATCTAATTAAACTAAAAGAGCTTCTGCACAGCAAAAGATATATCAGAGTGAACAGGCAACCTACAGAATGGGAGAAAATTTTTGCAATCTATCCATCTGACAAAGTGTTAATATCCAGATTCTACAAGGAACTTAAACAAATTTACAGGAAAAAAAAAATCAGAAAATGGGCAAAGGATATGAACAGACACTTTTCTTTTTTTTTTTCTTTTTTTTTTTTTTTTCCAAGAACCAACAGAAATATCTGGAAACCCATCACTGCAAGCTCCTCCTCCCGGGTTTACGCCATTCTCCTGCCTCAGCCTCCTGAGTAGCTGGGACTACAGGCGCCCGCCACCACACCCGGCTAATTTTTTTGTATGGTTTTTAGTAGAGACGGGGTTTCACCGTGTTAGCCAGGATGGTCTTGATCTCCTGACCTTGTGATCCGCCCGTCTCGGCCTCCCAAAGTGCTGGGATTACAGACTTGAGCCACCGCGCCCGGCCGACACTTCTCAAAAGAAGACATGTATGCAGCCAACAAACATACAAAAAAAAAGCTCATCATCACTGGTCATTAGCGAAATGCAAATCAAAACCATGATGAGATACCATCTCACGCCAGTTAGAATGGCGATTATTTAAAAGTCAGGAAATAACAGATGCTGGTGAGGCTGTGGACAAATAGGGACACTTTTACACTGTTGGTGGGAGTGTAAATTAGTTCAATCATTGTGGAAGACAGTGTGGCAATTCCTCAAGGATCTAATACAGAAATACCACTTGACCCAGCAATCCCATTACTGGGTATACACCCAAAGGATTATAAATCATTCTACTGTAAAGACACATGCATACTTATGTTTACTGCTGCACTATTTACAATAGCAAAGACTTGGAACCAACCCAAATGCCCATCAATGATAGACTGGATAATGAAAATGTGGCACATATACACCATGGAATACTATGCAGCTATAAAAAAGAATGAGTTCATGTCCTTTGCAGAGATATGGATGAAGCTGGAAACCATCATTCTCAGCAAACTAACACAGGAACAGAAAACCAAACACCACATGTTCTCACTCATAAGTGGGAGTAGAACAATAAGAACACATGGACACAGTGAGGGGAACATCACACACTGGGGCCTGTCATGGGGTGGGGCACAAGGGGAGGGAGAGCATTAAGTATTTGTCCTAATGGCTTAAAACCTAGATGACGGGTTGATGGGTGCAGCAAACCACCATGGCACATGTATACCTATGTAACAAACCTGCACATTCTGCATATGTATCCCAGAACTTAAAGTAAAAAAAAAAAAAAAAAAAGAAGAACTCTATCTGATTAGGGCCCCACCCTTATGACATCATTCGACCTTGATTATATGCTTAAAGGCCCTGCCTCCAAGTACAGTCATGTTGGGGGTAAGGGCTTCAGCACATGAATTTTGGAGGGACACAATTCAGTCCGTAACAGAATGAATATTAAGTGGAATTATTGCTAATTTGTAAGGGATAATGTTAGCATTGTGGTGATGTAAGAAACATCTAATTTTTTTGAGATGTATTCTGAAGTATGTAGGAGTAAAATCAAATGATGTCTGAGGCTTTGCTTTTAAAAACTTTAGAAGAAAGGAAGGGAAAATGAAAAGATGAGAAGGGAAAGGAAGGAAAGAAAAGGAAGGAAATCAGAGCATATATACCCAACTCTTGATAATTGTTGAATCTCAGTAATGGGTATATTGTGGTTCATCGTATCTCTTTACTCCTTCGTATATTTGAAAATTTTTATATTAAAAGGTCTATTTTTTGTTTTGAAAAAAGAAAAAGAGAAAGATTTGTTTAAGGCTGAATAGCAATATTCAGTGATAAATTAGGACTTTAATCAAGCCTGTCTGTTCCCAAAGTTAAGACATTTAACAACTACGCTACATTGATACACAGAGAGTTAGATGAAGTATTTTTTAACCTTTTGGTAAAATGTAACTGATTCTTAAAAGAAGGAGTTGCTATAATTTTTCCACAGAAATTATATGTGGCATATCCCAGATAAATCTTTTGGGTTAAGCAAAGTTTTAAATTGATTAACAATAAATATTAGAATACCAATGTCTGGTTTATATACCTTCCTTGATTCCAAGAATTGAAGTTTTGAGTGATGGATGTTTAATACATATTTAACCCTTCGTTTTTATTCATAATTGTAGTAAATACTCTTGAATCCATCTGTTTATATTTAAAGTGTGTTTCTTACAAGCACTGTATTGTTGGTTCTTGTGTTTTTATCCAATCAGAAAAACTCTGCCTTTTAATTGGAGTATTTAGACTATCTATATTTAATGTGATTATTGCTATTGTTGGATTTAAATCTATCATCTAACTGTTCATTTTCTATTTGTACTTTTGTTTTTGTTCCCTTCTTTTAATATTTTCTTTTGTATTGATTATTTCTAATGATTCCATTTTATTTCCTTCATTGGATTATTAAGTATAACTCTTTGTTGTTATATTTTAGTGGTTGCTTTAAGTTTTATAAAACACAGGGTTTAACTTACCACAGCCTGCCTTTGTATTAATTATGTTTTTATTTTCTGTGTTTACTAATGTTTTGACCTCTGTGGGCCTAACTGATCCTAGACAGATTGTCCTGTCAGAGCAAACCAATGTCTAGAGATAGTAAACAACTTGTCTATGAGTTACACCTTTCATACAAAAACCAACCAACCCAAAGCTCATAACCCCAACCACCTCCTTTATCAATCTCTTATACTCTGATTCACCATTTCCCTGCCCTAATCACCGAAGGGCCTAGTACCAGAGAGCTAGAGACAGCCCTTACACTTCAGAACCTGCTAAAATGATGCAAACTAGCCAATCCCAAGCCTACTTTCCTGCCCTGAATTGCCCTTCCCACAGAAACAACAATAAAGGCTCCTGTCTATGTTTTCCCCTCACTTCGTCTCCTGACCAGTCCTGGTGCTTCTCTATGTGCCCCTCTATGTGCACCCCCTGCATGGTGTTCTGTGCCTCCTGCTTCTTGGTAACTATGAGCAAAATCTTTCTTCATGATAGTAATTTTTATATCTGCATGCCTTACCATATCTAAGTAAAACAAATTCTAGCTATTTTTTTCAGTAAGCTTCAAGTTATATTAATCATCACAAATATGGTAAAAGAACATTACAACATTCCACTTCCATTTCTCTTCTCCTGGCCCTTGTGCTATTGTTGTCATATTTTACTTAAACATATTAAGAAATTTTATAATTCCTCATTATTTTTTGTTTTGAAAACTTAACATTCTGTCAAAGAGATTTAAAACTAAGAAATAGTTGTTATACTTATCCATGTAGTTACTGTTTCTGATGCTATTCATCCTTTTGCATAGATCCAGATTTCACTGATATCATTTTCTTTCTTCTTCAAAGACATCCGTTAACATTTCTTATAGAACAGGTCTACTGATGATGAATTTCCTTTGGATTTCATATTAGAAAAAGTCTTTATTTTACCCTCATTTTTTAAAAGATATTTTCTCTGGGTAAAGAATTCTAGGCTTACAGGTCTTTTTTTTTCCCAATACTTTGAACATGTTGCTTTTCTGTCTTCTGACTAGCATTGTTTCAACAAGATATTTGTTGTCATCTTCATTCCACTGTATGTAATGTGCCTTTCCCTCTGAATGATATTAAGATTTTTCTTTTCATCAGTGTTTCAAGTAACTAGGTTATGATGTGCCTTGGTGTGGTTTTCTTCATGTATCTTGTGTTTGGGGCTTTTTAACTTCTTAAATCTGTGGGCTTATTGTTTTTCTCAAATTTGGAAGAACTTGGGCCATTATCTCTTCAAATATTTTTTCTGTTCTTCCCTTTCTTTCCTTTTCTTCTAATTACATGTATATTATTCCTTTTGAAATTGTTCTGCAGTTCACCAATGCGCCGTTCATTTTTTTCCCAGTTCTTTGTTTTGTTTTGAATAGTTTCCATTGCTATATCTTCAAGTACATCGACAAGCATCCTCTCCCCCAGCATCATTTCATCTCTCGGTCAACCACTCTGCCCCACTCTGTTTCCAGAAGTTATCTATAACTGGACAGACCTGAGCAACCATGCCCAGTAGGCACAGAGGTGCAAAACAAACATCCTGAGAGCTCTGTCATGTGCAGCTCCCTGTGGAAGGTGCTGGCTGTTCTCCCCATATGATTATTCTTGGGCTATTTACCTAATATCACAGAATCATAAAATCCCATAGCCACTTACAATCCCCAAAACCAAGCCACCCTACCTGAGTTCCCCACAGCATTCCCAGGACAATGCTTACTCTAATCCTCCACCTACTAAAAACTTACTACCCAAAGGCCTCCATTGTATTTATTCAATTTATTATAAATTCAGTTTATTATAAAATTCTCCCCAAAGTTGAGCTGAAGTCTCTGTCCCTATAATTTCCACTTAGTAATTTATCAACTTTGTTATTCAAGGAACCATCATTGATTACATACTAAGTGCTAAACTCTCCATTAGTCTAAGACACTAATTGATGACCTCACAGAACTTGGAATCTAGTTTAAAAGACCACACATACATCAACCACAGCTGGCCACAGAGGCTTAAATGACAGGCCTTCAAATTAAACTACCTGATCAGGTAAGGCTTCCTTGGAAGAGGGAGTGGAAGAGCAGGACTTTGAAAGCTAGTGAAGAGTTAGCTAAATGAAGAAGGGAGTTGGGGAGGGTGCCAAAAGAACACAAAATATCAAAGCATAGATTTATCAAACAACCCAACAGACTGTTAGAAGAGCAGGTGTTTGCTATGGCCCAAATAAAGAGATAATAGGAATGCAGATGGGCAAGAAAGCCAGGCAAAGAAAGACATATCTTACTGGAAGTGATTGCTGATGGGTAACAGAAGGGCTGAAGGGGATGGTGCAATGATTGCACCTCTGAGAATATGTATTAAGCTAAATAATGACCCCCAAGGATTTTTACATCTTAATTTCTGAAACCTGTGAATGTTACCTTATCTACAAAAAGGGCTCTGAAGTTCTGATTAATTTAAGAATCCTGAGTTGGGGAGGTTATCTTGCATTATCTCAGTGGCCCTAAATGCAATCACAAATGTCCTTATAAGAAGGAAGCAGAGAATTTGATTATGGAAGAAAAATAGGCAATGTGACGATGAAAGCAGAGATTGGAGTGATATGCTTTGAAGACGGAGGAACGGGCAATAAGCCAAGGAATACAGGAGGCCACTAGAAGCTGAAAAAGTCAAGGAAGCAGATTCTCTGTTCAGAGCCTACAGAAAGAACCAACTCTGTTGATACTTTGCTTTTAGCCCCATCAGGCTTCTGGCCTCCAATACTTCAGGAGAATAAATTTGTGTTGTTTTAAACCACTAAATGTCTGATTTATTTATAATAGCAATAGCAAACTAATACATAGCACTTAAGCCAAAGATTACAGAATTGAATTTCTCATTTACTACGGTGCAGTTACAGGAAATCAATAACAAAGGACTCCAAAGGTTGGGAAATATAGCAAAAAGTACACTCATCTGCCTCAGTGATGACTCCTAGAAAGGATATCTCCTTTTATCTCAAATATAAGTTTGCTATACACTGTCATGGATTCAAACCCTCTGCTACCTGCTAGCTGTGTGGCCTTGAGCTTACTATCTGAACCATTCTGAACCATTCTGAGCTTATTATCTCATCTGTAAAAATGAGACAATTGTACACATCTCACGGGGTTTCTGTAAAATAAAGGATATGAAAGGAGGAAAGGTAGGTAATCTATATTAAGATCCTAGAAAGTGTCAAGTACCAAATACCCAAGAAGAAGGACATGGCTGAGGTGGAAACAGGGAAGATCTTAATGATGGTTATTTTGAAATGAAATCCAGACCTGTTAGCTAGGGTAGATGTCAAAGGCTTCATCCAGCTGGTGCCACACACAGACAAGGGCACCTGGGCAAGGAGAACAATGAGATAATGGCCATAACTGGAATGAGGAGGGGGTAGGAGTGACCTTGGAGACAGCAGTTGAAAGGATTACATTTTACCAAGAAGACTGAGATGTTTAAGGGGCAAAAATCAAGAAATCTTATTCCAGAAGGATTTTTCTAAATAAAATTGAGGGATATGGGATGAGGTTAGAAATGGACTGTTTCCCTAAAGAGTAAACAGCAAGGACATTATTTGAGACATACCTGAGAATAGTTGAGACATAGTTCTAGCTGTAATACTAGAAGAGCTAACGTTAAGAAAATATCCAGAAAATGCACGGAGATCCCAAGAAGGACCTCACCCAAAACATCTCTGGAGAAGCCCTTCTTGCATCTCTTCCTGCATCCCTAAACTTCTAATCTCCAAGAGATTTCCTGGGAACCTCCAAGAGCCTATCTAGATATTCCCAGCACCCAGGCATAGGAAATATTCAAGGTTTCTAAGGAGTGAAGATGACAATGCTAAAAGTTAGAAGCCTAGGGGAATTCTGGTGTGGATGCTTAGGAGAAAAAACAACCCTTGGCTGGGCGTGGTGGCTCATGCCTGTAATCCTAGCACTTTGGGAGGCCAAGGCGGGTGGATCACCTGAGGTCAGGTGTTCAAGACAAGCCTGGCCAACATGACGAAACCCCGTCTGTACTAACAATACAAAAATTAGCTGGGTGTGGTGGCAGGCACCTATAATCCCAGCTACTGAGGAGGCTGAGGCAGGAAAATCGCGTGAACCCGGTGGGCGGAAGTTGCAGTGAGTCAAGATTGCACCACTTCACTCCAGCCTGAGCAAAAAGAGCGAAACTCTGTCTCAAAGAAAAAGAGAAAGAAAAAACAACCCTTGCCCAAGCCTTAAACTGGGGGAAAATTTTTCAGTATTGGAGTAAGCTGTATCAGTATACCTACATATTACATAAAACTCTCTAGAAATCTTTGAATTCTGAGATTCATATGTCATCCCATTTTATAAGTCATTGTCCTAATGACGAATAGACACTCTTTCACTTAGTATGCATAAGAAATTTCTAGGGAACCAGAAATCTGATAGTATTGCTGTATTAGGCCATTTTGCATTGCCATAAAGAAATACCTGAGGCTAGTTAATTTACAAAGAAAAGAGGTTTTATTTTGGCTCATGGTTCTGCAGGCTGTAATGAAACATAGTGCCAGCATCCACTTCTGGAGAAGCCTCAGAAAGCTTATAATCATGGAAGAAGGCAAAGGGGGAGCCAGCACATCACAGGGCAAGAGAGGGAGCTGGAGAAAGGGAGGGGAGGTTCCAGGCTCTCTTAAACAACCGGGCCTCACATGAACTCATAGAGTAAGAATTCACTTATTACCACAAGGTCAACATCAAGCCATTCATGAGGGATCCTCTCCCATGACCCAACGCCTCCTACCAGGCCCCACCTCTAACATCGGGAATCACACTTCAACATGACATTTGTAAGGGACAAACATCCAAACCATATCATTCTGTCGCTGGTCCCTCAAATCTCATGTCCTTCTCACATTGTAAAATACAATCATCTATTCCCACCAGTTTCCCAAAGTGTTAATTTGTTCCAGCATCACTCAAAAATCTAAAGTCCAAAGTCTCATCTGATTCTCAAAGCAATTTCCTTCAACCTATGAGCTTATAAAATCAAACACAAGCTATTTACTTCCAAGATACAATGGTAGTAGAGGCATTGAGTAAACATTCCCATTCCAAAAGGGAAAAATCAGCCAAAAGAAAAGGACAAGAGGCCCATCCAAGTCTGAAATACAGCAAGGCAGTCATTATATCTTAAAGTTCCAGAATAATCTCCCTTGGATCCATGTCCACATCCTGGGCATGCTGGTGTGAGAAGTGGGTTTCTAAGGCTTTGGGAAGCTCTGCCTCTATGGTTGTGCAGGGTGCAGACTCTGTGGCTATTCTCACAGATTGGAGTTGAGTAGCTGTGGCTTTTCCAGGCTCAAGATGCAAGCTGCCAGTGGCTCTACCATTCCGGGATCTGGAGGGTGGTGGCCCCTTTCCACAGCTCCACTAGCCTGCTCCCCAGTCGAGACTCTTGTGGGGGCTCCAATACCACATTTTCTCTTGGCACTGCCCTAATAGAGCCTCTCTGTGGGGGCTGTACCCTTGAAGCAGGCTTCTTCCTGAGCACCCAGGCTTTTCCATACATCCTCTGAAATTGAGGTGGAAGCTGCCAAGCCTCCTTCAATCTTGCATTCTGCACACCTGCAGGCTTAGCACCATGTGGAAGCTGCCAAAGCTTATTGCTTGCACCCTTCAGAGCAATGGTCCAAGCTGTACCTGAGCCCCTTTGAGCTGAAGCTGGAGCTGGAGTGGCCAGGATGTGAGAGCAGTGTTCCAAGGCTGCACAGGGCGGAAAGGCCCTGGGCCTGGCCCCTGAAAACATTCTTTCCTCCTAGGCCTCTGAGCTTGTGATAGGAGGAGCTGCCTTGAAGATTTCTGAAATGGCTTCATGGCCTTTTTCCCATTGTCTTGGATTTTATTAGCCAAGAGCTATTATCCAATAAAAGGTATTATTATGTAATAATGTATTATTGGATAATAGCTCTTGGCTCCCTTTTAGTCATGCAAATATATCTGGCAAGTAGTTCCTCCATAGGCCACTTGAATTCCTCTCCTGAAAACATTCATTCCTTCTTTGCCACATGTGAATTTTCCAAATTTTTATGCTCTACTTTTTTTTTTTGACTGAGTTTTGCTCTGTCACCAGGCTGGAGTGCAGTGGTGTGATCTCAGCTCACTGCAACCCCCGCCTCCTGGGTTCAAGCGATTCTCCTGCTTCAGCCTCCCGAGGAGCTGGGACTACAGGCATGCACCACCACACCCAGCTAATTTTTGTATTTTTAGTAGAGACAGGGTTTCACCATATTGACCAGAATGGTGTCAATCTCTTGACCTTGTGATCCGCCCTCCTTGGCCTCCAAAGTGCAGGGATTACAGGCTTGAGCCACTGCACCCAGCCTCTACTTATCTTTTAAATGTAAGTTCCAACTTTAAGTTATTTCTTTCCTCCCATACATAACTGTGGGCTGTTAGAAGCAGCCATATCACATCCTGAACACTTTACTGCTTAGAAATTTCTTCTGCCAGATACCCTAGGTCATCATTCTTAAGTTCAATCTTCCACAAATTCCCAGGGCATGGATACAATGCAGCCAAGTTCTTTGCTAAGGCATAGCAAAGGTGACCTTTGCTCCAGTTCCAAATAGCTTCCTCATTTTTATCTGAGATCTCCTCAGCCTGACCTTTACTATCCATATATCTATCAGTATTTTGGTCACAACCACGTAACAAGTCTCTAAGAAATTCCAACATTCCCCCATTTTCCTGTCTTCTAAGCCCTCCAAACTCTTCCAACCTCTGACCATTACCCAGTTCCCAAGCTTCTTCAACATTTTCAGGTATCTTTATAGCAACACCCCACTTGTATCGATTTTCTGTTAGTGAATTTTTGCATTGCTATAAAGAAATACCAGAGACTAATTACTAGGTAATTAGTAAAGAAGAGAGATTTAATTGGCTCACAGTTCTGCAGGCTGAACAGGAGGCATCGTGCTGGCATCTGCTCCTGGTGAGGGCCTCAGGGAGTTTGCAATCATGGTGAAAGGCAAAAAAGGAGTTGGTGTATTACATGGCAAGAATGGGAGCAAGAGAGAGAAGGGAACAAGAGAGAGAAGGGAAGGGGAGGTTCCACACTTTTAAACAACCAGCTCTCACTTGAACTACAAGAGCAAGAACTCACTCATTACAATGAGGATGGCACCAAGCAATTCATGAGGGATCTGCCCCCATGACCCAAACAGCTCCCATTGTGCTGTGGATAACATTTCAGCATAAGATTTGGAGGGGACAAAGATTCAAACCATATCAGTCACACTCACACACACACGCAGACACACAGAGAAAAAAGGGTGAGTAGAGACTGTAGTCCCAGCTACACTGGAGGTTGAAGCAGGAGGATTGCTTAAACCCAAAAGTTTGAGGCTGCAATGAGCCCCTGCACTCCAGCTTGGGCAACAGAGTGAGACCCTGTCTCTTAAAAAAAAAAAGTGGGGAGAAGACAGATACAGGGCAGGGAAGGCAGAGGGAGGATGAAGAGTCAGGGGTGGAAATCTAATTCAACTTTAGCCAGAAGCATTCCCTGACACTGCTCACCAGCCTGAACTTTCCACATTAGTACAGACTTATGGCTCCTTAAGAGAAAGGAGTGGGGAAAGGACAGTTCTGCCTCATGCCTTTATCAGGGACTCCTCCCTCCTTTCTATTTACTGGCTGTGATCAAACATCTAAGCTTTATAAAGCAAGCTAGTGGCTGTCCTTTCCAATACCTCACTCAGCACACCTTCTGTCGCCCGAACAAGCATCCAATGAGGAAAATGAACACACTGCTCCTCGTGAGCTTATCTTTTCTCTACCTCAAAGAGGGTAAGTTTGAACAATGTGGGTGGAGGGAGGCAACTTAGGGGTGCTGTTCTCTAAACCTCTACTCTCCAAGTCTCACTCACATGCTCCAGCTCAGACCTGAAGACTCAGTACAATCTGAGTTTCAGGATGTCAGAGAGATCATATACAACATACTAATCCAGAAGAAAGTGTACTGATTGCAGGGAAACAGGACAGCAAATTTCTGATTTCATATTAATTGACTTTTCATCCATACTTACCTCATTTTGGTCCCTTACTTTCTTAATACACTTTTCTCCTTTATTCTCTCCTACACTCTCCTGGTTTTCCTTTCCTCTGGCTACTTCTCAGTGTATTTCGTAGGATTCTTTATTCTAACTGATCATTAAACACTGGGATACCTCAAGGCTTTATGCTATCCAGTCAGACCCTCCTCTTTATCAACTTATCCACTTCCATGGCTTCAATTACAATCTACATGCTGAAAATGCCCAGTTTTATATCCTAGCCAGATTTCTATTCTGAGCTTTAGTCTTTCATCAATAAACACCTCTTACACTTGGAAGTCACCCCTGAAATCTCCCTCTCCCTTAACACTCACTAAAAATTAGTGAATGATTCCTATGCTTTCTACCTATCAAATGTGATTCAAATATGATTATATTTCTACCTTATATTTCTATTTTGCTACCTTTTGACACTTAGTAAGAAATAATAAACCATAAAAGAATTATAAGAAAATATGACATAATCTGTTTAGTTACAAGCTTAGAAATGAGAAAGGCCTTTCTAACTATGACTCAAAATCCAGAGCTCTTAAAAGAAAAACTGACAAATTTGACACATAAAAATCAAAATATTCCTCATGGCAAAAATAAAAAATGTAACTCACATCACAAACAAATGGCTCATATCCCTGATATGTAATGCCTCCTTTAAAAAAATCAAAAAGGAAAAGGCCAACAACCTAATAGAAAAATGGGCAAAGTATATAGACAGTTCACACAAGAGAAAATTAAAATGGTTATTAAACATATAAAAAGTGCTCAATCTCACTCATACTAAGAAAAATGCAAATTAAAAGAACACTGAAATACCATTTTAGACCTATCAGATTGGCAACATCCAGGAGTTTCGTAAAATACTTGAGTATTACAGTTGTGGTGAGACAAGAATTTTCCAAGCATTGATAGCAAGAGAATAAATAGTTACATCTCCTCTGGCAGGCAATTCGGCAATACCTATCAAAATTAAGAAAGTGTTTACTTTTTAATCCAGCAATTCTGCTGGTATGAAATTATGTTACAGATATACTCCGACACAAATGAAATATGTTCAGCATTATTTATTGCAGCAAATAATATCAAAAAATGCAAATAACTTAAATTCTCTTAAGAGACTGGTTAATTAAAGCATGGTACACTACAATGGAACACGATACATTTAGTATACATTATTCAAAAAATCAAAGTGCAGAGTATGTATAGTATACTACCAATTATAAAAAGGGGTTAAAAAGATACATGTGCACATTTATATTTGCTTGACTATACTGAAAATCAATCTAAAAGATATAAAAGAAATGAATAAAACTGGTTTCCTTTATTTGGCAGATGAAAACTGGATAACTAGCTGGCAAGAGTGGGAGATCAACTTTACATAACATTTTTTTCTATTACTTACTATTTAGTCACATCAACGTATTATCTATTTTTAAATAATGTATTTTTAAAATGTTGAAGTTGGAAATACTCAGAGATTAAAGATCAAAGAGACAATTATTCGAAGGGCATTATCAGTGTACTGCGCAGCCTGCTCCAACTCCAGTGAGAGAGAGAAGCCTCATGAAAGTTGCTTCAGGGAGAAATTAATAGTGTCCTCTGGTGTTTGGAAGGTACAGTGGGCTTGAGGAACCTAAAAGTGAGAGGGAGCCTGAGGCTACAGCCCTGAAATGGTGGAACTGAGAGACAGCTGAGCTGCATTACATACAAGCAGGGAGGATATGCACACATTCCCCTGGATCTGATCTGGACCATGCCATATCAAGCAACTCAGTCTTGAGCTGTTTAAAGTTCTATCCAAGAGGACTGTCTGGAGGAACAAGGTATTCTAGCAAGGTGTGGGCCACTAGCTTCTTACAGCTGAGAGAAAATATAACCACCAGCTGCAGGAAATACACCACCCACGATACAGCAGTGGACTTGAATATTTTTGTTGGGGAAATCCTGAAGAACCCACAAATGTTCCCCTGACTCAAGGAACTCAAGAAAATGAGTTCTCCTGGCTCAAGAAAATGAGTCAGCTTTTATTAAACACAAAGTCCAAGAGACTGGGTTTTAAGTAACTACCATGGACAAAAGATGATGGCACCAGAGCCAGTCCAATGAAATCTTTCCTGTCCTTTACCTGTCCCCCTCCCTCTCACCAACTGAAATGGGTCAGAAACTATCACTCATAAGCCAGAGGTGAGTAGGAGAAAACCAAGAAGAGAAATAGAGAAAAAGTCAAAGCCATCCTCTCCTGCCCATTACAAACACCTAAGCAAGCCTGAGCTATGTGTCTGTGCATACGTGTATGCGTGTGGGTGGGTGTGCATGGGCATGCATGCAAGGAGAGTGGGTTGCTGGTGAGAAACGTGGGCTTTTAATGAAATAGAGCTATTTTATTATTATTGCATGGACTCGATGCATAAATTACTGAACCCAAATTATTCTTATGCCCAAAAGTGATGGCAAGACTTTTTTTTTTTTTTTCTAAAAGTACATAGACAAGTTAGCAGCCTTGCCTGAAATTACCTGCAGGACTACAAGAACTAGCTTTAGAAAGAATACTCAAATGGGTAGTGGGCAGAAGAATAAAATTGTTTTCTGTTTGCCCCTTTTAAGTCCCATATTGACCTGCTAGATAAATGTAAATAGGATCAGATTACTTCCTTGCTTAAAATTTTCAATAAATTCCCATTGCTCATGGATCAAAAACCATACTCATGTCTTTGGCCTAGGAGGGCTCAGGAAGTTGAATGTCTGCTCACCTGCCCAGCCATGTCTCATAGCACAACCCACTCCATTCTGTGCCCCAGTTACCTTAGCATTTTTGTTCCTCAGCAGACAAGCTTCTTTTCATTGCTATTCCCTCTGCCTGAAATGTTCTTCACTCTGCCCACACCACACCACCCACTTACATGGCTGACTCTTATTTATCATCAGGCCTCACCTTACAGCCCACTCCCCACAGAAACCTTTCTTGGCTCTCTAAAATACATTAGTTCTTCCCTCTTAAATGCTCTCATTGCATGTTTAACTATTTCTTGATATTACAATACAATTGTACTTATTTGGAGGGACTGTTTAATGCCTGTGTCTCCAGCATGTATGTAAACACTTGTTTATCTTTGCATTCCCAGCACCTAAAAAATGTCCAGAATGTGGAAAATGCTCAAAAATCAGCAACTAACATCAACCTTTCCCTCTAAATAAGAGGAAAAGAGAAGGATGTTCACACTTACCACTTTAATTCAACATTGTTAAGTGAAGGGAAAATGAATAAACTTTAGGGTTACGCAAAGGCAATTGGATTTATCATTAAGAGGTTGTTAGCAAAAAGATAGTCTTGATGGAATAGTGAGAATGGAATTCAGAATGAAGAGATGCCACAAGACCATTCCCAAAATTGGACATAAATCAATAGCACTCAAGTTCTCCTGGGCCCCATATAAGTTCTAATTCTATAACCTTGGAACGTCTGAGATGAAGATTGAAATACTCTACTTTCTTTCCCCATCATCACTATCACTTAGTTCTTAAATCTAAATTACCCATAGGTTCCAATGTCATCTCCCTACTCTGCATCTCCTCTCCTCTTACTTCCTGGTCACAGGGACTCCCAAATCAGTCTCTCTGCCTGGTTGCAGTTATTCCCTGAAAAAAAGAGAAAGGCCAGACCAAGCCAGATGGAGCTATCAGAGGGTGTAATCTCAGTCAGTCCACTCTAAACATGTCATTTTCATTCCTACCTCTGTGTTCTCCCTCATTATGACTACCTATCTGGAACACCTTCTCTGCCCATCCCCTGCCCCCACCTACCCAAGTTTAACCTACATCTCAAGAGCCCGCTCAAGTCTTTAGCTAAAGTATTCCCCTATTTTTCCAGCCCACAGTAACCTGCCTGTTGCTATACTCTTAATCTGCATCACAGGATTTATCTGGTTGACTATATTATCTTTGCTGTTCTTTTATTATTTCACATGTTTATCTTGCCTTCAAATATAAATGGACCCTATTCAGGTCACAGAGACTGTGTCTTATCTTTTTTGTCCACCTCCTAGCTTAACTTACAAAGCTAAATTAATCAAGAATTCCACAAATACCAGCTAATGGAGTGAGTGGACAGTATGTATAGTCAATACGCAACCTCTTCCTGATGCTGAAAACTCACTTTCCCATTGTCCCACGATCCAGCCTGAATATTCTATTCTCTCCACCCTGCAGTTATGGGTCTGAAGTGTAATACCTGCATATACACAGAAGGATGGAAGTGTATGGCAGGCCGAGGCACTTGCATTGCAAAAGAAAATGAGTTATGTTCAACAACAGCCTATTTCAGGGGTAAGTGGGGCTCATGAAGACTCCAAAAATGCCTGCAAAGAACCATCACTCTTGCTAGTGCCTGGAATAAAGAACTCAGTATCATTTAGTCCTGCTAGGAGGAAAGGCAAGGAATAAAAGAGGGGACAAGAAGGGATAATTTTCAACTTCGCACTATGTAGGGTTTGGTATCCAGAGCCAGTCACAGTGGCGATTGGGAACATGAACCCAGGAGCCAAGGAAGGAGACCCAGTGTTAAGTGCTATTCCTCTTGGTGGTGAGTTTTAGTAAGTCACTATTAAGGCAATCTCCTCCAGCATTTATAACAGGCTTCTTCATTTTTAGGAGACAAACATATGTACTCAACACATATGTGTAAGTATAAGTGCCAGGAAGAGGAGTACTCCAAAAGAGGCCTGTTGAGAGTGACACTGTGCTGTGACAGAAACTTCTGTAACGTCTTCTAATGGAGCTTAGGAACTTGCAGAGGATCATCTGATCAAGATCCAGAATCAAGACCAACCAGCATGAACTGTTTTATTTCCCACACCAAATTCCACATTGGCCTAAGATCCCAGAGAGAGCTGCAGGGGCTGTGTCCTCATTGCAATGAAGGGGCTCCCCACACCCAACCTCCACCACTAGATCCCTAAAACCATGAACATTGAAACAAAATCCTCCATGAGCTATGCTTACTGTTTTGTCTTCTACTCCTGATTTCTGATTTCTATCCCTGTGGTAGGCTAAATAATGGACCCCCAAATATTTCTACATCCTAATCTCTGGAACCTGTGAATGTTACCTTATATGGCAAAAGGGACTTTGAAAATGTGATTAAGGATCTTGAGAAGGGGAGGTTATCTTGCATTATCTGGGGGGCCCTAAGTGCAATCAAAATGTCCTTGTAAAATGCAACTAAAGGGAGATACGACACAGAAGAAGAAAAGATGATGTGATGATGGAAGCAGAGATTGGAGTCACGTGCTTTGAAGATGGAGGAATAGGCCATAAGCAAAAAACTAGAGGCCATTAGAAGCTGAAAAAGTCAAGGAAATAGGTTCTCCCCTCAGAGCCTCCAGAAACCAGCCCTGCCGACACCTTGATTTAAGCCCTATAAGACTCATTTTGGATGTCTGGCTTCCAGAACTTTAAGGGGGTGTTGTTTTCAGCCACTAAGTGTGTATTGTTTTAAAACACTAAGTTTGCAATAATTTATTATAGCAGCAATGGGAAACTAATACAATCCAAATAAACTTCTAGGAATTCAAATCATTGGTAAGCCTGAGTACCCAGGGGTCAGTCTAGGTGACAACAGTATCTACCACTCAGGGCCTACACTGACCTGCAGGAAGAGAGGAATACAGAGCAAGTGCTATGAATGAATGTGGAGATCAAGTTATGGATTTTAAACTTCACGGCATGCTGCAGATAATCCTTGGGGTATATCTGTGGTAAACGGTGCCTCGCTATGTTCTGAAGCAATCAAACATGATGTCCTAATAGCTCAATTTGTCAGTTCCTCATTAGCTCGTGTACTCACTGAAATTCTTTTAACAGGTAATGTCCCTGTATTAGTCTGTTTTCACACTGCTAGTAAGGATATACCCAAGACGGGGCAATTTACCAAAGAAAGGGGCTTATTGGACTTACAATTCCACGTGGCTGGAGAAGCCTCACAATCATGGCAGAAGGTGAAAGGCACTTCTCACATGGTGACAGACAAGAGAGATTGTGCGGGAAAACTTTTCCTTAGAATAACCATCAGATCTCGTGAGACTTCCTATCACGAGAACAGCACAGGATAAACCTGTCCCCATGATTCAATTACCTCCCACCAGTCCCTCCCACAACACGTGGGAATTCAAGATGAAATGTGGGTGGGGACACAGCCAAACCATATCAGTCCCCTTCTTAAAACTCTCCTCTCTTAGCTCCTCTGAGTGTACATTTGTAGTTCTCCTACCTCTCTGAAGTATCCTCAGTGAGGGTCTCTGGGGACATTGTTTTGATTTGTTATTGTTTTTATATTCAGATCTTTAACCTATGTGAAGCCACCTTTGTAATATTGCCTTAAGTAAAGATCCAGTATTATTTTTCTCCATAGAATGAGTCAGATTTTTTAACACCATTGAATACAAAGTCTATCCTTTCTCCATTCACTTGTTATACAATTTTTATCATTAATTATAAAGGAAAAAAATCACTGTTTTTTCTACTATACTGTCTCACACACAACACTTCTGACATGAAATACATGGAGTTTTCCACACCAACAAATTATCCAATTCCCCAGTGCACACTGACTGAGTGCTCTAAAATTTAACTCAATTCTGACACTATTTGTCTAGAGTTAGTTCAGATCCCACAGACAAAGGGCTCAGTCCCACAAGACTGCCCCCCAACTGCAGATGCCAATCACAAATTGCGGGTCCTCAGATTACACACAACTTAGGTCCAAATTGGAAATTCCCACATTCCCCTCCTCAAGTTCAGTAATTTGCTAGAACAGCTCACAAAACTGAGGAGATAATTTGCTTACGATTACGTATTTATTGCAAAGGATATATTAAAGGACACAGATGCACAGCCAGATGAAGGGGTACATAGGGCAAGGTCTGGAAGGGTCCTGAACACAGGAGTTTCTGTCCTTGTGGCGTCTGGAATGCCCACCCTTCCAGCACACAGATGTGTTCTTGTTCACCACGCAGTAGCTCCAAGAACCCTTTTAATTAGTGATTTTTGATGGCGGATTCATTGCATAGACATGATTGATTATTAATAAATGATTGGCCTCTGGTGATTAATTCAGCCTCCAGTCCTCCCTTCTCCAGAGGTCGAGAGGCAGGGCTGAAAGTTCTAACCCTCTAATCACATGGTTGATTCCCTTGGCAATCAGCCCTTATTCTGTGGTTATTTAAAGGCTTTGCAAAACTCACCTCACCAATATAAACTCAGGCATGGTTGAAGGATTTGTTGTAAGACATGCAAATGCTTCATGAACCAAGGACAAAATACCAAATATTACAATACAAGTTGCTCCTATTGCTCTTATCACTTAGAAAATTACAAGGGTTTTAGGAGCTCTGTGCCAGGATACGGACAAAAAGACCAAAATATACAGTTTACCCTTGAAAGACATGTGGGTTAGGAGTGCTAACCCCTGCACAGTCTAAAATCCACATATAACTTTTGACTACCCAAAAACTTTACAAACAGCCAATTAATACTTATTTTGTACATTATAAGTACTATATACTATATTCTTACAATAATGTAGAGAAATCTAGAGAAAAGAAAATATTAAGAAAATCATAAGAAACAGGAAGTACACTTACTATTCATGAAGTGGAAATCATCTTCATAGAGGTCTTCATCCTCATTGTCCGTACATTGAATAGGCTGAGGAGGAAGTGGAAGAGGAGGGGCTGGTCTTGCCATCTCAGGGGTGGCACAGGCAGAAGAATCCACATCTAAGGAGACTCTCAGAGTTCAACCCTGTGTTGTTCCAGTATCAATTCTGTATTTATTATATCACAGTATCATATACATACAAATATGTTTGTGTGTGGCCATGTGTGTGCGTGTATATAAAATTTTCCATTCTAGGCTGGGCACGTTGGCTCACGCCTGTAATCCCAGCACTTCGGGAGGCCGAGGTAGGCGGATCATGAGGTCAGGAGATCGAGACCATCCTGGCTAACACGGTGAAACCCTGCCTCTACTAAAAATACAAAAACTTAGCCGGGTGTGGTGGCAGGCACCTGTAGTTTCATCTACTTGGGAAGCTGAGGCAGGGGAATGGCATGAACCTGGGAAGCGGAGTTTGCAGTGAGCCAAGATCACGCCACTGCACTCCAGCCTGGGCAACACAGCAAGACTCCGTCTCAAGAAAAAAAAAAAAACTTTCCATTCTATTCCGTTGTCTATTCATGCTATGGTCTGAACGTTTGTGTCCCACCAAAATTCATGTGCAGAAACCTAATCCCCAGTGTAATAGCATTAAGAGGTAGGGCCCTTCAGAGGTGATTATGTCATAAGGATGGGCACCTAATGAATAGGATTGCTGTCCTTATGAAAGAGGCCAGAGGGAGCTTGTTTGCCCCTGCCACCATGTGAGGACACAGCAAAAAGGCATCACCTGGAAAACAGAGGGTGAGCCCTCACCAAACATGTAATTTGTTTGTACCTTAATCTCAGGTTTCCCAGCCCCTAGAATTATAAGCAATAAATTGTATTGTTTATAAATTACCGAGTATATGGTATTTTTGTGATAGCAGCCCAAACACACTAAGACAATTTGTTTTCAAATGCATACTGTACTATTTTTTTTTCTATAGTTTTGTAGAATGTCTTTAAATCTGGTAGGGAAAGTTCCCTCATTGTGCCATTTCTTTGTCTGTTGGCTCTCAGTTCCATTCCTGCCCATTATTGCTCTTCTCTGAATTGCAGGAAATTCGAAACCAGCCTGTGGCTCTGGCAGTGGCAGCGGCAAACAACTGCAGGAGACTGCCAGCTAACATAATAGCACCGTATTCATGGCAACTGTGGCAGCAAATCCAACAGCATCAGCAACTTCTGCTCTGCAAAAATATAGGTTCCTGGCTTCCTGAAAAGTGGTGATGACAATATTACACAGGCAGCTTCAGCAGCAGGCTCTCCCTCGCCTCAGTTACCCCGCAGCACTTACGGACTCTAGATAATACCAAGTTCCCTTTGCTCCTGCAGCCCTAGGGAGGATAACGGCTTCTCACAGGTACGGATCTCTGGGGAACAGCATTGTTCCCTTTTTGGCTCCTTCAGCTTCTCAACACTTTTGCAACCATTTTCTTGTATTTAATTCCCTTTGCTTGAAAACCTAGAAATGTGAATGTTTCTTTTTTTTTTTTTTCCATAGCTCTTGGGGTCCAAGTGGTTTTCGGTTGCATGGATGAATCATATATTGGTGAAGTCTTGAGATTTTAGCATAGCTGTCACCTGAGTAGTGTATACTGCACCCAATATATAGTTTTGGGAGTTTTGTTTTGTTTGAGATGAGTCTCACTCTGTCACCCAGGCTGGAGTGCAATGGCGTGATCTTGGCTCACCGCAACCTCCGCCTCCTGGGTTCAAGTGATTCTCTTGTCTCAGCCTCCCAAGTAGCTGAGATTACAGGCGTGTGCCACCACACCTGGCTAATTTTTGTATTTTTAGTAGAGATGAGGTTTCACCATGTTGCCCAGGCTGGTCTTCAACACCTGACCTCAGGTGATCCACTCGCCTCAGCCTCCCAAAGTGCTGGAATTACAGCCGTAAGCCAAGGCGCCAGGCCCAATATATAGTTTTTTATCCCTCGCCACCTCTCACTCTCCCCTCTTCTGAATCTCCAAAGTCCATTATACCATCATGTATGCCTTTGCATCCCCATAGCTTAGCTCCCACTTATAAGTGAGAACAGTATTTGGTTTTCCATTCCTGAGTTACTTCACTTAGAATAATGCCCTCCTGTTCTATCTAAGTTGCTGCAAAACACATTATTTCATTCCTTTTTGTGCCTGAGTAGTATTCCATGGTGTATATATACCACATTTTCTTTAGCCACTCATTGGTTGATGGACACTTAGGTTGGTTCCATATCTTTGCAATTGTGCTGCAATAAACTAAACATATGTATACAGGTGTCTTTTTGATATTATGACTTCAAGAAATGTTAATGGTTCTTAACTGGACTCTAATAGATACATTCTTCTTAACTCTTCTTATTCAAGGTTGATTTTGATATTTGTGTGCATTTATTCTTCCACATAAATTTTAGAATACATTTATTAAATGCAACAAAAGTGCAATTGAAAATTTTATTGAGGTGAGTTGTCATTTCATTCAAGAACATGAAATAATTCTCCATTTTTTCATATTATGATCAAAACCATTTATTAGTCTTCAGATTTTCTCCATAAAGTTTTTGAGTATTTTTGGTTGAATTAATTTCTAGAAACTTTTCTATATGTGTTGTTGTGAATAGTAACTTAGCTTTTCATTATATATTATGCTTCATTATTACTGATGTAGAGAAGTGCTATTAATTTTTGTAAGTTGTGGGGGAGGTGCCATGATGGCTAAGTAGAAACAGCTCCAGTCTGAGGCTCCCACCAAGAAGAACGAAAGGGTAAGTGAATTCTGCATCTTCAGCTGAGGTACCCAGGTTCTCTCATTGTGACTGACTAGGCAGTTGGCACAACCCTCAGAGAGTGAGCAAAAACAGGGTGGAGTGAGGGCCCACCTGGGAGCTGCACGGGGCAAAGGGAGCTCCTTCCCCCAGCCAAGGGAGGCAGTGAGGGATTGTGCTACCCCACCCAGGAAACCGTGCTTTTCCCACAGATCTTTGCAACCCACAGATTAGGAGATCCCCTAGTAAGCCCACATCACCAGGGCCTTGGGTCCAAAGCACAGAGCTGTGCAGACCCACAGCAACCGCTCAGGTCAGCAGCCACTTGGGCAGACACTGAGATGCAGGTGTTTTGCATATTTTAGCTCCAGGAAATCCAGTGAGGCAGGAGATCTATCCACTCCTATAGGAAAAGGGCTGAAGCCAGAGAGCCAAGCAGCCTCGCTCAGCAGGCTCCACTCTCACAGAACCCCACATGCTAAGACCCACGGGCTTGGAATCCCTGCCAGTCAGGACAGCAGGCTGGGAACTGCCTAAGACTACTGAGTTCCTGGTGAGGAGGGGTGACCACCATCACTGCAGCTCCAGTCAGCCATTTTCCCCTGCAAGTGCCAGCGAGACAGGGCGGTTTGGACTAGGAGGAGTTCCCCACAGCACAGTGCAGTGGCTGAGACAGATCACAGCCAGGCTGCTTCTTTAAGTGGGACCCTGACCCATGCCTCCTCACCAGGCAGGGCCTCCCTGTGGCCATTTCAGTATCTCCAGCCAGGGGGTTATAGACAGAACTCTGATCTCTCTGGGATGAGCCCCTAGCAGGAGGGGCACTGTGGTCTCCACCGATCAGCCATCTTAGTCTTTTCTGCCTGCTAGCTCTGAAGAGTTAGGGCAGCCCGGATGAGGGAGTTTTCCCCCAGTGCAGCACACCTGTTTTGCCAAGAGGCAGCCAGAATGCTGATTTAAGCAGGTCCTGAATCTTGTTATTCCAGACTGGGTGAGATCTCCCAACAGGGGCCTCCAGACACCTCATACAGGAGCATTCCAGCCGGCATCAGGTTGGTGTCCCTCTGGGAAGGAGCTCCCAGAGGAAGGAACAGGCAGCCATCTTTGCTGTTCTGCAGCCTCCACTGGTGATACCTCCAGGTGCAGGTGGGACCCAGGTGAATAGGGTCTGCAGTGGACCCCCAGCAAACTGCAGCAGCCCCGGGGAAGGGGGGGCCTGACTTCTAAAAGAAAAACAAACAGAAAGCAACAACAACAACAACAAAATCAATGAAAAAGACCCCACAGAAACCCCAGCCAAAAGTCAGCAGCCTCAAAGACTGAAGGTAGATAAACCCATGAAGATGACAATCAATGCAAAAACACTGAAAACTCAAAAAGCCAGAGAACCTTTTCTCCTCCAAATGATTGCAATACTTCTCCAGCAAGAGCACAGACCTGGGCTGAGGCTGAGATGGATAAATTGATGGAAGTACGCTTAAGAAGGTGGGTAACAACAAACTTCACTGGGCTAAAGGAGTATGTTTTAATCCAATGTAAAGAAGCTAAGAACCATGATAAAACATTACAGGAGCTGTTAACCAGAATAGTCAGTTTAGAGAGGAATATAAATGACCTGATGGAGCTGAAAAACACAACACAAGAACTTCACAATGCAAACACAAGTATCAATAGATGAATAGACCAAGCAGAAGAAAGAATATCAGAGCTTGAAGACTATCTTGCTGAAATAAGAGAGGCGGCCAGGCGCGGTGGCTCAAGCCTGTAATCCCAGCACTTTGGGAGGCCGAGACGGGCGGATCACGAGGTCAGGAGATCGAGACCATCCTGGCTAACACTGTGAAACCCCGTCTCTACTAAAAAATACAAAAAACTAGCCGAGCGAGGTGGCGGGCGCCTGTAGTCCCAGCTACTCGGGAGGCTGAGGAGCTTGCAGTGAGCTGAGATCCGGCCACTGCACTCGAGCCTGGGCAACAGAGCGAGACTCCGTCTCAAAAAAAAATAAAAATAAAAAAAAATAAGAGAGGCAGATAAGATTAGAGAAAAAAGAATTAAAATAATGAACAAAACTTCTAAGAACTATGGGATTATGTGAAAAGACCAAACCTATGACTGATTGGGGTACCTAAAAAAGATGGGGAGAACAGAGCCAAGTTGGAAAACACACTTCAGGATATCATCCAGGACAACTTCCCCAACCTAGCAAGGCAGGCCAATATTCTATCAGGAAACCCAGAGATACCCAGTAAGATACTCCATGAAAAGATCAACCCAAGACACATAATCATCAGATTCACCATGGTCAAAATGAAGAAAAAGATTTTAAGGGCAGCAGAGAGAAAAGTCAGGTCACCTACAAAGGGAAGCCCATCAAACTAACAGCAGACCTCTCAGGAGAAACCCTACAAGTCAGAAGAGATTGGGGGCCAATATTCAACGTTCTTTAAAAAAAAAAAAAAAAATTCCCACCCAGAATTTTATATCCAGCCAAACTAAGTTTCAGAGAGCCAAATGAAGAATGAACTCCCATCCACAATTGCTACAAAGACAATAGAATACCTAGGAATACAGCTAACAAGGGAAGTGAAGAACCTCTTCAAGGGGAACTACAAACCACTGATCAAGAAAATCAGAGAGGACACAAACAAATGGAAAAACATTCCATGCTCATGGGTAGGAAGAATCAACATCGTGAAAATGGCCATACTGCCCAAAGCAATTTATAGATTCAGTGCTATTCTCATTAAACTATCGTTGACGTTCTTCACAGAATTAGAAGGAACTATTTTAAAATTCATATGAAATTTAAAAAGACCTCATATAGCCAAGACAATCCTAAGCAAAAAGAACAAAGCTGAAAGTATTAAGCTACCCGACTTCAAACTATACTACAGGGCTACAGTAACCAAAACAGCAGGGTACTGGTACAAAAACAGACACATAGACCAATGGAACAGAATAGATAACTCAGAAACAATACTGTACATCTACAACCATCTGATTTTCAACAACCCTGACAAAAACAAGCAATGGGGAAAGGATTCCCTAATTAATCAATGATGCTGAGAGAACTGGCTAGCCATATCAAAAAAAAAAAAATTGAAACTGGAGCCCTTCCTTATACTTTGTGCAAAAATTAACTCAAGATGGATTAAAGACATAAATGTAAAACCCAAAACTCTAAAAACCCTAGAAGAAAATCTAGGTAATACCATTCAGGACATAAGCACAGGCAAAGATTTCATGACAAAATCACCAAAAGTAATTGCAACAAAAGTAAAAATTGACAAATGGGATCTAATTAAACTAAAGAGCTTCTGCACTGCAAAAGAAACCATCATCAGAGAGAATGGTGTACACAATTTACAGAGTGGGAGAGAAATTTTGCAATCTATCCATCTGATGAAGGTCTAATATCCAGAGTCTACAAGGAACTTAAACAAATTTACAAGAAAAAATGAACAACCCCATTAAAAAGTCAGCAAAGGACATGAACAGACACTTTTCAAAAGAAGACATTGAGGCAACCAACAAATATATGAATAAAAGCTCAACATCACTGATCGTTAGAGAAATGCTAATCAAAACCACAATGAGATACCATATTATGCCAGTCAGAATAGCGATTATTAAAGAGTCAAGAAACAACAAATGCTGGAGAGGTTGCAAAGAAATAGGAACACTTTTACACTGTTGGCGGAAATGTAAATTAGTTCAACCATTGTGGAAGACAGTGTGGCAATTCCTCAAAGATCTAGAACCAAAAATACCATTTGACACAGCAATTCTATTACTGGCTATATACCCAAAGGAATATAAGTCATTTTATTATAAAGATACATGCACACATATATTCATTGCAGCACTATTCACAATAGCAAAGACATGGAATCAACCCAAATGCCCATCAATGATAGACTGGATAAAGAAAATGTGGTACATATACACCATGAAATACTAAGCAGTCATAAAACGGAATGAGATCATGTCCTTTTCAAGGACATGAATGCAGCTGGAAGCCATTATCCTCAGCAAACTAATACAGGAACAGAAAACCAAACACTACATGTTCTCACTTATAAGTGGGAGCTGAACAGTGAGAACATATGGGCTCAGGGAGGGGGAACAACACACACTGGTGGCTGTCAGGGGCTGGGGGCTGGGGGAGGGAGATCATTAGGAAAAATGCCTAATGCATGCTGGGCTTAAGCCTAGGTGATGGGTTGGCAGGTGCAGCAAACCACCATGGCAGATGTTTACCTATGTAAAACACCTGCATGTCCTGCACATGTATCCCAGAATTTAAAATAAATATAAAATAAAATTTCAAAAAATATTGTAAGCTGATTTTATACCCAATGTATTTGTCAGGGTTCTCCAGAGGGACAGAACTATATATATAATTTAAAAACTCCCATATATATGTATATATATGTGTGTGTGTGTGTGTATAGATATATATATGGGAGTTTTTAAAGTATTAACTCACAGGATCACAAAGTCCCACAATAGGCTGTCTGCAAGCTGAGGAGCAAGGAGAGCCAGTCTGAGTCCCAAAACTGAAGAGCTTGGAGTCTGATGTGTGAGGGCAGGAAGCATCCAGCACAGGAGAAAGATGGAGGCTGGGAGGCTAACCCAGTCTACTCTTTTCACATTTTTCTGCCTGCTTTACATTCTAGCTGTGCTGGCAGCTGATTAGATGGTGCCTTCCCAGAATAAGGGTGGGTCTGCCTTTCCCAATCCACTGACTCAAATGTTAATCTCTTTTGGCAACACCCCCAGACACAACCAGGATCAATACTTTGCATCCTTCAATCCAATCAAGTTGATACTCAGTATTAACCATCACAACCAGCAACCTTACTATATGGATTCTCCTTATTATCCCATATAAATGCTATATCATCTGCAAATTATTTAATCAGAACACGATTTATTTTTCTTTTCTAGAATTGAAAAAAGTCACCTTTCCTTAGGATTTGTGTATTTTCAAAGTTATTTTCCTTTATTATGCTGAAAAATTATATTGTAGTATTTTTGTATCCAGTGTTGCTGTTGAGAATTCTGAATTGAATCTGATTTGTGTTTCTATTTTAATGCCTATTCCTTGTCTCTGAAAGCAACTAAAATTTTCCCTTCATCACATGTTCTTTAATCTCACCAAACTGTAAGTGTAGGTTCTACCTCATGTTTCCTGTTTTGCACTCTATGCACCCATTCAATTTCACTTAATTCATTTTCTTTTTTGTTATTTTTATTTTGAGGAGTACATAGTAGGTGTATATATTTATGGGGTACCTGAGACATTTTGATGCAGATACGCTATTTATAATAATCACATCAGGTTAAATGTAATATCCATCACCTTAGGCAGTTACCCTTTGTGTTGCAAACAATCCAATTATACTGTTTTGGTTATTTTTAAACATAAAATTCATTTTTTTTAGATGGAGTCTTGCTCTGTCACCCAGGATAGAGTGCAGTGGGGCAATCTCAGCTCACTGCAGCCTCCGCCTCTATTCAAGTAATTCTCCTGCCTCAGCCTCCCGAGTAGCTGAGATTTCAAGTTTCCACCACCATGCCTGGCTTTTTTTTTTTTTTTTCACACTTTTAGTAGAGACAGGGTTTCACCACGTTGGCCAGGCTGGTCTCGAACTCCTGACCTCAAGTGATCCACCCACCTTGGCCTCCCAAAGTGCTGGGATTACAGGTGTGAGCCACTATACCCAGTCACATTATTTTTTTCTATATTCATCCTGATATGCTATCAAATAGTGAGTCTTATCCCTTCTTTCTATTTTTTGTACCATTAACTATCTTCACTTCCTCCACACCCACCTCCTGCCCCACCACTCTTCCCAGCCTCTAGTAACCATCCTTCTACTCTCTGTCTCTATGAGTTCAATTGTTTTAATTTTTAGTTTCCACAAACAAATAAGAATATGTGAAGTTTGTCTTTCCATGCCTGGCTTATTTCACTTAACATAATGACCTCCACTTCCACTCATGTTGTTGCAAGTGACAGGATCTCATTCTTTGTATGACTGAATAGTACTCCATTGTGTATAGGCATCACATTTTCTTTACCCATTCATCTGTTGATGGACACTTAGGTAGCTTCCAAATCTTGGCTATTGTGAATGGTGCTTCAATAAACCCGAGAGTGCAGATATCTATTCAATATACTGATTTCCTTTCTTTTGGATATATTCCTAGGAGTTGACCCAGTTCTGCTTGGATTGGAAGACTTAAGGCAGTTCCTATTATTCTTATGTGCTGAATAATAAATATAATGTTCTGATGTCTTTATGATTAGTTGAGAATAATCAACAATTGATGAACATAGGTATGAGGGTAAAATGGATCATATAGTAGCTCTACTTTTAGTTTTTTGAGGAACCACCAAACTCCACAGTGGTTGTACATTCCCACGAACAGTGTACAAGGGTTCCCTTTTCCTAATATCCTCACCAGCATTTGATATTGTCTAACTTTTGGGTAAAAGTTGTTTCAACAGAATGGGATGATATCTCATTGTAGTTTTGATTTGTATTTTTCTGGTGATCAATGATGTTGTGCACCTTTCATATGTCTGTTTCCCACTTGCATGTCTTATTTTTGAGAAATGGCTATTTAGATGTTTTATCCATTTTTATATTATTGTGTTTTTCCTTTAAAGCCGTCTGACCTCTTTGTATACTCTGGTTATTAATCCCTTGTCAGACGGGTAGTTTGCAAATATTTTCTCCCATTCTGTGGATTGTCTCTTCACTTTGCTGATTGTGTCCTTTGCTGTGCAGAAGATTTTTAACTTGATGTAATCCCATTTCTCCATTTTTTTTTTTGTTTGTTTGTTTGGATTGCCTATGCTTGTGGGGTATTACTCAGAAATATTTCCTCAATACAATGTCCTGGAGAGTTTCCCCAATGTTTTCTTGTAGCAGTTTTACAGTTTCAGGTATTTGATTTAAGTCTGTAATCAATTTTGATTTGATTTTTGTATATGGCAAGAGATGGGGGTCTACTTTCATTTTTCTGCATATGGATATCCAGTTTCCACAAGACCATGGATTGAAAGACTGTCTTTTCCCCAGTGTATGGTTCTTGACACCTTTATTAATAATGAGGTTGCTGTAGGTGTGTGGATTTGCTTCTGGGTTCTCTGTTCTGTTCCATTGGTCTATGTGTCTGTTTTTATACTAGTACCTTGTTGTTTTGGTGACTATAGCTCTATAGTATAATTGGAAGTCAGTTAATGTGATTGCTCCAGTTTTGTTCTTTTTGTTCATGATAGCTTTGGATATTCTGGATCTTTTGTCACTCTGTATAAATTTTAGGATTTTTTTTTATTTCCATGAAGAACATCGTTGATATTTTGATACAAATTGCATTGAATCTTTAGATTGTTTTAGTAGTATGGACATTTTAAAAATATTGATTCCTGCAATTCAAGAACATGAAATATATTTCTGGTTTTTGGTGTCTTCTTCAATTTCTTTCACTGGTATTTTGTAGCTTTTATTGTAGAAATCTTTCACTTCTTTTGCTAATTCCTAGGTATTTAATTTTTTCTGTGACTATTGTAAATATGATTTCTTTCTCGGTTTCTTCTTCAGATTGTTCATTGTTGGCATATAGCAATGCTACTGATTATTGTGTGTTGATTTTTTTATCCTGTAACTTCACAGAATTTTTTTATCAGTCCTAACAGGTTTTTGATAGAGTCTTTAGGTTTTCCAAATATAGGATTGTATCATCTACAAACAAAGATAATTTGACTTCTTCCTTTCCAGTTTGGATGTCCTTTATTTCTTTCTCTTGTCTGATTGCTCTAGTTAGGACTTCCAGTACTATGTTGAATTATGGTGGTGAAAGTGAGCATCTTTGTCATGTTTCTGTACTTAGAGGAAAGGCTTTCAGTTTTTCCCCGTTCAATATGATATTAGCTATGGGTCTGTCATACACAGCTTTTATTATGTTGAGGTGTGTTCCTTAGACATCCAGTTTTTTTAGGGTTTTGTCATAAAAGGATGTTGAATTTTATCAAACGCTTTTTCAGCATCAATTGAAATATCACCTGGTTTTTTTCCTTCATACTGTTGATGTGATGTACCACATTGATTGATTTATGTATGTTGAATTATCCTTGCATCCCAGGGATAAATCTCACTTGGTTATGATCAGTGATATTTCTAATGTGTTGGTGAATTCAGTTTGCTAGTATTTTGTTGGAGATTTTTCCATCATTATTCAACAGAGATGTTGCCCAGGAGTTTTCTGTTTTT
>NW_012114455.1:1484289-1489021 GCF_000951035.1 Colobus angolensis palliatus
GGAGAGGAGAGGAGGGGAGGGGAGGAGAGGGGAGAGGAGAGGAAGAGAGAAGCAGACCAGTGGAAATTATGGGACACCATAAACCTAACAAATCTTGACGTAATAAGAGTTCCTGAAGGAAGAAGGGAGAAAAAATTTACAAAGCATATTTAAGAAAATAATGGATGAAAGTTATCCAAATCTGATGAAAGGGGATATCATTTGGGTATAGGAAACTTGGAGATCACCATCAAATTCTACCCAAAGAGGAGTATTATAATAAGACATATCATAATGAAATTATCAAAACTTAAAGGAAAAGAAAGAATACTTGAAGCAGCAACAGATGGGAGACATACTACATTCAAGAGTGCCCCAATATGAATTTCAGTATATTTCTCAGCAGAAACCCTGCAGGCTGGAAAAGAGTAGAATGAAACATTCAAAGTGCTGAAGGAAAAAGTCTGCTAATCAAGAATACTTTGCCTGACAAATCTGTCCTTCAAAAATAAGGGAAAAATTAAAACTTCCCCAGATAAACAAAAACTGAGAGAATTCTTCACCACTAGGCTTACTTTATAGGAATTACTAATGGGAGTTCTTTAAGCTAAAATGAACAACCACTAACTAAAAACAAAACAAAAAAAAGTAAAAAACCCAGTTGCTATAAGTAATAGAGTCATACTCAGAATTCTCTCACATTATAAAAGAGATGTGTAAGCAATTTTATTCCTACCATGAAAGTTAAGAGACAAAACTATTAAAAATAATTGTACCTACAAAAAAATTTTAAGGGATACAAATTACCAAAAGAAGTAAATTTTGATATCAAAATCATAAAAGGTGTGTGAATGGAATGAAAATGTAGATATTTTGCATGTGATTAAAGTTAAGTTGTTATTACCCTAAGGCTGCCTTGCTATAAGGATAAGATATTTTGTGTAGGCCTCATGGGTAATCACAAAGCAAAAAACTGTAATAGTTGCATGACATATAAAAAGAAAGTATTCAAAGCATACCACAACAGAAAACCATCAAACCACAAAGGAAGACAGCAAGAAAAGAAGAAAGAACCAAAGGACCTACAAAACAATCAGAAAACAATACTAAAATGATAGTAGCAATTTCTTAACTGTCAATAATTACCTTGAATGTAAATTGATTAAATTATCCAATAAAAAGGCATACAGAGGCTGAATGGATTGAAAAAACAGGATTCAACTATATGCTTGTAAGAGATTCACAGTGCTAGTATGGATGTACATAGATTGAAAGAGAACGAATGGAAAAAGGTATTCCACACAAAATGGAAATGAAAGAGAGTAAAGATAGCTATATGTAGACAGAATAAACATTAAGTCAAAAACTAGTTTTTAAAAAAGACACTCTCCTTATCTGGTAATACAAATTAATTAATTAGTTAAAAAGACAGAGATCATTACATAATGATAAATGAATTCATTCACCAAGAGTATATATAAGTTGTAAATAAATACAAACCCAACATCTGAGCACCTAAATACGTAAAACAATTATTAAATGATCTGAAGGGAGAGATTGACGGCAATACTATACTAGTATTGCATTTTCAACAGTGAACAGATCATTTAGACAGAAAAGCAATAATGAAACAACTGACTTGAATTACACTTTAGACTAAATGGGCCTAACAGACATACAGAACATTCCACCCAATAGCATCAGAATACACATTCTTCTCAAGCACACACAGAAAATTCTTCAGTATGATGTTAGTCCACAAAACAAACTTTACCAAATTTAAGAGAATTGAAACCATACCAAGCATCTTTTCAGATCACAGCAACAGTAAAATAGAAATCAATCACAGAAGAAATAGTGAAACACAACTAGGTGGAAATTAAACAACATGCTCCTAAACAACCAAAGGATCTCAAAAGAAATTTTAAAAAAAAGAGTAAAAAAAATACCTCAACACAAAAATGGAAACACAATGTATCAAAGCTTATGGGATTCAGCAGAAACAGTCTTACGAAAAACATATATAATGTATATAATGGTAAATGCTTGCATTTAAGAATAATCCAGATAAACAATCAAATATTACACCTCAAGGAACTAGAGAAAGAAGAAGTAAGCCTAAAGTTAGTGTAAGGAAGAATATAACAAAGATCAAAGCAGAAATAAATGAAGTAGACTATAAAAACAATAGAAAACAACACACAAGACTAAGAGATGGTTTTTTGGTTTTTGTTTTTTGAGATGGAGTCTCGCTCTGTCACCCGGGCTGGAGTGCAGTGTGCAATCTCTGCTCACTGCAACCTCCGCCTCCCAGGTTCAAGAGATTCTCCTGCATTAGCCTCCTGAGTAGCTGGGACTACAGGCACGTGCCACCACACCTGGCTAACTTTCTGTATTTTTAGTAGACACAGGGTTTCATCGTGTTAGCCAGGATGGTCTTGATCTCCTGACCTCGTGATCTGCCTGCCTCAGCCTCCCAAAGTGCTGGGATTACAGGCGTGAGCCACTGTGCCTGGCCTAAGAGATGGTTTTTTAAAAAGATACATAATTTCAGCAGACTAAGAAAATCACTAGACTAACCAGGAAAAAAAGAAAAATTCAATTACATAAGATAAGAAATGAAAAAGACATTGTAACCAATGCTACAGAAATACTAAAAATCATAAGAAACTACTATGAACAAACATATGCCAACAAATGGGATAATCTAGAAGAAATGAACAAATTCCTAGACAAATACAACCTACCAAAACCAAGTCAAGAAAAAATAAAAAATGTGAACAGATAAATAATGGCTAAGAAGATCAAATTAGTAATAATAAAAACATTTCATAAAAGAAAATTTCAAGACCAGAGTTTTACCACTGAATTTTTCCAAATATTTAAAGAAGAACTAACATCAGAACTAACGTCTTCTCAAACTCATCCAAAAAATCAAAGCAGAGAGAAAACTTCCAAATTCACTTTACGAGGCCAGCATTACCCTGATACAAAATCCAGACAAGAACACTAGGAGAAAGGAAAAAGACAGACAATATCCCTGATGAATGCATATGCAAAAATTCTCAACCAAATATTAGCAAACTGAATTCAAGAAAACATTAAAAGAATTATTCACCATCATTAGGAGGAGGTTCCAAGATGGCCAAATATGAACAGCTCCAGTCTACAGCTCCCCGTGTGAGCAACGCAGAAGATGGGTGATTTCTGCATTTCCAACTGAGGTACCGGGTTCATCTCACTGGGGCTTTTCCAATAGTGGGTGTAGACCACAGAGCGTGAGCCGAAGCAGAGCAGGGCATCACCTCACCTGGGAAGCACAAGAGTTCGGGGAATTCCCTTTCCTAGCCAAGGGAAGCCATGACAGATGGTACCTGGAAAATCGGGTCACTCACACCCTAATACTGCATTTTTCCAACAGTCTTAGCAAATGGCACACCAGGAGATTATATCCCTCACCTGACTGGGAGGGCCCCCACCCACAGACCCTAGCTCACTGCTAGCACAGCAGTCTGAGATCGAACTGCAAGGTGGCAGCGAGGCTGGGAGAGGGACGCTGGCCACTGCTGAGGTTTGAGTAGGTAAACAAAGCGGCCAGGAAGCGTGAACTGGGTGGAGCCCACCACAGCTCAAGGAGGCCTGCCTGCCTCTGCAGACTCCACCTCCAGGGGCAGGGCATAGCTGAACAAAAGGCAGCAGAAACTTCTGCAGACTTAAACGTCCCTGTCTGACAGCTTTGAAGAGAGTAGTGGTTCTCCCAGCATGGAGTTTGAGACCTGAGAACGGACAGACTGCCTCCTCAAGTGGGTCCCTGATCCCTGAGTAGCCTAACTGGGAGGCACCTCCCAGAAGGGGCAGACTGACATTTCATACGGCTGGGTGCCCCTCTGAGACGAAGCTTCCAAAGAAACGATCAGGCAGCAACATTTGCTGTTCCTCAATATCTGCTGTTCTGCAGCCTCCACTGGCGATACCCAGGCAAAAAGGGTCTGGAGTGGACCTCCAGCAAACTCCAACAGACCTGCAGCTGAGGGTCCTGAGTGTTAGAAGGAAAACTAACAAACAGAAAGGACATCCACACCAAAACCCCATCTGTATGTCACCATCATCAAAGAACAAGGCAGATAAAACCACAAAGATGGGGAGAAACCAGAGCAGAAAAGCTGAAAATTCTAAAAATCAGAGCACTACTTCTCCTCCAAAGGAACACAGCTCCTCGCCAGCAAAAGAACAAAGCTGGATGGAGAACGACTTTGACGAGTTGAGAGAAGAAGGCTTCAAATGATCGGTAATAACAAACTTCTCCGAGCTAAAGGAGGATGTTTGAACCCATCGCAAAGAAACTAAAAACCTTGAAAAAAGATTATACGAATGGCTAACTAGAATAAACAGGGTAGAAGAGACCGTAAATGACCTGATGGAGCTGAAAACCATGGCATGAGAACTACATGACACATGCACAAGCTTCAGTAGCCGATTCCATCAAGTGGAAGAAAGGGTATCAGTGATTGAAGATCAAATGAATGAAATGAAGCGAGAAAAAGAAGTTTAGAGAAAAAAGATTAAAAAGAAACGAACAAAGCCTCCAAGAAATATGGGACTATGTGAAAAGACCAAATCCACATCTGATTGGTGTACCTGAAAGTGAGGGGGAGAATGGAACCAAGCTGGAAAACACTCTTCAGGATATTATCCAGGAGAATTCCCCAACCCAGCAAGGCAGGCCAACATTCAAACACAGGAAATACAGAGA
>NW_012114455.1:1496667-1496955 GCF_000951035.1 Colobus angolensis palliatus
TAAAGGGATCAATTCAACAGGAAGAGCTAACTATCCTAAATATATATGCACCCAATACAGGAGCACCCAGATTCATAAAGCAAGTCCTCAGAGACCTACAAAGAGGCTTAGACTCCCATACAATAATAATGGGAGACATTAACACCCCACTGTCAACATTAGACAGATCAATGAGATAGAAAGTTAACAAGGACATCTAGGAATTGAACTCAGCTCTGCACCCAGCAGACTTAATAGACATCTACCAAACTCTCTACCCTAAATCAACAGAATATACATTCTTCTCAG
>NW_012114455.1:1497660-1498144 GCF_000951035.1 Colobus angolensis palliatus
ACTTAATAGACATCTACCAAACTCTCTACCCTAAATCAACAGAATATACATTCTTCTCAGTACCACATCTCACTTATTCCAAAATTGACCACATAGTTGGAAGTAAAGCACTCCTCAGCAAATGTAAAAGGACAGAAATTATAACAAACTGTCTCTCAGAGCACAGTGCAATCAAACTAGAACTCAGGATTAAGAAACTCACTCAAAACTGCTCAACTATATGGAAACTGAACAACCTGTTCCTGAGTGAGTACTGGGTACATAACGAAATGAAGGCAGAAATAAAGATGTTCTTTGAAACCAATGAGAACAAAGACACAATATACCAGAATCTCTGGGACACATTCAAAGCAATGTGTACAGGGAAATTTATAGCACTAAATGCCCACAAGAGAAAGCAGGAAAGATCTAAAATTGACACCCTAACATGACAATTAAAAGAACTAGAGAAACAAGAGCAAACACATTCAAAAGCTAGCAGAAG
>NW_012114455.1:1498805-1510521 GCF_000951035.1 Colobus angolensis palliatus
AATTTTAGACCAATATCCCTGATGAACATCGATGCAGAATCCTCAGTAAAATACTGGCAAACCGAATCCAGCAGCACATCAAAAAGCTTATCCACCACGATCAAGCTGGCTTCATCCCTGGGATGCAAGGCTGGTTCAACATACACAAATCAATACATGTAATCCATCACATAAACAGCACCAAAGACAAAAACCACATGATTATCTCAAGAGATGCAGAAAAGGCCTTTGACAAAATTTTACAGCCCTTCATGCTAAAAACTCTCAATAAACTAGGTATTAATGGGATGTATTTCAAAACAATAAGAGCTATTTATGACAAACCCACAGCCAATACATACTGAATGGGCAAAAACTGGAAGCATTCCCTTTGAAAACAGGGAAATAGTCCTGTTAGGAAAGATTAGCGAATGCCAGAGTAACTGGGAATATAGCACAAGGGAATGCTGTTTTCTGTCATTTTCTAGGAGCAAAAAGCCTCTCTCAATAATCATTTCTCTACCCTTCCTCTGGGAAACACGTGGTATTTCTAGGTCAATAGCGCCACCTAGTGGAACAGGAAGCCTCTCCATGAGGCACGTTGTCGATCCATTGCTGTAACACTCTAGCCTCCCAATTCTCGTCCCTTTTTGCACCCCTATACTAGAGACCAGGCTTTATGCCACTTCTGCGAATGGGAAAACTCCGCCTTCAACAATCAGAAGTAAAATGTCCTCCAAAGCCAAATTTTAGTTCTGATACTGCCCTATCAGTAGGAAAACCGCCATTAGGCCCCTAAGTTCTTTTAAGGTACCCATTCTGCCCCCAGTTAAAACAGTACTTAATTAGCAAGGAGATTTTAAGTCCAGAAGTTAACCAGAACCATTCTCTAAGGGTAAACCATTCTCTAAATACCTGAGATTGGGTAATTTAGAAAGAAAAGAGGTTTATTTAGCTCATGGTTCTGCAGGCTTGGAAGTTCAATGACATGGCCCCCCTGGCTTCTGGTGAAGGTGTCATAACATGGCAGAAAAGGTCAAAGGAGAAGAGAACAGGTACAAAGACAGAAAACCTGAAGAGCATCTGGGCTTTATAACAACCAACTCTTATGGGAACTAATTCATTCTTGCGAGAACTAATCCAGTGTTGCCAGAGTGAGAATGCAAAGCCATTTCATGAGGGATCCACCCCCAAAACCCAAACACTTCCCACTAGGTCCCACAGCCCAACATCACCACATAGGGGATCAAATTTCAACATGAGTTTTGGTGGAGACAAACAAACCACACCCAAACCATATCCACCTTATACAAAAATTAACTCAGGATGGATCGCAGACTTAAATATATAAAATGTAAAACTATATGAAACTTTTAGAAAAAAATGAGAAAATTTTGGGGATTTAGAGCTAAGTAAAGAGTTCTTAGACTTACCACTAAATGTATGATCCATAAAAGGAAAAATTAATTAGTTGGATTTAATAAAATTTAAAAGTTTTGCTTGGGGAAAGGCTCTACTAAGGGCATAAAAATACAACCTATAGATCAGGAGAAAGTATTTTCATACCACCTGTTTGGCAAAAGACTAGTATCTAGAACATATAAAGAACTCTCAAAATTCAACATTAAAAACATAAAATTAGAAAATGGGCAAAAGACATGAAACAGTTCACTAAAGAGAATATTCAAATGACAATGCATGAGATTTTCAACATTATTAGCTACATTGAATTTAATGTAAATTAAAACCACAATGAAATGTTACTACATACCTAGGGAGTGGCTGAAATTAAAAGCTGACAGTATCAAATGCTGGCGAGGATGCACAAAAACTGGATCATTCATACACCACTGATGGAAATATAAAATGTACATGGAAAATAAATTAGTTTGGCAGTTTCTTTTAAAACTAAACATGCAACTACCATATAGCCAGGCAATTGTACTCTTGGGCATTTATTCCAGAGAGTTGAAAACATATTCACACAAAAATCTGTATGTGAATGTTTATAGTAAGACTGTTCGCAATTGCAAAAAAAAAAAAAAGTGGAAATAATCCAGATGTCCCCCAGCGGGTAAATGTTTAAACAAACTGTGATACATCCATGCCATGGAATACTGCTCAACAGTGGAAAAGAACAACCTGGATGAATCTCCAGACAATTTTGAGTGAAAAAAAAATCCCCAAAGTTCTATACTGTATGATTCCATTTAAATAGGAAGTCAGGGTGGAAAGACATTGGGTGCGGATATAAACTGGCAACATGAGGGAACCGTGTTCTTTATCTTGACCTTATCAACGTTAATGTCCTTGTGTGATACTGTAGCATGGTTCTGAAAGATGTTACCAGTGGAGATAATTGGGTAAAGTGACAGAGGATCTCTTATTTCTAAAAATTTAAGAAGTAAGCCAGATACAAAGAAATATGATGTAAAGAAAACCTCATTCATGAGTTCATGTCCTTTGCAGAGACATGGATGAAGCTGGAAACCATCATTCTCAGCGAACTAACACAGGGACAGAAAACCAAACACTGCATGTTCTCACTCATAAGTGGTAGCTGAACAATGAGAACACATGGACACAGGGAGGGGAATATCACACATGGACGCCTGTCATGGGGTAGGGTGGGCAAGGGGAGGGAGAGCATTAGGACAAATACCTAATGCATGAAGGGCTTAAAATCTAGATGATGGGTTGATGGGTGCAGCAAACCACCGTAGCACATGTATACCTATGTAACAAACCTGCATGTTCTGCACATGTATCCCAGAACTTAAAGTAAAATTTTAAAAAAAGAAGAAGAAGAAATACAAGAAAACCTCATTCACAATCTGGCGCATCTAGTCTTCCTTTTATTTAAAATAGTTGATTCACAATCCTGGATGTTGTAACTCCCACAGTAGACTTTTGGTGATGTCAGGAGACATTTTTGATGGTCACAATTGAAAGAGTGCTGCTGCATCTAGTGGGTAGAGGCCAGGAATGCTGCCAAACATCCTAAAATGCACAGAACAGCCCCCACAACGAAGAAGTATCAAGACAAAAATGTCAATAGTGCTGAGGTTGAGAAACCCTGATTTACAACATTAATATCTTTCACTCTATCCCTCCCAAATGAGGAATCTCATTGATTATTAGTAATTTCAGGACAGGAACTAAGTGAAATAAATTACTAAGTGAAAGGAAATAACTAAATGTTTTTCTCCTGAGGGATAAAGGCTAAAATTACCAAAAATGAAAATAAATCAAAATTAATTCAACCAAACTTGATTTTCACTGTACATGTAGCAATACTAGATGTTATGAATAACAACAAATATAACACACATGCTGCCCCAAAAAGCTTGATATTCTTGAGAGAATAAGACACATATACTTGGAAAAGTAATAACAGTAAGGCAAAATACAAGTAAAAATGCTTAATATGTAAATAAGAGTAATTGAGAATAACAAACTTGAGTTGCCGTTAAACAACAGATTTAAGAAGAAAAGAATTTTAGAATTGAAAGCAATTAACAATATCTCATTTAACTATTGATTTTGTAGGTGAAATAGCTGAAACACAGACTAACTTATCCAAATTATGAAAGCAAATTACTGAGACTAGAACTCTAGTCTCCTGATTCCTGATCCTTTGTTGCTGCTTCCTGTATAACACACTGCCTTTGTGATTGCTGGAAAGAGACATAAACAGAGAAGGCCCTGTATGACTATCAGTGGAAATATACATCATCTCTTCATCATCATCATCCTGTAGTAACGCTAGATGTTGTGAATACTAGATGCTGATTCTCAATCCTGGATATTGTTGACCCCACGGTGGACTGGACATTTGGTGATGTCTGGAGACATTTTTGATTGTCCATCATCATCGCAGCTGACATTTGAGTGTTTAGTAAACATACTGGTGAAGGTCTCACATTATGAAATATCAGAAAGTATGATTGGAAGGGAAAGAGCAGCTCAAGAAGAAAAGATAAGACTAAACAGAATAATAACAGTCTCAATCTAAATGTTGTAGGTGTTAAATGACAAAAGCAAGTGCTACAGAAATTTCAAAGATGGTCAGATTCCAGTGGCTTAAGGGTAGTTAGGCACGGCTTGGTAGAAGAGGTGAGTTGGAGCTAAGAATTCAGTATAGGGCACAGAGTTAAATAAGCCAAGTGGCTTTCAGGACAGCAAAGAAACAAAACTAGCTAGAATAGAGGACTTGAGTAGAGGGGAAATAAGACTGAAAAGGCAGGATGGCTCCAGGTTGGGCAGGAACCCAGGGAAACTGAATTTACTCTGGCAAAGATAAATTACTGCAAGTGCTTAAGCAATATAACTTGATTAAAGTTTTAGGAAGATTCATCTGGCAATGATGTAGGATAGATTGAGCCAAAAGAGATATAAGGGAAGGCAGGGAGCTATTCATCTAATAAGAATAAGAATGAAAAATAACAATACTATACAGTATCTATAATGTATTTAGCTATTATTACTTGGTAGACACTGTGCTAACATGCACTTTTTAATTTAATTCTCACCACAACCCCATAAAAGAAATTGAATTAGTGAAACTTTTTTCCCCTCCACTCTCACATACCACTCAATACAACACTTGCGACACGACATGTGTGGGAGTTATTTCCCCACACACCAAGCAATCAACTCTGCAGTGGACATCAGCTGGGTGTCTTCTAGTTCCATTGTGATTCTATCTACTTCGAAATAGGGTCAGATCCCACAGGTTGAGGGCTCAAGCCCACAAGAATTCCCCCCGCTTCAGATGCCAGTCACAAGTAGTAGATTGTCACCCATACTTCTGACCGACCAGCAATAAATTGGGGGCCCCCACAACTGCCTCCTTGGATTCAATTAACTTGCTAGAGCAGTTCACAGAACTCAGGGAAACACTCTACTTACATCAACTCATTAATTATGGAGGATATTACAAAGGATACAGATGAACAGCTAGCTGGAAGAGGTACCCAGGGCAAGCATGTGAGAGAGAGGGGGTATGAAGCTTCCATGCCCTCTCTGGACACTGTGCTAACATGCACTTTTTAATTTAATTCTCACCACAACCCCATAAAAGAAATTGAAATAGTGAAACTTCTTTCCCTCCACTCTCACATACCACTCAACACAACACTTGCGACACGACATGTGTGGGAGTTATTTCCCCACACACCAAGCAATCAACTCTGCCTCAAGGAACCTCTATATGTTCAACTATTCGGAAGCTCCCCACAAGCTATCCTTTTAACTTTTTATGGAAACTTTATTGCAAAGGCATGATTGATTACATTGGTCATTGGTGATCAACTCAGTCTGCAGCCTCTCTCCCCTCCCTGGTGACCGGGACATAGGGCTGAAAGTTCCAACCAATTCTAATCATGCCTTGGTCTTTCTGGTGACCAGCCCCCACCCTGCAACCAGTCATCTCCCTAGCATTCAAAAGCCACTCTTTTCATTTAGGAGGTTTCAAAGGTGAGATTTCTAGCCTAGGTGAGATGTCGCCCAGGCTAGAGTGCAGTGGTGTGATCACAGCTCACTACAGCCTCTACCTCCCATGCTCAAGCATATTATCCCCATTTTATAAGTGAGAAAATTTAGTCAAAGAGAGGCTAAGTAACTTGTCCTTATCACAAACTAGGGAGTAGAGAAGGCAGAATTTGTGCCTAGATAATGTGACACCATAATATGAGCTTATATTCGTAACTATGCCATGTAAACAAAGTATGGGAGGCCATTGTTTGGACTAGCCTCCTGCACTAGGTCCCAAGAGACCAAACAAACCAGAATGAAGTCATTCATATAGGTGCCACATAATCAAACTGACATCTGAAACAGGCCAGTTTTCCAAAAACAGAATATTCGTAACAGCCAATCAGGAGTACGGTTTACCTAAGCTAGCATGATGAGGATGTTCCCTGTTTTAACATTATAAGGAAAAAAATTTTGAACCGACCAATCTGCTTTTTGCTCCATTTTTGCTTTCTTCTACCCTTTTCTGCCTATGAAGCCAAACTCTTCTGCTCACTTCATCTGAACACTCATTCTATTTTATAAAATGAGGTGTTGTTTGATTCTGGAATCACAAGTAAGAGCCAATTTGAACTTGAAGCTAAATTTGCTGTAATTGTATCTTTTGATAACCATGTCCTCCCATATTATTACATGTGTTACTGAAAGAATCCAAGAATGAAATAATTAGGACTGAAATAGTAATTAGTAGCAAAAAGGGAATGGAGAGTAATAAAGCTTAATAATGTAATGTTTATTCGAAAAGTGAGGATGAGAAAAAGTAAAAAATGATTAAATGTTGGGAGTGATCAATACCACAGACACAAACAGGGGAATCACATGGTGAATCCAGAGGGGAAAGATAAGTAATAAAAATTTCAGATATTTGGGAGGCCGAGGCAGGCAGATCATGAGGTCAGGAGATCGAGACCATCCTTGCTAACACAGCGAAACCCTGTCTCTACTAAAAATACAAAAAAATTAGCCAGGCGTGGTGGCGGGCACCTGTAGTACCGGCTACTCAGGAGGCTGAAGCAGGAGAATGGCGTGAACCCGGGAGGCGGAGCTTGCAGTGAGCGGAGATCGCGCCACTGCACTCCAGCCTGGGCGACAGAGCAAGACTCTGTCTCAAAAAAAAAAAAAAAAAAATTCAGATATGTTGCATTCGGGAAGATGAAAAGACATCTATGTAGAGACGCTAGAATACAGCTAAGGTAGATATTAGAAACTCAGGAGAAAGGTAAGGACTAGAGACACAGATTTTGAAACTACTCCATATAAAATGGATAGTAGAAGCAACAAAACCATTAAGCTCTCCAAGATTTAAAAAAACAAAAACAAAAACAGAAAGGATCAACACTTGGGGTACAGCAATAGTTGAGAGGCAGAAGAGAGCTGGGAGGAGAGCCAGGACAAGGTATCCTCAGAGTTCCACGAATGAGAGTTTCAGGAGAGGGCAGTGAACACACTTGGTACCACACAGGCTGCCTTCTTTCATTCTGTACTTGCTCCCTGGAAGACCTTGTTCTTACCCTTTACTTAAACCACATCCACCTATATGCAAATGAGTCATACATCCATATCATTAGGCCATATGTTTCATCTAAGCTCCATGCTCAGTCCTCATTCTTTTTTACTTCTTCAAAGTAGGTTAATAACTTGTCCTTATCACAAACAGGGAGTAGAGGAGGCAGATTTTGTGCCTAGATAATATGACACCATAATACGAGCTTATATTCTACCTACTTTTATCTCCACCTGGAGGCCCCCAGGGTATCTCAAATTCTACATGCCCAAAATCTAACTCTGTCTCTCAAAACACGCTTTTCTTCCTGTATTCCCTATCTCAGAAAACAGAATCCAGTTGTGCAAACAGGAATCCTATGAATAATCCATGACCTGCCTCTCTTTCACATCCCAACCCGTCAATCCATTTCAAGTCATCATGAGTTTTAGCAACTAACTATCTCTATCCCCTTCTTGAAATCTCTGGCTATTATCCTCCTAGCCTAAGCTACCACAGTCTTCCACCTGGAATAATGTAACTGTCTCCCACTTGGACTTCACATATAATCTTCCCCTCTTCAAATCCATTCTCCTCAGTGCTGCCAACAGATAATTTCAAATGCAAATCTGAATATATAGCCCTTATCTGACGAAGTCAAGCCCCAATCCTGCTTAAAATACTTCAGTTTCTAGAGCTCTTATCAAATCTCTTGCCTTGGCCTGCAGGACCTGCATGATTTGACCCTTGCCTATCTCTCAGTCTCATCTCTACCATTATTTTCTTTGCTGGTCTTTATGTTTCTTGACTCTTCCATTCTCATAGACCTTTGAGTATGCTATTCCCGCTACCTAGCAAACTCCTTTCACTCTCTTCACTTCCCTCCACGTCCTTTCACCTACTTATCCTTCAGTGCTTGGTTCAGTGACACTGTGCCAAATCTCCCTATTATTAAATGTTCTCATTGAACCATTTGCCTCTCCTTAGCATTGAACACAACTGTAATTTTATAATACAGTTGCCCCTTGAACAACACAAGTTTGAACTCACAGGTTCACTTACATGTGAATTTTTTTCAACAAAAGGCAATGGAAAATACAGTATTTGAGAAATGTGAAACCTGGGTATACAGAGGGCCAACTTCTCATATAAGTGGGTTCTGTAGGTCTAACTTCAGGACTTAAGTACACATGGATTTTTGGCGTATGCAGGGGCCCTGAAACCACTACCCAGATTACACTGAGGGACAACTGTAATTTGTGATTATTTGATCAGTGTCAATTTCTATCAGACCAAAATCTCCATAAGAGCAGAAATTGTGTCTTTTTATTCACTATCAAATCACCAAGACATAGCACAGTACTTACCACGGGGGTTCATTAAATATTTGCAGAATTGATTATCAAATACTTTTAAGAAGTAAAAAAGAATGAGGGCTGAGCAAGACAACTGGAGTTGACTATCAAGATCACTGGTGACCTTTGAAAGTACAGTCTGAATATACTGATGAGGGTAGAATCCAGAATGCAGGGACTTAAGAAGCAACTGAGCAAAGAAAATAGGGGAGAGAGAATGGGCAAAAAGGCTGACAGAAGGGAGCAGCAGTGTCAAGGGAAAGCTGGTTATTTTCATGTTATTATTCTTTATGCCATTATTGTTCTGCCTCCAATACTGAGAAGACTTAAACAGAGAAGAATTGAAAATATTAGAGACAGGATGTAATCAGTCAGATAAGGGAGGACTATAGCTGAAGAAAAGTTTGTCTGAAAATGTCAACAAAGAGGTGAGGTAAGCAAAGATATCATAAAGGAGTGGTTAACTTGGCCTGGTGCGGTGGCTCACGCCTGTAATCCCCACACTTTGGGAGGCCAAGGCGGGTGGATCACCTGAGGTCAAGACCAGCCTGGCCAACATGGCAAAACCCCGTCTCTAATAAAAATACCAAAATCAGCCAGGCACGGTGGCACGTGCCTGTAATACCAGCTACTCAGGAGGCTGAGGCAGGAGAATCACTTGAACCCAGGAGGCGGAGGCTGCAGTGGGTCGAGATCACGTCATTGCACTCCAGCCTGGGCGACAAGAACGAGACTCTGTTTCAAAAAAAAAAAAGAAAAAAGGAGCGGTTAACTTAAGCATGAAGATATAACCAGTTGAAAGCAATATTTGAGTTCATAAAGAAGTTGATGAGTTGATAAACCAACAACACCTAATTAGGGAAAGCATACGGAAGAGAGCTGTGTTGCAATCAAAAGGTAAGGAAGCCATGTTAAACAACACCACTTAGATGTAATCAGCAAAATCCAGATTATGGGAGACTGTACAGGACCAATCACCTGGTTCCTTCGACAAATAAATTGCAAGGAAAAAAAAATGGAGGAGGAATTTAAAGAATAAAAGAAGCTTAAGAACATATGGATTTGACATATCATGTGGATTTGACTGGATCCTGACCCAGGTAAGCAAACTAAAAAAAAAAAAGACAAGCAGAAAATTGAACTCTGGATATTTGATGATAGCAAGAAAACATATTAAGTACTTCAGGTGTGATAATAATATTATGGTTATGCTTTTAAGAGGTCCTTTAATTTTCCAGAGATTATACTGAAATATTTAGATTTCAGATACTTCGTATTTGCTTCAAAACAAGACAAGGTATGTGGTTAGTGATACAGAAGCAACAAGACGGGTCATAAGTTAATCATTGCTGAATCTGGTATTGAGTTCACTGGGCTTCATTATGTATGGCTTTTCAAAATTTGTTTGAAATTTTCCATAACAAATTTTTAAGATGAGATTTGGTTTGCAGAGTAAGATTTTCTTCTATATACTGTATTTTAAGTGGTCTTGGTTAAAGTTTCTTGTTTAAAGTTTGACCTGGGTTCAGATTTCTGGGAACCACAAGCATTATTAAATCAGATCTAAGAAAAATTGGAAGACTAAATAATCCACAAAAAAACCAGGGTTGGGTAGAACACAAGATACCATTTGAAATATGAAATACGCAGGAGTAGATCCTTCAAGTTGCTATGTATTAAAGGTTTTCAAAGATCAACATTTAATATAAAGGATAACAAGAAACTAATTGGGGCAACGCACGGTGGCTCACGCTGGAAATCCCAGCAGTTTGGCAGGTGGAGGCCGGCAGATCGCTTGAGGTCAGGAGTTCACCTGGCCAACATGGTGAAACCCCGTCTCTGCTAAAAATACAAAATTAGCTAGGTGTGGTGGCGCACACCTGTAGTCCCAGCTACTCAGGAGGCTGAGGCATGAAAATCACTTGAACCTGGGAGGTGGAGGGTGCAGTGAGCCAAGACCATGCCACTGCACCCCAGCCTGGCCTACAGAGCGAGACTCTGTCTCAAAAAAAATTAAAAAAAAGAAAAAGAAACGAATTGGGGGATCCATAAGGAGTATGCTGATGTTCAAAGCTGGAAGAAAAATGATTCCATCTACTCTTTGGTTTCTAAGACAGATTGGAGATACAAAGCCAGAGAAAAAGTCATGCAGGCAAAAGGTAAAACCTGAGCATATTGAATTTGCTCCGATGTTAAGAATATGTGCACTAAAACAAAGGTCCCCAACCCACAGGCCACGGACAGGTACCTAGGAACCAGGCCTCACAGCAGGTGGTGAGTGGTAGGAGCTTCATCTGTTTTTACAGCCACTCCCCATCTGGCATTACTGCCTGAGCTCTGCCTTCCCTCAGATGAACAGGGGCGTTAGAGTCTCTTAGGACCGTGAACCCTGTTGTGAACTGCACAAGCCAGGGATCTAGGTTGCATGCTCCTTATGAGAATCTAATGCCTGAGGATCTGTCACTGACTCCCATCACCCCCAGATGGGACCATCTAGTTGCAGAAAAAGAAGCTCAGGGTCCCACTGATTCTACATTACAGTGAGTTGCATAATTATTTCATTATATGTTACAACGTAATAATAATAGAAATAAAGTGCACAATACATGTTATGCGCTTGAATCATCCCAAAACCATACGCCCTCTCTGACCATGGAAAAACTGTCTTCCATGAAACCCGTCTCTAGTGCCAAAACAATTGGGACCACTGCACTAAAGGAGTGTTACGATATTGCAGGTGTAGAGGCAGTCACTCAAATCTCCACAACCTACTTCTGTCATCTTCCCTCCTTTGTTCATTCCATTTTCTTCCACAAATTCAAAGTGCCTCAGAGGTAGCACAAAGGCCCTGAGGCAAAGAGGGAGAGTAAGAGATAACACAAAGTGTTTGGAGGAAAAGGATTAAGCATTTATCCCCTCCCACTGAATCCTGGATTTAAGAAATGGTGTAAGTTGAACTTGACAACTAGCACCTGTTTAAGGTGGAAAATGCAATGCTCAGGACTCGACCAATTGAGATACGTTTGCTTGGTATTGACTAGGATATTGAACGGTAGGGGCCTCTCCTCTTGCTTTTACAGATCTCATCCTCAGTAATCCCCAAGCACTAGTTTTTTTTTTTTTTTTTCCCTTTTGTTACAGGTACAGATGCAAAAAGAGTTAAAACGTCAGGTTAAAAAAAAAAAATTAGTGACTGGGTGCAGAGGCTCACACCTGTAATGCCAGCACTTTGGGAGGCCGAGCGGGTACAATCACCTGGCCAACACGGTGAAACCCCGTCTCTACTAAAAATACAAAATTAGCCGGGCATGGTGGTGCACGCCCGTAATCCCAGCTACTCGGGAGGCTGAGGCAGGACAATCTC
>NW_012114455.1:1510571-1526735 GCF_000951035.1 Colobus angolensis palliatus
AAAAAAAAAAAAAATTAAGAGTTCAAAATTTATTGTTATTAAATCCTCATATCAATCAAACTTTAAAATTGTTTAATTTTAATTATAAAAGTAATGGGGAGGCTGAAGCAGGAGAATCGCTTGAACCCAGGAGGCGGAGGTTACAGTGAGCCGAGATCGCGCCACTACACTCCGGCCTGGGCAACAAGAGGGAAACTCCGTCTCAAAAAAAAAAAAAAAGTTTAGAGTTACACCATGTGAAGGAGACACGCACATTCCAAAAGAAAACAAGTGCCTGTTGGAGCAAGGCAGCCAGTCGGTGGCTGGAGCACAGTAACGTGGGAGGAGCTGCGGATACGCAGGCACGGGTCACGCCAGAAATGCGCACCATGCAGAGGAAAGGAAGAGCTCAGTGCGCCGGGGTTTCATACAGCCGCTCTGTCAGGCCCCAGGGGCACGTCTAGAGCGCACAGGCAGGCGGTTGGAACCGTGCCCTGAGCGCCTTCTCCTCCTGGCACCACTGGCCCCGCAGCAGCCAGGAGTTAAGAAAGGCGGAGGCTGATTCCAATGAGGTGGCAAAACGTTAGGCGGCCTCTCCAAAATCCCAGCTACCTCGCCGTTAGCCAAGGTTTGAGGGTTTTCTCTTTCTCTTCGAGGGCCCAACCTCCCTTCCAGACTTACTACACCGGAGGCATCGCAGCAACAACTGCTGCCTGCACGCCTCAGCTAGGCAGGCTCGGATATCCATTTTTAAGGCAGCATGCGAAATCCCGGGCGTGCTCCCGCTTGCGGAGGCCAAGAGAAACTGTGCGCCAATCAGGATGCAGACTTGGAGGACGTTTACCCTCAGGACCAATAAGAGGGGCGGTGGGCGGGGCTAAGGGTGCCGGTTCGCTCTCGGGATTTAAACCTCAGCGGCCGGCGGTTAACGGCAGGCTGGGCGTGTTGGGGGAGAAGTGCGTCTGCGCCAGCTACGCGAACGCTAACAGAATCTACGGTGCTCTGCTGGCGGCTGGCAGGACGCGGTGTAGAGAGTGGACTTTGGCGACGCGGGTAAGCCAGGCGAAGGCCGGAAGCGGCGGGATGCGGGGACCTGGTGACTGCCGGCCCACTGCCGCGGGAGCTCTCGCTCCTTTTCCCACCGTCGGGATGGTGCAGAGTGGCAGCTTCCCTCCCTGGTTTCCAGGTCCTTCCTGGCGAGCAGTCCCGAACCTCTACGTTCCTCAGGAAGGCTGCCCGGGCAGCGTGAGCTACAGGCGCTGTGCGCGGCGGGCCGCGGCCCCTGTAGGTCACGGTGTGCTCTGCCGCCGCCGCCATCGTCTTTGTCCTGGTGGTCTCTCTTAGCTTCTGGGCCGCGCCCCTGGGACCAGGCGGAGGCCGGCGACGGCCCCGGGGCTGGAGCGGAGTCCCGAAGGCCGCTGGCGACCCGGGTCCTAGCCGTGCCCGCGGCCAGGCGGGGCGACTGCGAGCTTTGCCATTGAAAGACGGAGCGTGTCTTGTCGCCTTCTAGCGGCAGCTTTTGTGAATTGCCGCATGGAACCGTCCAAGGTGTTTGCCCACCCCGAAATGGAAGTAAATCTTTTCTATTCTAAACAGTATGCAATCTCACTAAGCATGCATGCAAAGGAAAACATTAAGATATCTTTTTAGATTGGTAAGATTTTTCAGTACCCAATGCTGGTGACAAAGTGGAGAAATAAAACCAAGCACCTTTATGCCCTGTGTGTTGGGAATAGTCCGTTTTTTCTAGAGGGCAGTTTGGCATTATAAATCAGAAATCAGGCCGGCCGCGGTGGCTCACGCCTGTTATCCCAGCACTTTGGGAGGCCCAGGCGGGCGGATCGCTTGAGATTGGGAGTTTGAAACCAGCTGGCAAACATGGTGAAACCACGTCTCTACTAAAAATAGAAAAAAAAATTAGATGGGCGTGGTGGCGGGTGCTTGTGCTCTCAGCTATTTGGGAGGCTGAGGCAGGAGAATTCGCTTGAACCTGCGAGACGGAGGTTGCAGTGAGCTGAGATCAGGCCACTGCGCTTCAGCCTGGGCGACAGAGACTCGACTCAAAAAAAACAATAATAATCCCAAACTGCCTTCTGGAAAAACCGATTATCCCCAACACACAGGGCAGAATAAGGATGCTTGTTTTTATTTGTTCACACACTCGCCGGCACTGGGTATTGAAAAGTCTTATCAATCTGAAATGGTGTCTTAATGCTTTTATACACATTAATTGAGATTGAACATGTTTTCTGTTTATTAATTTTTGTTGTTGTTTACAGACAGACTTTGACTTTGTGCCCAGGCTGGAGTGCAGTGGCCAGATCATAGCTCATTGCAGCCTCAAACTCCTCCAGGGTTCAAGCGGTCCTCCTGCTTCAGCCCCATGGTACTGAGACTACAGGCTTACGCCACCACACCTAGCTAATCTTTTTTTCTTTTGAGAGATGGGGGTCTTGCTGTGTTGCACAGGTTGGTCTTGAACTACTTCCCAGCCCCAAGCGATCCTCCCACCTCAGCCTCCAAAGTGCTGGAATTACAGGCATGAACCACTGCGCCCAGCCTGTTTATTAGTTGTTATTTCTTTGGTAAAGCATCTGTCTTTTCTCCCTTATCTTACTGATATGTGTACCCTTTAACAGCTTTCTAAGAGGAATTCAAATTACTGATTTTTAAACCTGTTACAAGTATTTCTCCCAGTTTGTTGTCTCTTTTGCCTTCATTATGGTATTGTTTGCCTTTGTGGTAGGATGTTTTAATACCGATTCTTTAAGCAGCTTGCTTACCTCCCCAGAGGTGGAGAAATTTGTTATAACTGCAATAGCCTCCCTGTAACAGTCTACCGACCCAGTCCCTTTATCTCAATTCAAAGTCTTTGCCCCGTCTACGCTTTAAATGCTTTTGATTGTAACTAGCTAAACCTAGGATGCTGAGTCCCAGATTTTTGGAGAGAAGATATCATTAGGTATTTTGGTCAATGTTGTCTGTTTGCAGAATACAAGTTGCTCTAGCTTGTATGTGAAAGTTTCCCTCTAAAGAGAAAGAACTGTTCTATCTTTTTTATTAGAAAGAGAAGGAACTGACAGTTACCTATGGACCTTATTAAAGTTTGTATTTTATTGTTTGCAAACACCATCTTCATATGTTCAAGGAAAGAAACAGGAGTGTGCACAGACGCAGAGGAAGTAGCACATCAATCACTGTAGAGCAGGACACATGCCGTTAAAACAGAAAAAACCAGCTCTTGGCGTTACTGCCGAGCCTTCCTGGCCCGGAGTCTCACAATGGTTACTTATGTATAGATCTACAAAAAGTGCCATTTAAATTTCACACCCTATTCAAATAGTTCCTTTATTCTAACATTTATTTAGTCCCTACCATGGGTCAGAGACTTCGGAATTTGTACAAATGCTGCCTAAGAGAACAAGTAATTTTGCAAAGTTGCATTTGGGGGCTTCCCATTTGTTCCACCTGTGATGACTGTCTTGACTTTTTCTGTGGCAACTACCAAAAATGTAGTCACTAAATTCTCACTCTTCTAGATCGGATAGTATAATCTAGCCAAACTTGAAAGGATTTTACTTAAGATCTAAGACCCTGATCTTCTGATTCCTTTGCTTCTACACGGTATCCTAACAATGACTTTTGGTTAGTGCATTTTGTTCCATGTATCACTGCTTCAGAGTTAATTTTTTTAAGCTCTATTCTTCTTTTCTAGGTTTTTTTTTTTAATTGAATGTAAATGCCAATCAAGATACATTGAAATAAGGTAAGAAATTCAGAAAGAAAAAAAAACTTTGGTTTGCACTTACATGTTTTATTCCACCATGATCATTGATTACATGAAAAAGAGGATCTTTAAATCAAAATCAAAGGCCAAAGTAATTATATTTTAAGAATACTCACGGCATAATGAAGTGTTGATAGACTAGGACCCAAAAAGCAGTGACAATGATTCAAATCCAGAAGACTTGGATGATACAATGGGCAATTTTGAATAAATCTTAAGTAATTTTGTACTACTATTTCCCCATCTCTAAAATGGGGATATTTTCTGGTTCCCTCTCTGCTAGGATATAACAGCTATTATAATGTACTTTTCAGTACTACAGGGTCACCTCACCTTTTGTATGCTATTTTACTTCCTAAATCTGGAATTCTTTCAGTGAAGTCTTATTTCTGTGGTCCACCCCCTGCTGGGCTTCTGTAGCAATTATGCAGCATTAGTTTATGATTTATATATTAGTATTGTTTTTAATTGTCCCATGTGTTATTTGCACTAGCAGCTGGAGGATAGAAAACATATTTGTATACCTGGAGTCTCGAACATGGGTAGGAAATAACTAATTATTGGTTGGTAAGTAAAACTTTGGATCTCATAAACATGGTAGAAGTGTAAATTAGAGGATCAGGGTCTTAGATCTTAAGTAAAATCCTTTCAACGTTGACTAGATTGTACTATCCAATCTAGAAGAGTAAGAATTTAGTGACTACATAAGTCAAAACAGTCATTGTAGGTAGAATAAACAAGAAGCCTTCAAATGTAAGTTTGCAAAATTACTCATTCTCTGAGGTAGTAGCATTTGTAAAAATTCCAAATGTGGATAACACACGCTGCAGTTATGAAAATTATTATTGAGGAAGAAGGTCTGAGTTCAAACTTTGATGTTTATTATTTTTATGGCTGCCAAGGATAATGTATTTAAGACAACTTTGAGTTCTTTTGAATAAATACTGGTGTTCACAAGTAGTATTTTGAGGGTCACTTACTAACTTTGCTTTGAGAACAAGCAAAGCCCCATCTCATTTTTCCTCTCTCAGTATGTGGTACTACAGCCACTCATTTTGCTCACATCTGAAACTTAGGAGTTATCTAGAAAGCCTCCCTAGTTTTGAACAGCATATTCACTGAGTTCCGTTGTTTCTACTTTCTTAATCTGAAATTCATCTACTTCTCTCCGTTTGCCTCACTAAAAGTCTCTTCTAGGCCATTTCATCAGACATTGCCTCCATTACTCCAACAGCCCCCTAATTTGTCACAATGCCTCCAATCTTGCCCTCTTCCCACCCACAGAACACTCAGAGCAATATTTTTGCCACAGAGTTCTGTTGGGCATGTAAATTCTTTCAGTGCCCCTGCAAAATCTAAGCTTTTTAAGGAATGCCTTTGCTCTACAAATGTGACCTTTGCTTACCTTTTTAAACTACGTTCTTGTCACTCTCAAGCCATATTAAAGAATTCACAGTTGCCTGAATGCATATCCTGTCATCTCTAACCCTTTATACAAACTGTATCTTCTGCCTTCTGACACACTTAAAGTGGTTATCCTCACTTTAACTGGCTCCCACTTGTTCTGTAAGATTTAGCTTTAATATCTCCTCTATAAGAACTTGCCTATAGTCACTAGCCCAAGGCTTGGCAAACACCATGGCCCATGATCTATGAGTGCTTTTTACATTTGTAAAGGATTGTAAAAATACATATGCAATGGACGCCATTTGTGGTTCACAAAGCCTGAAACATTTACCAACCTTTGCACTAGATTTATATGCTTTGTAAGATAAGGTACTGTGCTTTATTCATTTAGTTAACTTCCAGGTAGGTGCCTGGCATTAAACCAATTTATCCAATCTTTAATTAAATGAATTTAATACTCTTAAATTCTGTCTTAGAAAATAAGACACTCAGGTGAGGCAGTTTATGAAAATTCAGATGAGTAGTGAATAACTTATCTGCTTTGGGGGAGAAAAACACAACAAATTAGATACTTGCAGGATTACGCTTTAATTTGAATACAAGGCACAGGTTTCCAGGTGTACGTAAATACGTCTCCATTTTACGACTGCTTTTTGCTTCTTTAATCTCTTAATCCTTTTGGACAGGGATAAGAGAGTATTTGAAATTTCTTATTAAAGCAATAACTTCCTTAATAGGGCTTTAGTCTTTTTGCTTTTTTTTTTTAAGAGCTGATCATCTGGATTCTTAGTACCTGCAAGTACATTTTTTTTCCCTTTCTGTCCACCTACCATTAGGTGGTTCCTAGATCCTGGCAAATTGTCTATGGTTAAATGATGCTTTTAATTTCTGTGTCAACACAGACCCTCTTTGTTGGTGTCTCCAAATTAGTATTCTCTTCCTCTATTATGTCATTACAGTCCCTTTTGGCTTTTGTTTCTTCCTCATGGAATAAATGTGGGCGCTCAATTCGTCCCCTACGTACAAAGTGCTGAATCCGAGATTCCAATCCTTGGCATTTAGGACGGTCCATGAGGGGCTTGTATGTGCGCATCTTCACTCCTTCTACAAAGGCACTGGTCTGCTTTATGACAGAGGGCTTAACATTTCCGCATTCTGTCATTCTATCCATCTTTGGTCCTATTCCACATGGTGCTGCAGCAGAGTCCAGCCCTTGCAGCATACTGTACAGCACGTGAGTTCTGACTGCGTGATTAGCCCACAGTTGTTGTAGGTGGGTGATATTGAACGCCTGAGCCTCCTGGTCATAGATCCACTTGACATTTTCAAACTTACAGTCATATAAGACTAGAGGAAATTCTACAGCCATACTGGAGAAAAAGAGAAAAGAAAGAGTTTGAGAATACATAGCAGCCATCTAACAGTTCTTTAAAATCTAAGGGTTAGTTGCATTAAGGGAGCCAGGTAGGAGGTCACCGTTGATGTTAATATTGACTAATAGCTGAGAAAATATCTCACCATCCCTAGCCTTGAACACCTTTATTACAATAATGAAAAATGCAACAAATCATAGACCAACCTGATCTATGTTAGGTAAATGTCAGTGCTAACAAGACATGGCTCCATCATACTGCTCTAAAATTAAAAACAGCTGGTATTTTTTCCAAATTTGTTAATAGGATTGCAATTTTGTATAGTATGGGTCAAATTATTGGTATCTATCTCAGCCTGTTCTCAAAATAAACATCTTGACTATTCTTTCTTTCCTACCGTTTCAGAAATACGAAATTAGGAAAAATTCAGAAGTACAGTAGGATGACTACTCAGTAATATAAAACAAGCAAGATTTAATATGAATAGTTTGTTCATTTTAATTTTACCACATCCTAACAATAATACCTCAACATAAATTCAGAAACAACAAAGATGTAGAAATTAATGTCCTTTTACTTAAGGAGCCTGGTCAAAACACCTGTCTCTTTACTCATGGGATAGAACAATGAGAGGAAATTAGAATATACTGCTCTCTCTTACATGTTCATAACATTCTACAATTCAGATTAAAGCTTCACGAAGGCAGAATCAGTAACCATTATTTAGATAATTACGGGGGAGAGGAGGATATGCTATTTTTTCATTTTTTTTTTTTTTGTTTTGTTTTTGAGAGTCTCCCTCTGTCACCCAGGCTGGAATGCAGTGGTCCAATCTCAGCTCAGTGCAACCTCCGCCTCCTGGCTTCAAGTAATTCTTTGCCTCAGCCTCCTGAGTAGCTGGGACTATAGCCATGCGCCATTTGTTTTTTGTTTTTAACTCACCTATATTGAGGCTTCTGGGGATTTTTCTCTATATTCAGCAGCTCATCAATAATCTCTGGCTTCTCCATTCCTTGGCCAATCAGAAAGAGGATAGCCATCATACATCGGACTTGATGATAAAGGAATGCCTGGCCAGTCACTTCAAACTGACATAACTGGAAAGGTTCTTGCCATCTCCCCTCACCTGGGCTCTGGCCCACTAGCTGTACTTGAGCAGACAGAATAGTCCTCTGAAAATTAATCACACCATTGGCTACATCCATTTTACACAAGTTCCTGAAATCATGGGTGCCAACATACTTCTGAGCTGCATAATCCATGGCTACAATATCTAAATCAGCACGAGGGAAAAAATAGCGGTAAGTCCGCTCAAGACAGCTGAACCTAGCACTGAAGCTTGGTTCTACAGGGGCCCAGGCCAATATACGGATGTCTGGAGGGAGTACCCGATTGAGAATGTGGGTATAACGGATCTCTTCAGCAGCAGCATTTGTTTCCTCTTTTACATTAAAGTCCTCAGAATCCCTGCCCCTTGGAAATTGAGAGCGAAGGTCAAGTGAAATCACCTATGGAGTTAGACAAAGATACTGGGTTTTAGAGACACAAATAATCTCAGTACTCAGTGTGTATACCTAGAATATCCTAGTATTGCTTGCTTTGAGAAACAGTGTATTGGCCCTTACCTGTCCAAAGGCACTAACTCCTTTGTCTGTTCTCCCACATCGGTGATAATTGGATGTCTGTCTGCTTTCTACTAGTCGAGTCTTAGTTAGAGCCTCAAACAGTTTCTCTTCAATGGTATTATTTGTGTTTTCCTGACTAGCAAAGCCCTGGTATCCCCAGCCCATATAGGCTATTCTTAGGGCTACATGTCTTCGGCCATGAGCACTGAAATCAAATGCACGCTTAGTTTTTCCAGCTCCTAATGAATTTTCTCTAATATTTGAGTCCTCCTTATTTTTGGCCTGTTCCTTTCTAAGTCTTTGCACCTCTTGCTCCAGTTCTTGTACTCTTTTTAGGAGTTTTTCAGTCTGGTTTCTGTCTGTGTCATTATCAGCCATGATACAACAGCCCCAGGAATAAAGGAATCATACAGGTCCACACTGTCTGAAAAGAGAGCAAAGGGATACAACAGTTTCAGTGCCAGTTCCTTTGATGATGTTCCAATGGTATATAAAATTTAATTTAATGCCCAAAGAATATACTTTTGCTTTTCCAGGGATACAAGCATTAGCTTTATTGTGGGTTGATCATCCATAGATATTCTTTTCCATCCCTTCTGGCCAGTTCACAGAGGGAAAGAACTATTCAGCTGTCATTATTAAGGTTTCATTAAATCAGTCAAAATTTAGGGAGAATGTCTATAGATTTCATTTCTTTATCTTCACTGAATTGATTGAGGACTGATGTTACAAATATTTTTTCTCTAAAACATTTCCATTTGATTTCTCATTGTATTCAATTCTCTAGTCATAAGATTTCTTTAAATGGGCTACTTATGTCTGCTCTGGGTTTCTACTGCTTTCCATTATTTCAAATAAATGACTTGTATGTTCCATCATCTAATATTCATTAGATGAATACTAGGTGGTGCAGCAGAAGCTAGCCTAACTGAAGAAGCTTACTGATGGTTGTATTTCACATTGGAAGCAGAAGCTAGAGACAAGATTTTTCTCACTTTAAGCCTTTTTGATGGGAGAAAAAAAGGTAATTAAGCACACTGACCCCTTTTTAAAGCTGAATTAAATGCATATTAGATTTCCATACCTCTAATAGTTTAAAAAGTCAGTCTGATGTAATGTAGATGTCAGTGTAGAAATTCTTGTTATATTTCAATAATCTGAGGACAACTACACTACATAAAATTGGGATGGTCCTAGACAATCTGTGACTGATGGTTACTTTAAGAGAAGACCATCTCCACATCTGTTCTAAGGCTACGTTATGTAAGTGTAGGTAGCTTAGTTTTTTACTCTGAGTTTCTGTATCTATAACAGATTAAAAGTTTAAACTGTAAAAAATGAAACTGAAGGTACTAGAAGAAAACAGGGAATAACGTTTTTCTTAAATTCTGGAGTAGGAAAGGCATTTCTAAGCAAAACAGTCTAGAAACCCAGAAACTATAGAAAAACAAAAGATGTGACCTAAAAGTAAAAATTTCTGCCAGCAAAAAATAAAGTCAAAAGGCAAACAACAAACTGAGAAGAAAAAAAGTAAGTGATGGTGAAGTGCTATCTTCCTTAATATGTAAGTATTTCATGAATGTATAAATCAGTTTTAATGAAAAAGAAAAAAATCCAACTTGAGAGTCAGATGGACAAAGACCAAGCATTTCAAACAAAAAGAAAAAAGCTTATAAAAATATTTGTTAAAAAAAATTCTAAATGCTCAATTTTACTCAGCTGAAATAAATGCAAAAGGATATGAACTATTTTTCAAGGAAGTGACTGCAAAGACAAAGTTTGATAGTGTACCACGTTGGAGAGGGAATAGAGAAACAAGCTCTGTTAATATATGGTCAATACAGCTTCTTTGGAGGTAAACATTCTGGCAACAGCTCTCAAAATTGAATATACACATACCTTTTGGCCCACATCTCCCATGTCTAGAAATTTAACCCATTCATATGCTTGCATAAATAGATAAAAACTTGCAAGATACTCATTTTAGCATCAGTAAACCTATAAACCTAAATTACAACAGTAAGGGAATGGCTGAATAAATGTATGGTATATTCATACATTGGAATTCCACGCAACATAAAATGAAAGTCAGCCTGTGCTGATATAGCTGGATAACCAAGATTATCTTTAAGGTTCAGAAGAGTTGTGTAGTGTTCTCCTTTATGGTATAAAAAAATAAATCCACATGTGAATATGGAAAATTTCTGGATAATCATAAGAAATTGCCTTTGAGAGTAAAAATTGGTGGGGGAGGGAACATCCTTGCTTAAAATTATAATGTGCATGTATTAGTTTTTCGGTTTAAAAAGAAAAACAGTGGGGACACAGGAAATAGTGGACAGTAGATACCTATCTCAGATCCAGTCAGGAAACTAGCATTGGGTATGTGGCTGATTGATGTGGATACTAAGTTATTTCAGACACTAGAATAAACAAATTTAGCTGGCAACTGAAGATGTGTTAAAATTACTAAGACAGCTGGGCATGGTGGCTCACGCATGTAATCCCAGCACTTTGGGAGGCCAAGGTGGGTGGGGTGCCTGAGGTCAGGAGTTTGAGACCAGCCTGGCTAACATGGTAAAACCCTGTCTCTACTAAAAATTCAAAAATTAACTGGGCATGGTGGCCCACGCCTGTAGTAGTCCCAGTTACTCCAGAGTCTTAGGGAGGAAAATCGCTTGAACCCGGGAGTGGAGGTTGCAATGAGCCGAGATTGTGCCACTGCACTCCAGCTTAGGCGGCTGCAAGTCTTCATCTCAAAAAAAAAAAAAAAAAAATTACTAAAGCATAGAAATTATATGTATGCATATATATATACACATTATATGTGTGTGTGAGAACACAACGCTGCTTTTGTGATTTTTTTTTTTTTTTTTAGATCAAATCACTCTTTTATGGTTAAAAGCGGGGACTCAGTCTGAAGCCAAACTGCTTGAGTTAGAATTTCAGCTCCACTGCTTACTAGCTGAGTAACCTTGGGCAAGTTATTTAACTTCTCTGTGCCTCGTGTTATTCATCTGTGAAAAGCAGATAATCCCAGAGCTGAAAATTACATGAATTAATAAATGTAAAGCACATAGGACAATGGCAGGCACATAAAATACTCCCTAAGTACCTGTTACACAGTGTACATTAAGCAGTATGCCCCATATCATGTAGTTTCAAGCTTTTTTTGTGCCAGAACTATACTGTCCTGTTTTAGGACCTGAAGATGGCAAGACAGTAGAAAGCAGGAGTAAGAGTGGAAATGAAAGCAGGTAATAGATTACCTAGAACTGAGTTAAGGCCCCTCTAAACTGTTCTGATACTACCCTGTATTGAATTTATGATTGCCTTAGCCATTCTTTCTCCACTTGACTGCTATAAAATAGAAGAGAATGAGCAATTTATGAGCTGGGTATTTATTATCAGAAAACTGACCAATGTTATCTCTTGCAGAAGGTCCTACAGTGTAGGGGAAGCAATGGAAGAACTTCTACCTGATGGACAAACATGGGCTAATATGGATCCAGAAGAACGAATGTTGGCAGCTGCTACAGCTTTTACCCACATCTGTGCAGGGCAGGGTGAAGGAGATGTTAGGAGAGAAGCCCAATCTATCCAATATGATCCCTACAGTAAAGCTTCAATAGCTGCAGGAAAGCGACCTGCTCTTCCTGCGCAACTACAGTACCCACGTGTAGAAAGTAATGTCACTTCTGAAACAGTCTCTGAGGCCTCCCAAAGACTCCGAAAGCCAGTGATGAAGAGAAAGGTGTTGCGTAGAAAGCCAGATGGGGAAGTATTAGTAACAGATGAGTCGATTATCAGTGAATCAGAATCTGGTACAGAAAATGATCAGGGTCTCTGGGACTTAAGACAAAGGCTGATGAATGTACAGTTCCAGGAAGACAAGGAATCTTCATTTGATATTTCACAAAAATTTAATCCACCACATGAATACCAAGGAATTTCTCAAGATCAGCTCATTTGCTCTCTACAAAGAGAAGGAATGGGCTCTCCAGCTTACGAACAAGACCTGATTGTTGCCAGCAGACCCAAGTCCTTTATTCTCCCAAAGCTGGACCAGTTAAGCCGAAACCGGGGCAAGACAGACCGGGTAGCCCGGTATTTTGAGTACAAACGGGACTGGGACTCAATACGTTTACCTGGTGAAGATCATAGGAAGGAATTACGCTGGGGTGTCCGAGAGCAGATGCTTTGTCGAGCAGAACCCCAATCCAAACCTCAGCACATATATGTCCCAAACAATTATCTAGTACCAACAGAGAAGAAAAGGTCTGCACTCCGTTGGGGTGTTCGTTGTGACCTTGCAAATGGTGTCATACCCAGGAAGCTTCCCTTCCCTCTTTCTCCTTCTTAAATCTTTTTAAACTTCTTTCACAGGATTGTTTGAGATAACCCAGCTCTTTATATCTTTCCTTTTAAATAGAAACAATTGTCTTGAAAAGCTCTTAGAAACATCTTACGGTAAGGACTTCACCTATCATTGGTCTTTCCTAGCTATATATCACATTGGTATCAGATAATACTTCCAAATTGCCACTCAAATCCAGCAGTTGCAAGATAAATCATCAGAAAGAACAACAGACCTGGTCTTTCTATTTTGTCAGATTAGTAAGGGCCCTTTGTGTCCTGTAACCTTTTTTACCTATCATTGTGAGTTGCTGTGCTTTAATGTGTGTTTTTTAAGTTGCTGGGCATTACACTTATCAATTAAAGTATTTTGGAAATTCATGAACTTGAACATTATTTATTGAAATACTTGCCTAAGATGATCTTGAACCTGGGCTATGATGAGAGCTCATAAGAAGGAACAAAAACCTGCCTTTTACACAGTCCTAAAGGATGGGAGAGGTTAACAACATAGCCCTCATTACTAAAGGTATACAACAAATCCAAGTAGTTTTACTTAAATAATGCCCCAAAACAGTACCATATAACATACAGGATTCAAACTTGTTTTATTTCAGAATTACTTCAAAAATATTTTGCCTGCCAGCTGTTTTTCTGAAATACCATGCTTTTTATAATTTGCCCGAGATTTTTGTAGGAATTATGCATCACTTGGAAGACTATTCCTACTCCAGTAGAATTTCAAACTAGTAACATCTGGAATCAGATGCAAAATTAAATACCGATATGAACCTACCTAGCCTGTGGGTGCAGATCAAAATATGAATTCTGCTCACCTTAAATTGTACTTTATCTGTTCTTCATATTTCTAACCCAACGGGGACCATCTAAAATCTAAGTTGTCAGTTTTAACACCAGAGGCCAGAAGAATGATGGCAGTTTGCTTGTTCACAGAGAAAAAGCTCTAACATAAAGGTGAATGACCTTGATCGTTACTATCTGCGAAAATCACTTTCCCTATAACATTTAAAGCCACATAATTCACATATTCACCCAGTTCTGTTTGTTAGGCATTTGTCAGGAAAAGAAGTAATCAACAACTCAGATACGTGTAGGATATACTCACCGCAAATAAGTAGAAACTGCAAACTGTCCACCAACAGTGGAATAGTAAATGTTTTTAAAGATATTAGAATATTCAATAGTCATTGGGAATCTTGGGGAAAGTAATATGGGAAGGTGCAAATTAAGTGAAACATAAACACAGGATGATCTCAGTACACACAGGGAAAGATCAAAACCTAACTCCTGAGTAGTGGGATTAAAGGTAATTTGTATTTACACCTCGGCTTTTTATGAGGTCAAAAATTACATGGTGATTTTAACATGCAAAACACTACAATTATTTATTTGGATCTCAAAAGTCCAATATTACCAAATTCTCCAAAGTTAACTAGTTCATCTCCCCTGCTAATTAAAGAACTAGGCCAGAGAGTGAGTCTAGTTGGTTATAAGGCAGATTTGTGGCAAAAACAGGACTTGGTACACTACAGTGCTTTTTCCAGCACACCTTATCCTTCTTCAGGGTGAAGTGCAGTAGTTCCCAAGCAGATGTTTAAGGTAACACCTTGGCCAGGGCCGCCAAGTGACCACAAAGAGGGAATTCGTGTGTCCCCTAAGCACCAATTACAAACTAAAACATCCATCACCAGATGTTCCATACATTGGGCCGGGCGCCGTGACTCACGCCTGTCATCCCAACATTTTGAGAATCCAAGACGGAGGATCGCTCAAGGCCAGGAGCTCGAGACCAACCTGGGCAACAGCGAGACCGTCTCTACAAAAAATTAAAAACTAGCCTGCCAAGATGGCGCACGCCTGTAGTCCCAGCTAGTCGGAGGCTGAGGTGGAAGAATCGCTTGAGCTCAGGAGGTCGAGACTGCAGTGAGCAATGATCACGCCACTGCATTCTGCCTGGGTGACAGTCTCAAAAAAAAAAAAAAAAAATTCTAATCTCAGGAACCAGTGGGTTAACACAAATAGCATTCCTCTTGATAAACTTTATATTAATCCAAAGGGGGGAAGAGGGAGTACTGTCCAAAGGATTAGCAGACACGCACTGTGATCACTAGAAAGCAATCGTGCTCTGTATGTAAGGCAATCCCCAAAATAATTTGAAAATTGCTGCCACAGCCTCCCACATAATCCTGGGTTCTCAACTTCTACTGTTTTATGAGCATCCAGTTCTAAGTGGGGCAGCAGAGCACTTTTGTACTCCACAGTACAAGGACCACTGAAGCTCCCGTCACAACGGAATTAAAGACGCCCCGACTGCAGCGAGTTTCCGCCGGGAGCTCCAGAAAAGTACCAGGCACAAAAGAAAAATACATGGTCTTAAGCGATGTCTCATTTCCAGACACCAGTGCTTTCCTGAAAAGACCAAAGTATGTGAAAGAGGGCAAAAAGAAGACAACAGACAACCGTTCAGCAGGGTGTCCATTTGTCCCTTCCCCTGTGGAACCCAGAAAGTAACCCACCCCAAAAATCCCACACTTACTTTCCGGTAGCCGGCCGCGCCGCGTTTCCGAGACAGGAAGCTGTCGCTGTGCGTCGTCTGCGCAGGCGCCCGAGCCCTCATGGGAAGTGTAGTCCACGTTTGTGGGAAATGTAGTTCTGAGAACCGAGCTTGCTGCTAGAATCTACCTCAAGTTTTCTAGTCCAACTACCGTTTCTCCACCAACAAGGGAGGATCTGGGCCTGTGGCAGGACAGCAATAAAAGGAGGAATTCTAGTGCTACGCTAAACTAATAGAAAAAAAGGTAATTTTTCAAATGTCTGCTATCCTTACACGAAAACTAAAAATTGAAGATGCTGGCTCGATTTTGTACCTAGTTAAATGAGAAGAAAGTTATCATTGAGAGACGAAAACATTTACTATTAGAATTAAAAGCTGAAATGAATATGATAATCTCAAAACAAACGACTAGGTGCCCTGAGAGTGACCGAACAGAGCCGGGAGCGTTGCTTCAGCACCACGGAGAGATCATGACTGCAGTTTCGTGTGTTTTTGTATTTTCGCTCCCAATTCCAGAAATGCTGATCAAAATCTCAAAATTACAATTAGAAAACTGGGGGGCGGGGAGGAGGTGGAATTTGGTTCTTTCGTCCAAATTGAGCAGTCATTAAATCATTAGTACCAGGGATCCAGGGATCTATCCCGTATTATGCAAACGCATGTAGGACGTAGAGGTTATACCGAGAGGAAATGTTTTTAACAAGAGACCACATTTCAAATAAAAGTTTTAAAAAGCCTATGTGAAACATCACAGGTATCTAGGGCAGGAACAGCAGTTAGAGCTTGAACAGCTCTGCTTCCTTTCCGCAACTGTGTCCCCGAGGTCACTCGTCATATCAGATTCATCAGATTTTGTCTCCACTTTTCTAAGCAATTCGCTAACCTTTCTGACATCTTGTGATGCGGTGGCGGAAATTTCCAGGAAAACGGGCACGGGGCGTAAAGCGCGGCGGGGAGTCCGGGGAGCTCCTGCCTGGAGGGCTGTGTGCGCGGCTGGCAGCCTGGCGGAAGCGGGAACGGAGGCTGTCCCCTCCGCCCCCGGGTCCGCTCCCTTTCGTCCCG
>NW_012114455.1:1526795-1535429 GCF_000951035.1 Colobus angolensis palliatus
GCGGGCGCGGACGCGTGCCCCCCTGAGGAAGCCCATTGGCCAGCGGATGGGGCCAGCACCGCCTCGCGCCTGTGGTGGAAGCACGTGCTGGGGGCGGGAGCAGCGATCGCAGCCATGGCGTCGTTACTGTGGGGAGGCGACGCAGGGGCGGCGGAGAGCGAGCGGCTGAACAGCCACGTAACCGCCACCGAGTCGGGGGGTGCACAGCCGCGGGGGTGGAGCTCCCACTCGCAGAGGGAGATCGGCTGGGAGGGGAGGGAGAGCCCGCGAGCGTTCGAAGCGGGGCGTCAGATGCTGGAGGGGAGATGCGGGAAGGGTTTGGAAGAGGGCCACAGAGGGAGACCCCGTCCCCACCCCCGCGAGAGGCAAGACCTTTGGTTAGAAAGGGCAAAAATGACTACCTCTGGAAATCCAGGGTGGGAACGCAGCTCTGATAGTCCTAGCTGGACCCCGAGTTTTCTACTCTGCCCATTTGCTTGTTAAGCCTCAGCTTGCTTCCATCCATTTGCCAGCGCACTTTCCTAGCCCTCCTCCCCTTGTTGGTGCTGTGAGCCCAAGTACTGCCCAACTCTAAACTAGAGGCCTAGGAAAGAGAAATTTCATGTACAAGGAATACAGAAAATCTCCAATTTTAGGATAATTCATACAGGAAACCTAACTTCGAAAGCAATCTGCTGCTACCTAATATTGCAAAGGAAACAATACCCGGGTGTCCTTCCCTGAATCCCTCCCAGCCCCTGTGGTAGGGAAGCCCTGGGCTGCTTAGGGCTTGCATCCTAATATTGGTTGAAATTTGTGTCTCTCAATAGTTTTCAAACCTCAACCACCCCCGGAAGAACCTTCGGGGTGTCAAGAGTACTACAGTCCGAAACATAGGTGAGTGCTGTTAGGGCAAAGCAGAGCAACCTCAGTGATTAAAAAGCATTGCTTTGCTTTCATCCCGTCCTTGCCAAGTGAGATACGGCGAGTTCTTCAGTGTGACATGCAACACTCTCCATTACCTTCCCAATCATTTCGTCCACTCCTCCATGAAATGACTCTTCTTGCCAGTAGACACTGAAGAGTCAGGAAGAAAATGAATAGTATGCTTTACATTTCTGCTCAGCATTTGTCTTTACTTGTATTGTTTCTCCTCCATCCTTTCCAGATGGTTCTATTAATAACATCAAAGAAGATGATGAAGATGATGTAGGTAGGAGATGAATTCATTTGCATGTATCTACTGGCATTCTGTTTTCATTTATAACTTTAATAGTGTGAGTGAATAATATAATCTCAATTGGAAAAGGCCTGTCTTTGCTCCTATTTTCTTATAGTGACTATCAGGAGACACACTAAATTAGGAGGAAGTATATTTATTTATAGGAAGTTGAAATGGAATATGCAGGGATTGGGTTCAGAATTTCCAGCTGTCAAGGATTTGGTCTCATGGAGATGGCCATAGGCTACTTTGAAGTTAGAGGATGGTGAAGTAACAGAGCATAAGAAACTGAATCCTCATAAAGAACGGATTCTCAGTGCTATATCATTCTTTCTGGAACCTTCTTTTAGAGGAAAAATGAGTGTAGGTGCAATTGCTTGGTATGCAACCACTGAAAGAGCAAGAGCAACTTATTTGTTGTCATTCAGGAAGCTTGATGTCCTCTTTTTTATTTTTACTTTTATAGTGGATTTGGCAGCTAATTCACTCTTAAACAAGTTAATCCGTCAGTCCTTAGTAGAATCCAGTCACCATGTGGAAGTTTTACAGAAGGATCCCAGCTCTCCACTTTACTCAGTAAAGACATTTGAAGAGCTGCGGCTGTGAGTATTTTTACTCTTTTAATATGGGAAAAATACTGAAAAGCACAGAACAAACGAATCTGCTTATAATAAAAACCATCAGGATCTCCTCTTTGTTTTCTGATACTGAATATTTTGTTTTTGTTTTTTGAGACAGAGTCTCACTCTGTCGCCCAGGCTTGGAGTGCAGTGACATGATCTCGGCTCACTGCACCTCCACCTGACAGGTTCAAACGACTCTCCTGCCTCAGCCTCCTGAGTAGCTGGGACTACAGGCATGCACCACCATGCCTGGTTAATTTTTGTTTTAATATTCAGTATTAAAGTGAGATTTGTACATTTCCATGCAATCAAAATATAGCTCAGACCGGGTGCAGTGGCTTATGTCTAAAATCCCAACACTTGGGAGGCTGAGGAGGGCGGATCACCCAAGGGTCAGGAGCTTGAGACCAGCCTGGCTGACATGGAGAAACCCCGTGTCTACTAAAAATACAAAAATTAGCCGAGTATGGTGGCACGCACCTGTAATCCCAGCTATTCAGGAAGCTGAAGCAGGAGAATCGCTTGAACCCAGGAGGCTGAGGTTGCAGCAAACCGAGATCACACCATTGCACTCTAGCCTGGGTGACAGAGCGAGACACCGTCAAAAAAAAAAAAAAAAAAGAAGAAGAAAGGATGTTCTAAAGAAGAACATTAGGATACCCAAGTTGCCTGGCGAATTGAGAACATTTTTGATAGTAAGATATTTTCATGCTGGGATAGATAGCTAAGCTAAGCACTGCCAGATTGCCCCTCTCCGTATCAGAACCCAGATTCTAATGACCCAGACATCCTACTTTACCCAACTGTACATAAGTTATAAGCTTTTACTTTCCTGATTATATTTTGTTTCAAATGGTATTAAACTGAATAACTTTCACAAATGGGTTTGCATTCCTTAGGGATTTATCATTTGACGCTAAAAAAATGTATTTTAACAGAAAGAAAAGCACTGAAACCTACTTATGTAAAGGGTAAAAATCCAAAATCCTAGTTCCCAGAAGTTTTCTAAGTGGTAGAAAGCCTACCCATGATTTAAGGCGGGCTGCCAGCCCTCTACCAATTAAGCACACACAAATGTGCATGGCATTAAAAGTTGAAGTGTTCTAGTCCATTTGATTTATCCTCATTTTGTCATTTTTCTTAAGACCCTCAGGAAAGCTGCATTTTGAAACATTGCCTCAGAAGGATAAAGTAATATTGTGTCTTCTACTCCTAGAAAGAACTAATCTAAGAATCACCTAAATAAAAATTTGTCTTTTCTGAAAATTACTGTCAAAAATGTCAATATCATTCGTGAAAAGGAACTAAACAGTAAATGTCACTTAGTTTTCTGCTTAGGCAGAAAATACAACTCTCTCGGCAAATGGATATATTCTTTTCATCCAATGAGTTTTTCCTTTTTTGCTTCATTCAACAGAAGGTTTGGCTTAAGGTCTTTACCACTGTCCTTCACCTAGACTTATGGGATAGCTTCTTATTTTAGTGGTCCAGCTCTACAGGTGTGATTGTTTATGTTTGGAAGTTGAGGTATGAATGATCTATCTCCAAATACTTGTTTTAAAGCTCAGCGGCAAAGTGACTTAATTTAGAAATGCACCTTTCAGGTATGTATTTCTGATGCTACTGACCAACTATTAGCTGTGTTTGATTTTTTTTTTTTTTTTTTGACAGAAAGGAAGAGTTACTGAAAGGAATCTATGCAATGGGATTTAATAGGCCATCCAAAATCCAAGAGATGGCTCTCCCTATGATGCTGGCACATCCGTGAGTTTCCAGGGTAGTGGTATTCTAACTTGGATATGTTTAGTTTCTTATTTTCAGTTTATGTCCACTCTCTTGTATTCAGTTTAGCCCAGTGGTCTTCTGTTTTCTGCAGACCCCAGAACCTCATAGCACAGAGCCAGTCTGGAACAGGAAAGACAGCGGCATTTGTGTTGGCAATGTTAAGCAGAGTTAATGCCTTGGAATTGTTCCCACAGGTAAGGCAAGGCTGAGAGAACACTGGGAATGCTTGCACTACCAGTGCTCATTTAGTAATAGGTGATGTGGCTGGGCACGGTGGCTCAAGCCTGTAATCCCAGCACTTTGGGAGGCCGAGACGGGCAGATCACGAGGTCAAGCGATCGAGACCATCCTGGCTAACACAGTGAAACCCCGTCTCTACTAAAAAAAAATACAAAAAAAAAAACTAGCCGGGCGAGGCGAGGTGGCGGGCGCCTGTAGTCCCAGCTACTCGGGAGGCTGAGGCAGGAGAATGGTGTAAACCCAGGAGGCAGAGCTTGCAGTGAGCTGAGATCCGGCCACTGCACTCCAGCCTGGGCGACAGAGCGAGACTCCATCTCAAAAAAAAAAAAAAAAGTAATAGGTGATATTCCTGTGCAATAATATGGTTACTACGGTGATAAAATATTTAGAAAAGACATGTTTTTCATAAAATCATAGAGCATTTGGCAGCAGTATGGGACAGTGATGGAGAGGACAGGCTTTATCATCTTGAGTAGTTTGAATCCAACCTCCCACTTACTAACTAAATGTCTTAGGCAAGTTAATAAATCTCAGTCTGTTAATCCTTGTCTTTTAAGATAGCATCTGTAAAGGAATGTATCATAGTTGATCTGTTCACCCTTAAATCCTAATACCTAGCACAGCGCCTGGCTTATAGAAACCATTCATTAAACATTGAATAAAGTCATCATGTGGATTTAATGAAGTAATTTACATTTTTAGCACAGTGCCTGGCATAAGTTAAGCATGCAATAATTACCGCCATCTAGCTGCAGGACCAGAAGGTCATGTAGTCCACCTCACTTTAGCAGAGGAGGACGCTGATGCTTGGAGGGGGAAGTGTCTTTTTTGAGGTCCCCAGAGAGTGGCTGAGTCAAGACTGGCACTGGTACCCGGTATACCGTTCTCCTAGTGTAGTTTCCTCTCATGAAAAGTATCTGGTCGTCTCTCCCTATTTGCTTGACAAGCTGAGTACCCATATGCATTAAGTGCTGTGGGGAACACCAAGGCGCTGTCAATTAGCTTCCACTCTGATCAGCCAGGTCAGCTATAGGTAAGGCAGAGGAAATCTTACACATTTTAGACAAGTTCAGTGAAATTTATGCTTAGGGTTTGATATTATCAATAAAAATCCTGTAGGATAAGTTATGCCTGAGCACATTTTGAAAAATGTGTGTGAAAGGTATTTTTAGCACTTTGGCTGTGTTTCCCTCTCACAGATTCCTAATTGACCCATGTTAAGTGCATTAGATATCACTGGTTTTTTCCATCAGCATCTTTATTCATCAGCAACCATCATTTTTATGGAGTATGGAATAACAGAGTTTGGGGGAATATTCTGCCCATTATATATTATATTATGTTATATATATCATATCATGTGTTACAAAGATATAGATAATATAAACAGATTGGATCAAGCAAGGAGTGTTCCCGAAATAGGCAGTCTTTTTTTTTTTTTTTCCTTCCTTTTTTTTTTTTTTTTTGACATGGAGTCTCACTCTGTTACCCAGGCTGGAGTGCAGTGGTACAATCTTGGCTCACTGCAACCTCTGCCTCCTGGGTTCAAGTGATTCTCCTGCCTCAGCCTCCCAAGTAGCTGGGATTACAGGCACCCACCATCACGCCTGGCTAATTTTGTTGTATTTTCAGTAGAGATGGGGTTTTGCCATTTTGGCCAGGCTAGTCTCGAACTCCTGACTTCAGGATCCGCCCACCTCAGCCTCCCAAAGTGCTGGGATTACAGGTGTGAGCCACTGCGCTCAGCCTCAAAAATAGACAGACTTTTAATAGCAAATGAGAGCTATGGGATAGAACTCAAACTGTAATTTGCCTTGCATTCATTGATTCCCGGCTTCCTTACATCTCATTCTTTCCTCTCCTATGCCTCCCCCACCCCAAAAAAGGTGACTAGTAACTTGTGTTTCTAAATAACCCTTTAGAGAGGAATATGTAAAAGGTAGCTGTTTCTCCATCCCTCAGCCCCTTCCTCTTCTCATACTCAACGTTCACCTCAAATCTGTCAACTATTAAACTGTATCCAATTAAAAATATTGCATTCAATGAAAACCTTCAATTTCCTTTCTGTGTCTCTCCCTGAACAAATTTTTCTTGTAGTTGACATTTGAAAGATGCTTTTAAGAACCTTTCTCCTCCCTTCTTCTCTCTCTATCCCACAGTGCCTCTGCCTAGCTCCTACTTATGAATTGGCTCTGCAAACTGGCCGTGTGGTTGAGCAGATGGGAAAATTTTGTGTGGATGTTCAAGTGATGTATGCCATTCGAGGGAATCGAAGTATGTACCAGTAAGCCAGTCCTGGCTGATTTTTCAAATCCTGGCTTCACCGCTAATAAGCATTTTATATAACTTCTTGGCATTCTCATCTCTAAATGGGGGAAATAATAGCACTCATGTCGTAGAGTTGTTATCAGAATTGAGATAATGTTGGTAAAGCATTGTACACAATGCCTGTCACGTAGTAAGGACCCACTAAATGTTAGCCACATCATTTCCACATCCTGCAAGAGGATGCCTTTGTATAGTCCTTACTTTAAGACTTGGTGGTTTTGTGCAGGACAGCTTTTATTTTGGGATTTTTCATTAAACTATTATAAGCTTATCATGGGGAAAAAAACTTCAAAAGACAAAAAGATGAAAAGATAGAAGTGAAAATTGTTCTTCATTGCCCTCCAAAAACGTAATCCCAAAGATCACATAGTAAACAGGCAAGCCTTTGTTTTCTGCTTTTTTTTTTTTTGAGCTCATACCAGCACATACAAATGCCCATATTTATATTTGTTTTCATTGAGTGTTTACAAAAATGGGAGCACTTTTTTTCATACTGTTTGTTCCTTTGACCAGCTGCCCAATATTTCATGATTTATTTGATGTAACCTATTGATGGACATTTTGGTTGTTTTCTGTTTGGGGAAGTGCCATTTTTCACAGTTAAAGTTAAGATAAAGTCAGAAATTTATCCTAAAAATTCTGCAGAATCAAAAACCACAGTGACCCTCAGGGTTTCCACTTGGAAAATTATTGCAAACTGTGTTTTTGCTTATGAGCTTTATGTTGCACTGCCCTGAACTGTGACCTGTTGGAGCTGTTTGCATCTGAAGGAGTGCCTAAAACCCTTTTCTCCCCAGTTCCCAGAGGCACCGACATCACTAAACAGATTATAATTGGCACTCCTGGGACTGTCCTAGATTGGTGTTTTAAACTAAAATTGATTGATTTGACTAAGATTCGTGTGTTTGTCCTGGATGAAGCAGATGTGATGATTGACACTCAAGGATTCTCAGATCATAGTATTCGTATTCAAAGGTAATCTTCAGCGTCCTCCTCTCTTCCTCAGCCTTCTGTCCAGATGGGGAATTTCATGTGTTTACTCCTCCACATTATCTCTTTATTGCTTAACTCCTCACCACCTTCACCTCTAGAATAAAGTTGGGTTTTTACATTATTTTCACCAGTTCAAGAGTCCCTCAGACTGCTATAGTTTTCCAGCTTCATCAGTTTGCAATCTTGCCTGAGTGCTTTACTTTTGCAACACAGCTTACAGATGGACTCTATTAATATATAGTGCATCTGCACCAAATTTGCCAATACGTTCTATATTTTGGCCAGAATTCTGCAGAGGATCTGTTAAAGCCTGGTGAGAATACAGTGGATGATTGAGATAGAGTAGAGGACACAGTAATGTGGGATCAGGAGGCTGGTAATCTAGTCCTGACTTTCCCTCTTAATTTATAAAAAGCCGTGTCGTTTTCCTAGGCCTCTCTATCAGGATCACCTGAGAGATTTAAAACTACAGATTACCGGACCCAGCCTCAGACTTACTGAATGAGAGTTTCTGTAAGTGGGATTTAGGAATCTGTGTCATGTATTTTTTTAATGAAGTATTACATACTCAATGTTAAATTCAATTAGTATTGAAAGACTTGTAATGAAAAACAGTAACCCCTTGCTCCAACCTGAAGAGAATACTTCTTTTCTGATATTAACCTTCATACCTTTAAATAATATTTTCATACTGCTGTTTCCTGATGTATAGTCATTGTCAACTAATTTCCCATTATAGGAAGTGGGAATTGAGGTCTTTGAAAACACCACCCATTCTACCTTTCCTATCCCCCCATCACCTCTCTGTAATATGCCATGAATTAGGTCACATTAACTGTCAGTATTGATATCATGTGACAGTGTAAGGATTGTTCACTGCTGAGCCAAACAGCATATTATTATAATTACAGTTGCCCCTCTGTATCCACAAGGGATTGGTTCCTGGACCCCCTGCACATACCAAAATCTGTGGATGTTCAAGTCCCTGACGTAAAATGTTACAGTATTTGCATATAACTTATCCTCTTGTGTACTTTAAATCATTTCTAGATTATTTATAATGACAAGAAAAAAGTCTGTATACATTCAGTACGAGCACAATTTTTTTCCGAATATTTTTGATCCACAGTTGTTTGAATCCACAGATGTAGAGCCCGTAGATACAGATACCACTAATATAAAGGGCCGCTTTTCTTGTAAAGCTTTTTCTTCCAGAAGTAATCATTGCTTTTGCTTTTTTTTTTGTTTGTTTAGTTAGTATCACTGTGTAAGGATCTTTAATTTTCCCATAGCTATTCTGTCGTGTGTGTCATATGTCTGATACCTCCAAATAGTAAAATAAAATTTAAAAATCCATCCATTTCTCAGCTGGTCACGGTGGCTCACACCTGTAATCCCAACACTTTGGGAGGCCGAGGCAGGTGGATCACAAGGCTAGGAGATGGAGACCATCCTGGCTAACAC
>NW_012114455.1:1536029-1556921 GCF_000951035.1 Colobus angolensis palliatus
TTTTTTTTTTTTTCTCTCACTAGAAGCATTTGCGGTCTTCCTTCTTTATGGTATTCTGAAAGTTTTCAATATCATACTTTGGTTCAGGTCTTTTTTCATTCATCATACTAGACACATACTGCACCCTTTCATTCTCAAAACCTGGGCCTGCCAGTTCTGGGAACATTTCTTAAGTTATCTCTTTCCCTAGAGTGACCGACTTTTTAGAGAGCCCATCTGGGACACAATCATAACAATCCAAAAAAATAATGATATAAAATAGAAGAAATAATCATGCACGGGGTTATTATTTTGTTGTTTGTTTCCTTCCATTTGTCATTAAAATAACACAGTCATTGAGCATTCTGTTTCTGTCTCAATCACGCTAGTGGTGTTCTCTGATTTTTTCATATAGCTTCCTCTTCTTGCGTTACACATGCAGTATCTTCTGTTGTCTCTCTGAGACCATTAATTCTAGTATTTTAAAATTTTTTTCTGTTTTAACGTTGTCTCTGAATTATCCAAGTTTCCTTTTTGTTTCCTATAGCCTCTTTCACAGCAGAATGTTCCTCTTCATATGTGGTGACACTTGGCTAGTCTTTCATGATCTAGGGTGAGAAGCTGAAATTCCAGTGGACAGCTCTGTGTGCATGGCTGGGGCTGTAGCTTGGGAAGCCCACTGTGTGTTAATTGTCATCTGGAGGTCTTTAGGACTACGTAATGTCTTTTTGTTCTCTTTTCTGGGGGATAGACCCTTGGTTGCTGACATTCTGGGAGCAAGGCGGGGGAACAGGCTGAGAGGGCCGTCCCATTTAATATACATATTTTCACTTGATCTCCTCTTTTCAGCCATATGTTTTGCCCCCACTTTCTACTAAGGCTTGTATCCCCAAATCTGGAATTTCTGCACAGAATAAACATCTAATCTCCTACTTCCACAGGCCTATCTACCTAAAGTAGAGGGATCCACCTGCCCCTTATACATGTTTTCTGCCTCAGCCTTTCTATTTAAAAAAATTTTGAGCAGAGATCAAAGGAGGTTCCCTCCTTGTCATCCTCTTACCAATAAGTTGGTTTGTTTTATATAATAGCAAATGAAAAATTCAAAACTCCAGGAAATATTTAGTAGTGAAAAAGGGCTTTCTTTGTTTCTTTTTTTTTTCTTTTTTTTTTTGAGACGGAGTCTCACTCTGACGCCCAGGCTGGAGTGCAGTGGCGCCACCTTGGCTCACCGAAACCTTTGCCTCGCAGGTTCAAGCAATTCTCCTGCCTTAGCCTCAAGAGTAGCTGTAGCTGGGATTACAGGCATGTGCCACCACACCCAACTAATTTTTGTACTTTTCGTAAAGATGGGGTTTCTCCATGTTGGCCAGTTTGTTTATGACCCAAAAAAAGGTAATAAACAAAAGCCCGGAGATCAGGATGACATTAAGTTCAAGGCCAGGTCTCGAGTTCCTGGCCTCAAGTGATCCACCCACCTCAGCCTCCCAAAGTGCTGGGATTACAGGTGTGAGCCACCACGCCTGGCCCCAAAAAGGGCTTTCTAAGAAAGTCTCCTTTATTTTATACTGAAGAGAATATTAAGTAATAATTAGATAGAGCGTTTATGTTGGTTGATCAGCCCTCCATTGTTATAGTCTTCCTTCCTTTTGCTTAAAACAAGTTAAACCAGTGATGTCCAACAGCAACTTAATGCAAACCACATGTATAATTTTTAATTTTCTAATAGCCACATCCAAAAAGAAAGAGGTGAAATTAATAAATATATATATTATTTAACCTATTGCACCAAAATATCCTTTCAACAAGTAATCCATATAAAAATTATTAATGAGATATTTTACATTCTTTTTTCATACTAAGTCTTCAGAATCCAGTGTGTTCTACAGAATATCCCATGGTTTTCTTGCGTTATATAATTTGTATACATTTTTTCTTTGTGAATAACAATCCAAACTCTTTTTTTTTTTTTTTGAGACGGAGTCTCGCTCTGTCACCCAGGCTGGAGTGCAGTGGCCAGATCTCAGCTCACTGCAAGCTCTGCCTCCCAGGTTCACGCCATTCTCCTGCCTCAGCCTCCCGAGCAGCTGGGACTACAGGCGCCCGCCACCTCGCCCGGCTAGTTTTTTGTATTTTTTAGTAGAGACGGGGTTTCACCGTGTTAGCCAGGATGATCTCGAACTCCTGACCTCGTGATCCGCCCATCTCGACCTCCCAAAGTGCTGGGATTACAGGCTTGAGCCACCGCGCCCGACCAACAATCCAAACTCTTAAACTTTCACTAAGCTTCAAAGTTTTAGACTACTTCTCCACAATATTTATCCCAGTAAAATGGCCCAAGCCTTAGGATATAAATCCTTGTGCAATCTTTCTCCAGATGCAGGATTGTAACCCAGCAGGTGACCAAGAGGCCCTAGCATGTGGAATGCAGAGATTTCCTCATGTTTTCTAATATATGCCCTGTTTTCAGTTCTTTCCCCCTGATTATCTGGTTCCTGGAGCTCGCAGATCCTAGACCTCTCGGTGGTTCTGAGGGAACAGTTAGCTGCGTTTTCATCAACACACTGTTCTGCAGTGCTCATGGTATAGCTTCATCCACTTTCTAATTTACCACCCCTTCCATCTTCCACAAATGTATTTAGATAACCTATCCACCAGTTTCTCTTCTCCCATTCTCCATGTTTTTCGTGGATTCTTTTTATCTCTTTAAGATCACATTAGTGGGATGTGGGCAGCTGAGACGATAACACAGGTAGACAGTCTCACATAATTGACCAGAGGTCTATTGGATTGTTACTTGATGATGGAGACCTTAGAGTTAAAATTGAGTTTGAGAATCACTGGACTATATGGTCTCTTTCACTCCCTTTTAGCACTAACAGTTTATTCTTCAAAGTGCTCTGTCTCCCTCTCAAAAGAGCTGATTTCCCTCAGGTCCCTCTCGTTTATTTTGTTTTAAAACGTTAACTTTTTATTGATGTATGAAGTATATACAGAGAAATACATGATAAGTGTACCACTGAGTGATTTATCACAAGAAGTCATGCTCTTATAACAGCAGCCCAGATGAAGGAATAAAATTTTACCAGCACCCTAGAATTTCCTTAATAACCCCTTTCTGCTCACTGGTCCCTCTCTTTACCCAAGGATCGGCCTCTATCCTAACTGCTAACTCCACAAATTGATTTCACCTGTTCTTTAACTTGATGTGCATCAGCCCTGTATTCATTCTGCGTTCAGAATGGGTACATTTTAGTCACTGTATTTTCCCGTTGCTCCCCTTTAATTTGTATCTAGTTCTTCCCATTCTGAATCAAGTTAGCTGTGGCTGTTCTTTCCCTCCCAAGATATATAATGCCTGCTGTCAAATAACTGGCTCTGTTTCCTTCATCTCCATTTACCTTTGTGTGAGATTATAACTATAAAGAGCATCTAGTCTACCCCTCTTGTGACTGTGTGAGTCTGCCTCTCCTAAAGAGGAAATTGGCATGAGAAACCTCAGCCCCTCCAGAATATATACCTAAACTTTGCCCTAAGCTTCACATTCTGTTTGTATACTTTTCTAAATTCTTGGTGGCAAGGAGGGGCAGGACCTTGGCTATCTGCCTGGAGATACAGCTGGTCGTTGCAGGCAGCACCTCACATGGAACAGGGGTGCGTGCAGCGGCTGATGGCAGTGGCATGAAGTGCTTGAAGAAGAGTGATGGGATGGCAGCTGGGTGACAGCCTTCTCTCCTCTGTCACAGAGCTCTACCCTCCGAATGCCAAATGCTCCTCTTTTCAGCAACCTTTGAGGACTCCGTGTGGCACTTTGCTGAACGAATCATCCCTGACCCTAATGTTATCAAGTTACGCAAAGAGGAGCTTACCCTGAACAACATCCGGCAATATTATGTGTTGTGTGAGCACAGGAAAGACAAATACCAAGCTCTGTGCAACATTTATGGCAGCATCACCATTGGCCAGGCCATCATCTTCTGCCAGGTACACTCTGTGGATGTGTCTTCATCGTGCCCAGATATGCCTACAGACAGAGGTGGGGGACGATAATAAGTGCCCTATAGCCAGGCACCATGTTCAGCACTTCTTGTGTGTCTCCAGTTTAATCTTCAGAACAGCTCTAAATAGAAATTACCTGTATTTTATGGGTGAAACATAAAAAGGTTAATGGAATAGGATCTTCAAAGTGATGTTAAACACAGGGCCTTCTTTCAGAGGGACTGCTTCTAACACTTCCCCATTTCAGTTTATGTTTATTGTACCTTGTACAGACACCCTTTATCAGGTGAAGGATGTTATTCACTATTAACAGCACCCCATTTTTATGTTTGCTTTTTGCTTTCTGACATTCTCATGTTCGTGTGTTTTATTTTCTCACTACCCTGTAAACACTCTTAAGCTTCATGAGAGCAGGGTCTCCTCTCTCTCATACACTCCCATATCCACTGCACTAGACCAGCACCTGTCTGGCACGTGGACAGCACCAAAAACATATTTGTAGAATAAAAGAAAGCTCTGCCACTGGCTAACCATGCAACCTTAGGCAAGTTACATAACATTTTTAAGCTTTGAGAGTTTTGTCTGTTTGCATTTTATTTATTTATTTATTTTTTATTTTTTTTTGTGACGGAGTCTCACTCTGCTGCCCAGGCTGGAGTGCAATGGCGCGATCTCAGCTCACTGCAATCTCTGTCCCCTGGGTTCAAGCGATTCTCCTGCCTCAACTTCCCGAGTAGCTGAGCTTACAGGTGCCTGCCACCACACCTGGCTAATTTTTGTATTTTTTTAGTGTAGACGGGGTTTCACCATGCTGGCCAGGCCGGTCTCGAACTTCCGACCTCAGGTAATCCACCCGCCTCGGCCTCCCAAAGTGCTGGGATTACAGGTGTGAGCCACTGCACCTGGTCTCTTTTTAATTTTTTAAATGAAACTAGGTTGCTACTTCATTAATTTGTTGTGAAAACACATGACCCTCACAGTAATGCACGTAAAGATTTCAGCCAGATGTCTGGCACATGGGAAACAAGCACTCTTAGAGTGTCTGTTGTTGCCATTGTTACATGGTATCATTTTGTCATCATAGCACATGTGAGGTAGATGTAGCACATTTATCTCCGTTTCGTGGGTGAGAAAGCCAGAGGTCTGACTGGTGGAGAGGATGTGAGCCTTAGAAGCACAGACGGAGGGAGGATGCCATGCCACATTTTAAGGCCCTCGAGGACTGAGGGAGAGGTGAAACTAAACTCCTCTGCAGCCCTCTCCTACCCCTGCCCTGCATGCATGGTGTCACAAGCACAGCTAGGCTGCTCTGCTTAACCTTGGGGTGCTGGGGTGGGTTTTGCTTTTTTACATAGACTCGTCGAAACGCTAAGTGGTTGACCGTGGAGATGGTACAGGATGGCCACCAGGTGTCTTTGTTGAGCGGAGAACTGACCGTGGAGCAGCGAGCTTCCATCATTCAGAGGTTTCGGGATGGGAAAGAGAAGGTTCTCATAACAACCAATGTTTGCGCTCGAGGTGTGTGTTTCAAGTCAGGTCTTGAGTTCTAATTTGCATATGATAAAATGCATTCTTTTTAAGTGTACAGTTTCGTGAGTTTCGACAAACATGCAATCATGCAACTATCACTGTCATCAAAATATAGAGCATCTCCATCTCCCCAGTTTCCTCACACTCCTTTCAGCCAGTCTCCCTTCCCATCCCATGGCCCCTGGCAACTACTGATCAGATTTCTGTCTCCATATTTTTGGAGACACAGAATCAGATCATACTGTATATAGCCTTTGTGTAACTTCTTCCACCTGACATAATGCTCAGCATTACATGCACCAGCAGTTCATTTCCTTTTAATTACTGATAGTATTCTATTGATAGTTCGTCTGTTCACCAGTTGATGGACATTTGGATTGCTTTCAGTTTGGGGCTATACTTAACAAGGCAGTAATAAAAATTCATGTGTAGGTCTTTATTTAGAGATATGTTTTCATTTCTCTTGGGTAAATATCTAGGAGTGGGATTGTTAGGTCCTGTGATAAGTATACATTTAGCTTTATAAGAAGCTGTAAAACTCTTCCAGTTGCCAGCAATTGCTAACGTCACTCTTAATTTTAACCATTCTGGTAGATGTATACTGGGATCTTATTGTGGTTTTAAGTTGCATTTCTCTGATAACTAATGATGTTGAACATCTCTGTGGAGTTTCTAATTTTAAAAGTGTTGACTACTGGTGAAAAAAAAATCCTTTGTTTTTTCAAGAGAAGGGCCTTCCTGCATTCTTCATCCCTTCTAAATCATTGCCTGGACTCCATACTCAAATCACATTTCCTGGTTAATTCTTAGTTTAGCACACAGAACTGACAACCTGCCGTGCTAGGAGTGGATGCTGAGCTCTGCTCTTGGGAAGGGTATCCTGAAAAAAGGATGAGGTTCCTATCCCTTAGGAGCTCACAGCCTAGGCTCTCACCTCTCTATACTGGTGCTATTCAGTAGAGCTTTCTGCAGTGATGGAGATGTTCTGTTCTGTGCCCTTCAGTTGGTAGCCACTAGCCATATCGGCTCTTGAGCACTTGAAATGTGGTTCGTGTGATTGAGGAACTGAATTTTTCCACTAACCATATTGGCTCTTGAGCACTTGAAATGTGGCTAGTGTGATTGACAAACTGAATTTTTAATTTTATTTAATTTAAATATAGCCACATGGTGCTAACATTTACCATATTGGACAGCATAACTCCAGACCCTAGAGGAAGGAAGGCACAGAGAGCTCCAGGTCAAGGCACAGTGCAAGGAGCGCAAGGATCCTGACCTGGACAGTTTGTTAATGTTGAAAAGGAAGGCACAGTGGGGAGGGGAAGTGCAGAAGTCTTCCGAGGCAGCCTTCAATCTGAAAGGTTTTGCAGGGCGGGTGCGGTGGCTCACGCCTGTAATCCCAACACTTTGAGAGGCCGAGGCGGGTGGATTGCTTAAGGTCAGGAGTTCAAGACTAGTCTGACCAACATGGTGAAACCGCGTCTCTACTAAAAATACAAAAATTAGCCAGACACAGTGATGACCAGCTGTAATCCCAGCTACTCAGGAGGCTGAGATGGGAGTATCACTTGAACCTGGGAGGCAGAGGTTGCAGTGAGCCAAGATCGTACCACTGCACTCCAACCTGGGTTACAGAACGAGACTCCATCTCAAAAAGAAAAAGGAAAAGAAGAAGAAGGAGAAGAGAAAAAGAAAAGTTTTGCAGGAAGGGTAGCAGTTCAGTTGAATGAGAATTTACGTTTGTTCAGGAAATGGCCAGACCTTGACTGGAGTGTTGTATTTGTGAGTCAAGAGAGAAAGAGATGAGACTTTAGGTGGTTTGAGGTCTTGAATTGCTTGTACTTTTCCTGTACAATTTGGGCAGTGGGTTTTGAACACAGGTGTGCTGGACATTGCTCTGGTGACCACCATAGGAGAGATGAGAGGAGTAGGGGAAGAGAGTGGTGAGAAATCAGTCTGGAAGTTGTTGTAACCGTTGAGGTAAGGGCTTGAAAAGACCTGACCAGAACAATAGCCATGAAATGGAGCAGAGCCAGAGCCCCATGTTGGGTAAGCAGGTGTGAGACTACAGGGCCTGCTGGGACTTGGTACAGCAGGAGTAGAGATGAGAGGGTGGCTCTGTGGGCTTGGTGAGGGCACCTCTCCACCACACACACACACACACACACACACACACATGCCTTGTGTATATTTACATTTCTGTAGCATTCTCTATGGACACTCTTATGTAGCATCAAGACATCACAGCATGCAAGCAAACTTCCTAACCAAAGTACCTGTCTCAATTACATAAGCCCAGGTTGGATTTCTAAATTTTCTCTATAAATACGAATTCCCTTGGCAAACATGGTCCTTGAATGGCCCGTGTCCTGAGGAAAGCATTGCAGGACCCTCTGGTGTTTTTCCTCTTCTAGGGATTGATGTGAAGCAGGTCACGATTGTTGTGAACTTTGATCTCCCTGTGAAACAAGGAGAGGAGCCAGACTATGAGACCTACCTCCACCGCATAGGGCGGACAGGGCGCTTTGGGAAGAAGGGCCTTGCCTTCAACATGATTGAAGTGGATAAGCTGCCCTCGCTCATGAAAATCCAGGACCACTTTAGTAAGTAGCACCACCCTCACAATATGACCTGTAGACCTGCCAGTCTGACAGCCATGATGTGTGCTGGAGAGCTCATGAGAGGAGTGGCAGCAGAATGCATGAACTGGAAGGCTTCTACTTCACAGGACCAGGGTTCTAATATGAGACAGATGATTAAATAGTGCTTATATGGTAGTTAAAAATTATTTTGATCAAGTAGAATTAATATGAGCTCAGGCTGAGTGTGGTGGCTTACACCTGTGATCCCTGCACTTTGGGAGGCCAAGGTGGTCAGATCGCGAGGTCAGGAAATCCGGACCATCCTGGCCAACATGGTGAAACCCCATCTCTACTAAAAATACAAAAATTAGCTGGGCGTGGTGGTGGGCACCTGTGGTCCTAGCTGCTGGGGAGGCTGAGGCAGGAGAATCACTTGAACCCAGGAGGCAAAGGTTGCAGTGAGCTAAGGTCGCACAACTGCACTCCATCCTGGCAAAAGACCTAGACTCCATCTCAGAAAAAAAAAAAAAAAAAAAATAGAGCTCAGATTTACATGTTATAACTCATTCTGGAGTCAGAATTTCACATCTTGTGAAGGCAGAGCAGATTGTGGAGCAGATTTTCACATCTTATAAAGAAATCCCCTAAGCAAAGTAGTAACATCCTTTAAGATTCTCTTCAGTTCTCTTTTACTTATGCTTTTTCCCTCCTCTTGCCCACCCTCCCAAACGGGAAAGTCCTAAATTCTGAAGTCTGCGACCTTTCCTTCAGCCCCCCATCTAAACAAGGCAGGCTCTGATGACGGCCTGCTGGAACTCTGGACTGGCGGATTTCTCTGGTGGAAACTCCAAAGGTCCCATGGCTCGAATTGTCCCGTGCCCCACAGCCCATGGATCTGGCTGGGGAGCAGGGGAGGAGGAACACCTTCCAGGACAGTGGTACTTAACCTTTGTAGAAAGCAATAAGCGCTCTCCCCAGGGAAGTACACGTAGGCACACACAGGCCATTTGGAATATAATTTTCATAGGTTGGTAGACTGACTGTAGCACATCCACCGACCTTTCAGGGAAGTAGGTTAAGTGCCCCTGTGTTAGGCTAACTGGGGAGGACAGGGGGAGGAAGATGCGTTAAGGCCACTGTCGCTATGGTGAGCTCCTAAGGCCCTGGTCTCAGGCAGTGACTGCAGTAGAAGAGTCTCAGTCCCTCCCAGGCTCTCCTCACTTCCACTCTGGCCTTCTTTGCCCCAGCGTGTCTAGATACATACATTCCATGGTCTGTGGCATTTGATGCTGTTTGAGTTAGTCTTGGTCAGTGACTTTGACACCCTTCCTTCCTTATGTTCCTATATCAGGGCTTTCTATACAAGGTATCACTGTCTTCAGAAATCTGGATGGAATGAAGTTCCAGTTAGACCCTGACGTAAGACTGGTTCTGTTCTCTTTTGTTCTTTTAGACAGCAGTATTAAACAACTCAACGCTGAAGACATGGATGAAATTGAAAAGATTGACTATTGAGGAAAGAACTTTATTGTTTGTGCAATATCCTAGTTTATGTGAGAACATCTCAGTGGGTTTTGAAGGTAGTTTTTTTACGTTGGGCTTTTTCGACATGAAACTGTCACAGATGGCAAAATAAATGTCACTGTACTTAGTGTTAAGACATGAGATCTTTTTGAAACCAAATTGATGTGAAGCTTGTGATCCTTTTGAATAAAAAAAAAAAAGCAAGATTATTTCTTATTCTAATCTTTGTACAGGTAATATCTCAATGTGGGCTACTGTGTGTTTTTGGATTTGGTTTTTACAATCTGAGCAGATCGTGCCTCTTGGGAGCATCTTACTGTGTCACGAGAGGGCGGTAGAGCTTCACTGATTTTGGAAGCTGAGCGGGTAGGAGAAAGCCCCGTGTCGTCAGACCTCATTCACAGGTGCCCTTTGCAGCCATTTATGCCTCTCCGCGCTCCTCACCTTAAACTCCCCCATGCATGCACGTGCATGTTCTTAAGTGAAAGTACAGATTAAAACTTTAAAAAAGTGAAACCATTAGGAAGAAAGACTATTTTGCTTCTTCAATGTTTCAAGGGACATACAGAATTTCAGAATATTTTTCTATTTTGCTTCTTACTGTCTTCAAATTAGAGAAGATTTCTCCCTCATCATTTATTTCATGGTCTCTAAAAGTGTGGCTTTATTATGGGCATTTCTTAAAAGCAGTCGGTGGAGGGTAAAAAAAACCCCACATACCTTATTAAAGAAGTAACATTTCAGAGAGCAAAAATTTTTTTTGTTTTTAAGCATTTAAAGGTATATCTGAGAATCCTGGACATTTTCCCACAAGTCCCATTGAGATATGTTTTAATTTTTCGTATTTCCTACTCAAAAGTAAAGTGTAGTGAGCTTGAGAAAATGGGGTAAATAGAGAGTCTCCCAGAAAGCTGGAGCAGATCTTGCAGCCAGAGCGCTGATACCAGCTCTGTCACGGCACCAGACTGCACCAGTGGCTGCAGTGAGCGCCCCTGTCACCGGTGGGATGGTGGTTCCTGGCATATCTATTTTGATATTCCTCTTCCATGTCACCCTGCCCGTGTTTTCTCCCAGAGAGCAGGGCTCAGAAATACATAAAAATCATCACGTGGCCGGGTGCAGTGGCTCACACCTGTAATCCTAGCACTTTGGGAGGTCAAGGCGGGCGGATCACGAGGTCAGGAGTTCAAGACCAGCCTTACCAACATGGTAAAACCCCTTCTTTACTAAAAATACAAAAATTAGCCAGGGGTGGTGGTGCGTGCCTGTAATCCCAGCTACACAGGAGGCTGAGGCAGGAGAATCGCTTGAACCTGGGAGGCTGAGGTTGCAGTAAGCTGAGATCATGCCACTGCACTCTAGCCTGGGTGACAGAATAAGACTCTGTCTCAAAAAAAAAACAAAAAAACAAAAAAAAAAACGCTCTCTCATTTAGCAACAGATATTTATTGTGTACCCTTTATGCTACACACCAGGGAAAAGGAGGTGAGTGAGATACAACTGCCATGTTGGAATTCAGAGCCTAATGGCAGAGACCTAGAATAAGCCAGCATGATAACAGACTGTGCAAAAGCAAGCGGGCCCAGGTCACTAGCGTAGCACAGAGGAGGGACCCTAATACCATCTAGGCCAGCTTCGACAGGAGAGGACACTCAGGATCTACTACAGGAGAGCAGGATGTCTTCAACTATGCCTTCTCAGCATGGACTTCCCAGCAACTTTCTAACCTGAGGCTATGAGAGGAAGTGTTCCAGACGTAGCTCATCATAATTACCTGGAGAGCCCGGGGAACAAAATACAGATTTCCTTCCCCATGCAGATGAAACCAGACTCTCCGAGGGCAGAGCCCAGAAATACCCACTTCCATAAGGGAGCCGCAAGCACAGGTAGAGCAGTGGTACTGAAGACGGCCGTCCCAGGGGAGGCCCTCAGGCAGAAAGGCCCTCGGGGACAAAACTTGTAAGACGTGGAACTCCTGCTGCTCGGTGTCCATCCTGGCTCTCCTTATCCTACATCTGCCCTCCTCTCTGGACTGGAAGCTGGTGATCACTCTTGTCCGCTCAATACCCCTAACAGTGCCCAGGGCATCCTAGGCGTCTAAGGAACTTTTGTCTTTGTTGAGTAAATTTTTTTTCTTTCGCCACTTTCTCATTCACTAATAATTTTTTTGAGGTTTTCCATCCTAGTTTTGAACCCTAATTATATGGCACAGGGTGAATGAGCATGGTAAGTGTATCCAGATACTTTGTTCTCTTACTATTCGAGAATCGAGTTCGACTTTCCACCATGCTCAGCTCAGCCTTGGGGTGTCCTAAATAAAACTTTACCACTTCCCTTTCCAGTTCAAACTCTGGTAAGGTCTCCACCAGTTACCCTCACGCGTGTCCTCAGTAATTTCTGTTTGGCAGCTGTTCCCACGGGTCTGCATGCACTGGGCATTTTTCTGCGTTCCCCTTTGCCCCCTCCTCACATCCCTTTGTCTCGCCACCTAGGAGGCAGCAACGCCATCCTGTATCACAGCTGCATTAACATGAACTGGCTAGTTTGGTGAGTCAACAATCCAAAGGCTGTTTTCTGCAGCGTGCGGTTCCTTGTCAGAGCTGTAAGCAATTTTCCTGTCTTCCTGCATGGCTTGGCCAAGGTCATCTCTCTCAATGCCTGCCTGAGAACAAAGTAGATAAAGAGGCAAGGAAACACCAGGTGATTTCAGTGCAACTGTGAGCTGGGTTAATCAGCTGTATATTTCTTGGCACCAAAGACTAAACCAAATCTATTAAGTTGATCTTGGCCAGCTTAATACTGTTAGCATATTGAAATTCATCATTACGTGGAGCAGGACTGTGACTTCCAGTGGGTGAGTGAACACCTCGCCTGGAACACGGCTGCTATGATGTTAGGTGCTGGATCTAAGGCAACCATTAATAATAGGAAAGGCAAATGAGTTGGTCATAGTCTGGTAGGATGTGTGACAGCTGCTTCTCAAGAGACATTATTGCTTTTGGTCATGAGAAAGTGTTGATCCTCCTCAGCAAAGCTCGGTCACCATGAAAGCTGCTGGCAGTCTCTGCACATATGACCAACAGTGGAAAATCTTAGAGGAGTGATGGGGGCGGTGGATGATGAGCAGTACCTTTCCAGACACCAGAGAGAGAGAGGCTGGTTTTGTCAAGCCTTGGCTTGGTTCCTGGTCCTCTGAGAGGCTCAGTCTCCATCCCTTTGATCCAAGTCAGGACCTAGATTAGAAAGAGAACCCATGTGGAGACAGTCCAGCTGTTGGGATGGGCCTGCACTTTGCTTTCTGAACCATTACTCTGTTCTCATCCACATTGTACAGACAGCCCATCATGCTCGCCTTGCAGGAGGGTCTTCAGGAGCCCAGCCGTCTGGCACATACTGCTTTTCCCAAGGGAGTGACAGAAAGGTCAGATCCGCTTCAATCCTAACCCTCTCACTTCAACTCTCCATTACTTCTGGGGAATAATTATGTATATCCAAGACCCTCATATCATATTAACCCACAAACTATGAAATCATCAGTCTTGTTCTATGCTACAGGGAATCCAACTTTTTGTTCTAGAAAGAATCCAAGAGGCATTCACCCCCAACATTTTCTATACTTTTACTGGCTGAGAGAATTTGACATTTTCCCTTCTCTCTCTCTCTCTTTTTTTTTTTTTCTCTTCTTTTTTTTTTGAGATGGAGACTCACTGTGTTGCCCAGGCTGGAGTGCAGTGGCATGATCTCGGCACCGCAACCTCTGCCTCCCCGGTTCAAGCAATTCTCCTGTCTCAGCCTCCCGAGTAGCTACCACGCCTGGCTTATTTTTGTATTTTTTTTAGTAGAGATGGGGTTTCACCGTATTGGTCAGGCTGGTTTCAAACTCCTGACCTCAGGTGATCCACACGCCTTGGCTTCCCAGAGTGCTGGGATTACAGGCGTAAGTCACTGCGCCCAGCCTCTCCTTCTCATTTCTGTCTGCTGACTCCTCTTCCTGTTCTGCTGCTCACATCCCCAGGTTGGTGTTTTCACTCTCGGGGTTCTGCCTTATCCCTTGCCACCTTCCTGTGCCACCTGGGTCCCTCAGAAGGATGGGCCTGGACTTCCCACACCCTCCTTCGCTGCCCCTCACTGTGTTGCCTGGTGTCTGCCAGGAGAGATGCTGTTTGAGCCATTGGCTGATTTCTCTTACTGCTTTGCAAACTATCAGTTTTAAATGTGGGTAGGGCCGAAGCACCATTCTCCATTTTTAATGTGGATTTTCTATCCCCCTTTAAACATTAAACTTTTAGATTCTTCTAGTGAAATACAGAAAACACACCTGAACTGGGATGATTCTTGCCTAAGAGATGTCCCACTGTGTTTGGCAAACCCACGGAGGGTCCCACGGGCCCATGTCTGGAACTGCCTGGCCCTCCTTTACCAGTTTATCAGACTTCCACTTCTGCTGAGGTTAGAAAGAGCCAGAGGCTCTGATACAATAAAAATGAGCTCTGAAGAGGGGCTGTCTCCCTCTTGTATTCAGAAGAACTGAAAGTTTTAATAAGTCTCTAGAGAAGCATGACAACTCTCTGTAGCATTTCTCTTTGGGAATTAACCTTTGCCCATAATTATTTATATTCAGTAGAATAACCATGGGTTTCTCTATTCCAGTTTCTAGAATATAATTTTCATAAATGAGGATGGTCTCCTATTTTGAGCTTAATATTTTTCTGTTGCTAGAAAGAATGGTACTGCCTCACTCCAGTTCCTTAGTTTGTGATCATGGCTTGAAATCTCTGCTTTCGGTTACATTCCTCTGAATATAGTCATGTATAATGGCTTCAGACATGATTTAGAAGGCACAGACTGAGCAGGCCACTTTATGAGGTGGTGAACTCCCCATTCCTGAGAGCATTCAATCAATCAAGATGAATAGTTACTTGTAACAGATGCTGTAGTTCTGGTTCTTGAATTACCAGGAGTTGGAATAAAATGATCTCAGAGACTCTGTCCATTCTAAGATACCATGTTTCCATGACCCTATACAGAATAGCTACACAGGTGGAGGAACATGAGTCAGAGAAGCTTTGCACAAAAGAAGATTATTTTCCACAAATGAAAATGGGGTGATTAACTTCTAATTGCACCCTGTCTTAGTTTTCAGATGCATTGGTTCCTTCCCCATGTGACCATCTCTTTATACCAAGCTTATGCTGAATGTGGATTATTTTTAATGTAATGTTCACATTGTAAAAGCAATGAAACAGCAAACAAAGTAGAGCAAAATATCAAAAATCTAATGACTTTATCATAAAAATTATCAGCTTGATACAGTCCTGTTCACTTTAATATAAACATTTGTGGTTAATTATAGTGTTATATCTTTTTATTTGAAACATTCAAGTGTTTTTTTCATGTTGCCACACAGTCTTTGGGATTATATTTTCAAAATAATAATTGACCAGATGGTCCTATCTAGTGAATATGCATGTAGCTGTCTTTGTCAAACATTTATGGGATGTCCATTTTTCCAAAGCTTAAATTATAAATCATACTGCAGCAAATATCTTCTTGCCCAATATTCCAAATTATTTCTTAAGATTAGAGACATTAAGTGCAAGTACCAGGTCAAAAACTAGTAGCATTTTAACAGATTCTGTTAGGGCTACATTGCATTCAATAGACTGTGGCTGTACTAATATATAGTTTCACACCAAATTCGCCTCACCTTGACCAGCAAGGGATATTTTCATTTTAAAATTGCTTGGTAACTTTTTTGGTTTATGTTTCTCTTCGAAGATTGTATTTTTTAAAGTGGTTCATCATTTGAAAAGCATCTGTAGTGTTCTTTGCCCTTTTATCTTGTGAGATGTTAATGTTTTCTTTGTCCAGTTGTGTGAAATATATGTGTGAATTTCTGTTTCCAAATAAAATAAAGACATTAACCTTCTATTTTACTGACAACATATTGTCTGTCTCAGTCTGACTGCATTTTAAAATGTGTTATAGTTGTTTCACACAAAATTATTTAATTTTTTGTAATGAAATATATCAATAATTGATTCTCTACTGGTTCTAGAATATTAGCACTGCTCTAGAAAACATGTTTAATTTTATTTTTAGTTATTGTGATTTTTATCTTTAAAAAGATACTCAGCTTTAGTCCGTCTGTAATTTGTTCTGGTGTGAGGTATATCACTGAGAAACCTCTATTTCCTATTCTTACATCTCCCTTATCATATTAAATTTCTACATACCTCAAAACACATAAAACAAGATTCTGGGTATCTACTTAATTCCAGTTTATTCTTGGGCCAACACCACAGTTTTGTGTATTATTGTTATACGATGTGTTTTAGTTTAAGGACTTGCTCCCCCTCCTGGCTGTTTTCATTATCTCTCATATTTGAAAAAATGTCATTACCAGTTTATTTCTCAAGATCAGTTTTAGATCCATTTAACCAATTTCCAAAAGTTCCTCTGATATTTTATTTGATGGCATCCATTTGGCAGGAGTAATGTATTCAGTGCATACATTACTTTGTGGAGAATAGATTTCTTTACAGTTTTGAATCACATGCTAGATCTTCCTTGTCTCAAAAAGGTCAGGAGATATGCTAGGAGCAAAGCCCCTTAGACACCTGAGCAAGAGGCTGTGCTAGCCGAGGGGAGAGGCAGGGAGGATGGGCACTGAGGTGGTCTCCAGGGGCTTGCCTGATGGAGGAGGACCTGGCAGCAACCTTGGGCATTTCATTTCTGTGCATCCCCATATGCCAACTTGTCTGCCAAGGGTCCGAAATCTGCCAGCCAAGAGCAAGTGCACGTGACAGGAGGAAGCTTGGGCTCGAGTCCTGCCTGCCCATGAACCTGCTCTGTGGCCATGGACAAAGCCACATCACCTGCCCCGGCACCACCTCCCCAGGATTCTTCCAGCTCTTCAGTCCTGTTCCTCCCTGACACCACAGTGCTATCATGCTTCAGCCTCTGACAGGCCTAAATGGCTTGAAGGTAGAGACCATTTGTAATGGACCTGGCTCTCTGTCAGGCCCAGCACCCAACCCAGTTCCTAGCACTCCCCAGATGTTCCACAACTATGGGAAGAGGGAGGGAAGGAGGAAATTGTGTAACCCCGATTTGTGGTAGAGTTTTGTCTTAGCTAATGTGTTTTACAGCAGGGGTTCCCAGCCCCCGGATCACTGACCGGTACCGGGCTGCCTAGCAGGAGGTTTGTGGCAGGTGAGCGAGCAAAGCTTCGTCTGTATTTACAGCCGCTCCCTATCACTCACATTACCACCTGAGCTCTGCCTCCTGTCAGATCAGCAGCGCCATTCGATTCCTATAGGAGCACAAACCGTATCGTGAACTGCACATGCGAGGGATCTGGGTTGCGTGCTCCTTATGAGAATCTAATGCTGATGATCTGTCGCTGTCTCCCATCACCTCAAGATAGGACCATCTAGTTGCAAAAAAACCAAGCTCAGGGCTCCCACTGAGTCTACGTTATGATGAGTTGTATAATTATTTCATTCTATATTACAATGTAATAATAGAAATTAAAGTGCACAATAAATGTAATGCACCTGAATCATCCCAAAGCCATTCCCCCCACACCCCTGTCTGTGGAAAAATTGTCTCCCACAAAACCAGTCCCTGGTGCCAGAAAGGTCGGGGATCTCTGTTTTAGAGCACTCTCTCTCAAACTTTAACATAAATATGATCCAGTGGGGATCTTGTTCACCTGCAGATTTCTGGCTTAGTAGGTCTGGGATGGTGCTGCCACTAGTTTCCAGACCACACTTTGAGTAGCAAAGTTTTAGATCACGGATCTAGGTGAGGATTCTTGGCTGAAAAAAAGGAGAGTGGGGTTAGGGGGTGCTAGAATCCTGGTCACAGTTATGCTTTAAAGCTATGTGTACAGGCCAGGTGCAGTGGCTCATGCCTGTAACCCCAGCACTTTGGGAGGCCGAGTCAGGTGGATCACCAGAGGTCAGGAGTTCAAGACCACCCTGGCCAGCATGATGAAACCCCTTGTCTGCTAAAAATACAAAAATGAGCTGGGCGTGGTGGCACATGCCTGTAGTCCCATCTACTCGGGAGGCTGAGGCATGAGAATTGCTTGATCCAGGGAGACGGAGGTTGCAGTGAGCCAAGATCACGCCACTGCACTCCAACTTGGGCAACAGAGTGAGACTTGGTCTCAGAAAATAAAAAAATAAAAATAAAAGGTATGTGTATAGGCAAGAAACTTAGAAACACAAAGCCATTTGACAAATTATAGGGCTGATAAGAGGGTAGGTGACTTACTTTCACATGTTTGTTGCTATAAAGTGTTTGCAAAGAATAAAAACTGCAAAGAAAATCAGCAAAAGAGAAAAAAGGAGTTCATTTCAAGCCACACGGAGGCCATGTGGGGCACACCACTCATTGCCTCTTCCTTGAACTGCTCTGTACTGCTAGAACAAGGTTTCCTTCTGGCTGGGATGTTTTCAAAATGTTTTCAAACAGCTTGCTTGAGTTTGCTCCAGTTGAGAAGCATCTGAGGCTGTGATCACAGCCGAGGGTGATATGTAACAAGCTGTCCCACCTCTGATGCAAATGCATCCTGCAGAGATATAAGAAAAGCCTTCATTCCCCAGCCAGCGCTAACACACAGGCAGACCAGGTGACCAGTGACACCCTCGACACCCACTAAGAGCGGTAAGAAAAATCACTTTAAAAGTTTGCCTTTCTTACTAAAAGAATTTTTATGAGGCCAAAGCGTTGACAAGTTTGTCATTCCCAGAATCTGCTAACACCCTCCCCCTAGCCCCTTAGATTTTTTAGTACTTTTCCTCTCCTCATTTTTAGAGGGGAGGAAAAACCATCTTGAACAAGCAGAAAGTTTTATCCAAGGTGTTTGGCAGTGACTCTGAGCTCTAGGAAAGATTTATGTCTTCGTCCTCTGGCACTGCCTAGCGTTAGCTCACTTAAAACAACTGAATATATGAGTTCACTTTATCCTGTCAAAGTAGAACCTAGGGCGGCATGGTACCCAGCTGGGGTCCACGGGGACCCTGAGGCAATGTTCATGTCTCAGTCACTTATGCTGAGCTCAGCCATTTTTATGTCTGTCTGAGATCATTAAAATGAGGAGGGCAGGGAGCAGAAAGCCCTGTGGAATGAATGGTGTGATGGCAACACCACTAGAGTTTACAGGGCTCCGCCAAAATCATGGATTTAGGGGTTCACTTAAAACGCTGCCTGTCTCCCATCGTCACCCCTCCCATTAGTAGTCCTTTGGACCGGAGCAAGACCAGTTGCTTGGAGTTTGAGCTTTCTGGAGGGCGCCTCCAGAGAAGTTTCTCCATGCTGATGATCCCAAGAATATTTTAATTTTCCTTGTTAAGTCATTTGTTTTCTTTGCTGCTCTCCCACTACCATTCAGACTAGGCCCTGTGACGGGGCCTACTGCCCCTGAAAAAGGAATGTGGATTCAGTCCTGGATGGATTCTCTAGGCCAGACCCAGGTCCACCCACCTCACATGGGCACGGGCTCAGGATTCGCCAAGCAGCTTTGATATTAACCTAAGGCAGCAAGATTAGAAAAGGCACTGCTGCCCCACAGGACCGCACTGTGCAGCCTGAGCCCGGGGAGGTAGACAAGCTGGGGGCCCAGGGTCTGGGCCTGCCCATCCGGGGGACGGTTGCGGGACCCTCTGCTCCCCAGCCCAAGCCTGCTTCCCCTTCCAGAATCCTCAGGCTTCAGCCAGAGGGAGGGGTGGTTTCTGTTTTAAGGGTGGGGACCTGGGATTCCCATAGCCCCTCACAATTTCTTGGCATTTAAAGGTGACAGAGCCTGTTGCCTAGAATGAGAATAGTCCAAGGGAAGGGACTGTGCCTTCCTCCTGGGGAAGGATGGAAAGGAGGGAAGGAGCTAGTTAGTTGTTAGTTAGTTGATCCTCACACATCCTGAAAAACACTCGTGGAAATGTAGTAATGCCATTTTATAAACAAGAAAGCTGCGAGGCTGGATCTGCCATCACACAGTGGAAGTAGAATTTGACTGGGGCCTGTCTGAATCCCATTCTTGGCCCTTTCCTGCGTCAGTACTGCCCAAACCTCAGTCATTCCCGTAGCACCATCACCATCTTCACCAATCTTCATGCTACATACAGCTACATGTATATGTAAATATATTCTCAAATCTACTCATTGTTTAAAAATATAAAAAATATGTTTATACAAAAATATAAATATATTCTTAAATCTACTCATTGTTTAAAAATATAGTTTGATGTGCTAGTTGCATTTTTCCAGTATGCATTAAAACAAATAAAAGAATCGTCCATCCACGCGTCACTAGCATGCTGCCCAAAGTGCATCTCTCACACTAGGGCAGCAGTTCCCACGATGCGGTCCCCAGGTCAGCAGCAGCAGCGCAGCGGCACCTGTGAACTTCTTAGAAATGCAGATTCTCAGGCCCCACCGCAGACCTGTGAATCGGAAGCTCTCGGGGTGGGGCTCAGCAATATCTCCGTCAAACTCTTCTGTGGTCCTGATGCCTGTTAAGGTTGGGAGCCGCTTTGCTAGAGTGACCACTTCAGAGTGTCCTGGTCGTTTCACCTGTGTGCCTCCCAGACCCTCCAGCCACACCCTGCTCACCCCACCTCTGGGCCTTTGCCAGAACCATTTGCCCCTCCTGGATTACTCTGACCTCCTCTTCTCACAGTGTCATTGTGAGGACAGAGCACATGAAATCAGACTCAGCCTTTCATGGCTGAGTTCAGAAAGACAGTGATTATAACGTGATGAACATCTGCCTCAAGGAAAACACCTTGAAATTTACACATGAGCATGCAAAGCTGTCAGAGGTGTTTGAACCACAGCAACTCTGCCTCAAATAGGAGCTGGGTAAAATGAGGCTGAGACCTACCGGGCTTCATTCCCAGATGGTTAACGCATTGTAAGTCACAGGATGAGGTAGGAGGTCGCCATAAGATACAGGTCATAAAGACCTGATAAAACAGGTTGCAGTAAAGAAGTTGGCCATAACACACCAAAACCAAGATGGCCACAAGGTGACCCCTGGTCGTCCTCACTGCTACACTCCCATCAGCACCATGACAGTTTACAAACGCCATGGCAACGTCAGGAAGTTACCCTATATGGTCTAAAAAGGGGAGGCATGAATAATCCACCCCTTGTTTAGCATATTATTGAGAAATAATCATAAAAATGGGCAACCAGGCCGGGCGCGGTGGCTCAAGCCTGTAATCCCAGCACTTTGGGAGGCCGAGACGGGTGGATCACGAGGTCAGGA
>NW_012114455.1:1557491-1584068 GCF_000951035.1 Colobus angolensis palliatus
GTTTCACCATGTTAGCCAGGATGGTCTCGATCTCCTGACCTCGTGATCCACCCGTCTCGGCCTCCCAAAGTGCTGAGATTACAGGCGTGAGCCACCGCGTCCGGCCTGCACTTTGCTTTTCTTTCTTGCATGAGATCCAAGAACCCTCTCTTGGGGTCTGGATCAAGACCTCTTTCCTGTAACAAAGTGGCAGTGCTTGCTTATTTTGCTGTGATTCCTCGGGCCAGGATTCAGAAATGGTGGAAAGGACCTAGCAAATAAGTGAGTTCCACATTCCCTAGAGCACTGCTGTCCAGTAGAACTTTCTGCAATGATGGCGATGTTTCATATCCACACTGTGTTGGGAGACAATTCCCCATGGGTCTTGTGCATTTCTACACATTTTTTATTTTTTTTTAGGCAGAGTCTCCTTCTGTCGCACAGGCTGGAGTGCAGTGGCACAATCTTGGCTCACTGCAACCTTCACTTCCTGGGTTCAAGCAATTCTCCTGCCTCAGCTTTCCGAATAGCTGGGATTACAGGCGCAGGCCACCATGCCCAGCTGATTTTTGTATTTTTGGTAGAGACGAGGTTTCACCATGTTGATCAGGCTGGTCTTGAACTCCTGACCTCAAATGATCTGCCCTCTTCGGCCTCCCAAAGTGCTGGCACGACAAGCGTGAGCCACCACGCCTGGCGGCATTTCTACACATTTTGTAAGCAGAGGCACTGCCTTTGTTCTGGACACCTGTCAAGGATTTTTGTGTTAATATGTAACCAGCAGTCTTGGAAGACAATGTCTTCCTCCAGCACAAAGGGCAGATGCTCACTGCACATTGCAAAAGAACCAGGTTTCCTAAACTCAGGGTTCCTTTCTTGTATGGCAACCCACTGTATGTGTGGGTAGCAGTTGGCCTCATTCATGTTGCCCTGTGGGAATTGGAGCTCAGGAAACTGGAGCAAGAAAATGCTGATACTCTGGTTACTGATATTGCTATAAATAATAAAGTTCTTTGTCTCTGACCCAGGAGTTCATGTCTTCTGCCAGCATCCATGAAATGGTCAGACCAACTTGTTAGTTTGCAACTGTGGTAAAATACATGACCCTTCATATTTCTTGACACATCATCTAACACGTGCATTGAGCAGTTTAAACGTGGCTATGTGACCAAAAAAATGAAATTTTAATTTGATTTTAAATAGCCACATGTGGCTAGAGGCTGCCATATTTGACAGCACAGTTTAGAATGCTCAGGCATAGACTGGAAGAGCCATTGGTCAGGGATGCTGTAGAGGGAGCTGTAGGATTGACACTTAGGTGATTTCTAGGTTGTTTTCAGTATTTGAGTTTTGATTCTGCAGCTCTAGGAAGAGTAGCATTATGGAGAGGCCTCGGGTAGAGAGGTGCCCTTTCTTTTTATTACATCCAGAGAGATTTCCTGGTATTGTTGAGAGATGAAAGTAAAGCAAAATGGGGACTGAGTTTGGAGATTGGAGATGGGGAGATGTTTCTGGCATGGAATTTAAGCCTTTTGAAGGAGGCTCGGAGGCCAGAGAGAACATATGGCCAGAGAAGATGAGCAAACCAGGGGTCCTTGAATAATTTACGCAGCCCTGCCCTCCCTTCCTTCCCCCAGCTTGAGAATCTCCCCCATCTCCTCCTGGCTCGCCCAAGTCTCCTTGGACCCGGCTTGGCTTCCCAGGCCTCTGCCCCTCTCACCTCCTGGCTCAGAACAATCTCCTCTTTGATTGCTGGCTCAGGCCCCACTGACTGTCAGGTCATCTGTACCTAATCAGGAGGAGCAGGGGCCTGAAGGATGATAAACGGGGCTTCTCATTTCAATAAAGTTTGTGCAGAATATTAGAAACAGCTGTGAGACTTGGCTGACTGTGCCAGAACCTGTGGGGGCCTAGTGTTTGGGGGAGGAGAGTCGAGATGGAGAACACCAGGGCAGAAGTTTGTTTAAAGGGTGCTTTGCCACCTAGGGCTGGCAAAGCCAGTAAGCTTAGTTCAACACCAGCCCCTGCCCGGAGCCCTAGGCCTGGACCAGCCTGGAGAGTGCTCTGGAGTTGGAGGACTCGGGGCGCGGCCAGGCAGGTCTGGATTACCCAGCAGGCGTTTATTTACCTTTATCGTCATTTATTTTACAAATACCACATAGATTTCTCTGCAGATTGCTTTTCTCACCTAACAAAACATTGTGGAAATCCCTCTAATTTATTCTTTTTTTAAATCATGGTAAAATGCACATAACATAAAATGTACAATCTTAACCATTTTCAGGTGTACAGTTCGGTCGTCTTAAGCATATTCACATGGTTGTGGACCCCATCTCCGGCACTTTTTCTCTTCCAAAACTGCAATTCTATACCCATGAAACAACTCCCCATTTCCCTCCCTCTCTAGCCCCTGGTAACCACCCTTCCACTTTCTGTCTCTGTGGTTTTGACTGCTCTAGGTATCTCATCTAAGTGGAATCCTAGAACATTTGTCTTTCTGTAATGTATTGTTTTAAAAGTTGTATAACATTACATTATATGGGTATGTGTGTATATATATATATATATATATATATACCATTCAATCAATACTAATGGTTTTGCCAATACAAAAATAATGCTACATTTTTGTATGCATATCCTCAAATTCTAAAGCTTGCTTTTTTTTCCCTATAGTATAATTTCTAAAAATTACATAGCTCAGTCAAAGAGATGTATATTTTTAGTTTTCGTATATTTTACCTGGTCCCTTTCTGAAAAGTCTGGGGTAATTCACATATCCACCAGCTGTGATTAAAGGTGGTTTCTTCCTCATCTTCTCCAGCTCTTGGTATGATCATTCTTATTAAGTTTTGCTATTCTGATAAATGAAAAGCAGTATCCCATCTCTAAAATTTGCATTTCCTTGACTCTCAGTGAGGTTCAGCATCTTTCCATAAATGTATTGTCCATTTGGATTTTTCTCTTCCATGAATCACCTATTTCTATCTTTTGCCTATTTTTCTACTAGTTATTTTTCTTTCTTATTGACAGACAGGATTTTTGTGTACCAGAAATTAACTCATTATTGGTGGTACATATTGAAATATTTTCTCCAGTGTATAGTTTGTCTTTTGACTTTACATATGGTATCTTTTATCTTTCTGGGTTTTTTTTGTTTTGTTTTTTGGTTTTTTTTTTTTTTTGTATTTTGAGACAAAGTCTCTCTGTTGCCCAGGCTGGAGTGCAGTGGTGTGATCACAGCTCACTGCAGCCTTGATCTCCTGGGTTCAAGCCATCCTCCTACCTCAGCCTCCTGAGTAGCTGGGACTACAGGCATGCACCACCATACCTGGCTAATTTTTGAATTTTTTGTAGAGGCAGGGTTTTGCGGTGTTCCCCAGGCTAGTCTTGAACTCATGAGCTTAAGCGATCTGCCCACCTTGGTCTCCCAAAGTGCTGAGATTACAGGTGTGAGCCACAGCCACTGCACCCAGCAATATCTTTTTTTTTTTTTTTGTAATATAAAGTCTCACTCTGTTGGCCAAGCTGGAGTATAATAGTGAAATCTCAGCTCACTGCAACCTCCACCTCCTGGGTTCGAGCAATTCTCCTGCCTCAGCCTCCCAAGTAGCTGGGACTACAGGCACGTGGCACCATGCCTGGCTAATTTTTGTATTTTTAGTAGAGATGGGGTTTCACTATGTTGGCCAGGCTGGACTTGAACTCCCGACCTCATGATCCCAGTGGTATATTTTATCTTTCTAAAATTTAAACATCTTATTATGTCTCTCTTTTCCTCTGTAGCTTCTGGATTTTCTATTTTATTTAGAAAAATCTCTTCAAACTGTAGATCATATAGTCTCCTAATATTTTTGCTCATGAAACTGTTTTAAATGTTACATTTAAACTTTCAACTCTCTGAAATTTCATTTTAATAATTTAATGAGGTAGAGATCTTAACCTTTTTTTTTTCATTCAGACATAGAGCCAACTGTGCCTATACAATTTATTAAAGAAACCATAGTTGAATCCACTGGTTTGAAATACCACCTTTATTGTACCCTATAATCCATACGCACAGGGATAAATTTCTGAACTTTGTTCTATTTCTGCCCCACAGGGCTATTTATCTTGTCCTGTACTTTTAATGTACGATTTGATGCCAGTAATTTTATAGTTTTCCTTAGGCCACTTATAATATTTCTTCACTGCTGTTGTTTTCATTATTACCATTATAAAAATTCCTTCCAGCTGTCAGAGCCTGTGAATGTCAGTAACTTCAAAACAGGCCAGAATAAAGCCAAGAAGGGGAGGGATGGGCCCGTTCCTTACCTGCCCAGGTGCCTTTTCAGGAATCAGCAGAGGCAGTGACCAGACAACAATATTAGGTGAGCACCCACTATGCATTCAGCATTGCTCTTACCACTAATGACAAGGCTGAAAGACCAGAACTTCCAGCACTGCGGTAACAAGGTTCTTATTTCTCAGCTCTGGACCTGTATCTTCTATAGTCAGTTTTGCAATGTTGGGCTTGGACCCTGCCAACTCCATTTCTGCTTTGCCCGTCACTAGAGGGAGGCTGCAGGCAGGACAGGAAGTGTGGACAGGCTCCTTCCTGTTTGCATCGGTGTGTTCCCTGTTAGGGCACCCCAGCAACACATGTTCACCCCAGGAACAGCAGGCCCCTCCTGGAGCGGCACCTGGTCCAGTTTGCAGTGTTTCCAACACTTGCAGCTTCATCATCCCCCCTACCCCAGCCCTGCACCCCTACCTGAGAGACCCCAGCACCAGCTGGCAGGTGCCCCTTCCACAGAGGTCTGGGTGCAGGAGTCCTTCCTTCACACCCAGAGACCCCAGCTCCCACTGAGTTGAGCCCCCTCCTCAGATGTCTGGGTCACAGGCTCTGGAACCCTCCTTTAAAACTCTTCCTTAGGGTTCTCCAGCCCTGGAGTGGTAGCTGCTCCTCCAGTTGCAACCCCCAGGAAACCTTACTCTTCTCTCTCCTTACCCTCTCCTTACCCTCTCCTTACCTAATTAACAACTTCATACCTCATTATCAGTTCCTTATGCTGAATTCTCTTTTAGAACTTACTGGTGTGTGGTTTCTGTCTCCTGACTGAACCCCAGTTGACATAGGTAGTGAGGAATTGAACTTTTCTGGGAAGTGAGGGCTGCCTCTCTTGGCCGCCCTGCTGAGAGCTCCCTTCCCTCCTCCATTCCCAGAATTATTTGGCTGATGGTCGCCAAGGAGACGGCTGACAGTTTCCAGTTGCCAAGCCTCGCCCTGGAGCTCTACAGAGACATTACGGAAACTCCCCACTCCTTCCTGCTCCCCAGCCAGGGAACTTGGAGAATCTAGCCAGGTTGGGTGGAGGGCACTGGGAGGGGGTAGAAGGGAGGTGACAAGCCTGAAGATGGAGAGAGCAACTAGAAGTTTCCCTGGTCCCTGGCTTCCCCCACAGACCTCAAAAGTCTGGCCCACCCTTGAAGGCTACGGCCGGCCTGGTGGGCATCCCCTGTACTGGGTCCAGACAGACTCCTACCGGAGCCCTCCAACCAGACCTTCAACTACAGAGAACTCTCCCTATACTGTCATTCCCAGCCTGGTAGCAGCACCATTGCCAGATGGGGCAGAACCCAGGGAGAGCCTGGGAACTGAAGTGCTAGGAGTCTTTCCTGGGGGAAGGAACTGCAGCTGTCCTGAGCACTTTGCTCATATCAGATGGCACTCAAATGCACTGAGAACTAGTGTCACAGCCCAGAAAACAGCAACAACAACAACAATGCTAACAATAATAATAGTAGTGGTGTAGAAGGTGTGACTCTTACTCTACAAACTTAGGTGCACAAAAATATCCATTTCTCTATTTCACTAAAATCAAGTAGAGTTGAGTTCATTCCTGGGGCTCCTGCCTTTTCTCCAGTGTCCCACCAGAACCCGGGGGCTTATTGCTATGTTTTAATGTGTCCCCAAAATTCAGGTCCTGCCGATGTAGTAGTATTAAGAGATGCGGTCTCCAAGAGGTGGTTAGGCCATGAGGGCTCCTCCCCTATGAATGAGAGTAGCTGCCCTTATAAAAGGGCTTGACAGAAGGAGTTCATCCCTTTTTGCCCTGCTGCCTTCCACTATGTGGGGACGTGGCCTTCATCTCCTCTGGAGGATGCCTCCTCTGGAGGCACCATCTTGGAAGACAGCAGCCCTCAGCAGACACCGAACCTGCTGGAGCCCTGGTCTTGGACTTCCCAGCCTCCAGAACTGTGAGAAAATAGATTTCTGTTCTTTATAAATTACCCAGTCTCAGGTATTCTAGTATAGCCTCACAAATTGACTAAGAAATTTAGGAGGAACGAAACCAAGGGAAGGCCTCTAACTGCTGGTCCATCGTGGTGGTGGTTGGCCTGCTCGTTGTCCAAGCCTTCCGTGGGTCTGTGCAGTCAGCAATAGCTCTCCAGTCCTGTATGCTCTGGGGTCCTGGCCTGCTGTCTCCAGACTGTTCTTCTCCCAGGTACCTAGTGACCTCTGACCTATCCCAAACTCAGGGAAATCTCTTCCTCTCTGTTCCAACTGCCCCCAAAGCACTCTCCTTTCTCCTTCTCACCCCTTCCACCACCCAGCACACCTCACACAACTTTCACGAAATTAGGAAGATGTTAACGTCTATGTCAAGCAGGTACAGCTTCTTCCCTCCAAGAATCCCCATGGCAATGCAGGGCTAGAGGCCTGGTGAAAGCAGCATCTGGTCTATTTTTGTGAGGTAGTTTAAGATAATCCAAAGACATTGGGACATCTCATTGCTGAATGTTTTCGTATTCATTAAAAAATAGAAACATTGTCTTACACAATCAAAAAAACTATTCTCACATAAAACAAAATTAATTTTCTAACTTTTGTTTTTTTTTGAGACTGAGTCTTTCTCTGTTGCCCAGGCTGGAGTACAGTGGCATGATCTTGGCTCACTACAACTGCCACCATCCGGGTACAAGTGATTTTTATGGCTCAGCCTCCTGAGTAGCTGGGACTACAGGAACACGCCACCACACCCAGCTAATTTTTGTATTTTTAGTAGAGAGAGAGTTTTACCATATTGGCTAGGCTGGTCTCGAACTTCTGACTTCAAGTGATCTGCCTGCCTCAGCCTCCCAAAGTGCTGGGATTACAGGCGAGAGCCACCATGCCTGGCTTCTAATATTGTCTAATAAACAATTAGTCCCATTTCACAGAGGAAAAACTAAGACATGAAGCGGGTGAGCAACTTGTTCATCATCACTCAGCTGGTAGGCAACAGAGCCAAGATCCCCTGATGTGATTCCAGCTCCCCTCTTTCTTCACATCTCTGCACAGCGGCTTCTACGCTCTTACTAATCCACCACGTGGTTCTCACAACAGCCCCGAGCAGTGTCAGGACGGGCATTGCAATCACATTTTTAACCAGTCAGGAAACAGAAGCCGTGAGTGTTTTGCTCCATGTGCCCAGATAGGGTTGGTTGAGAAAGGGCCCCGGGAATGGAAAGCAGATGGAAGGAGGGTTAGTTCCCAGGCAGAGCTGGTGCCAGAAACTAGGCTTCCTTCCCCGCCGCGGCCCCAACAGGTGCTCTCCCAGCACTGTCACTGCCTGAGCCTCGGCCGGCGTCTGCCTCCCCTTCCTTCCTCTCCTGATCTGTCCACCTCCTGTTCCCAACCCTTCCATCCAGGGCCTCCTTCATTTCCTCTCTGGTCTCTAAGGATCAGTTTATAAAGTGACTAGGCAGTGGCCCCTGCCTGTCCTCTGTCCCTGTTGTCCTCCTTCCTTTCCTCAGCCGTGAGCACAGCTGGGGACACATTGCCTGTGGAGCCTCTAACCCATTTCCTCTGCAGCCCTCAACTGGTCTCCTGCTGGGGTACTGGAGGGCTGGGCTGGCCCGACAGCACACGTGGAGAAGCCATTTGCTCCAGAAGCATCTGCTTCCCTCCCCAGCCCAGCTGTCCCTGTCCTTTCGCATGCTGCTGCTCCAAAGCCCTGTGATTTCAGAATCAGGGTTCAAAATGGTCGCAAGGCCGGAGAGCTGGGTTAACACCCACAGCACAAAAGGAGGGGCCTGTAGGTTGGCTCAGAGGCACAGGGATGTGGTGCAAGACAAACGTCATCTGTCCCTGAGTTTACCAAGTACCCACGGTCTGGTGTAGCTGCTGCCCGTGCACAGCAGAGGGTCCTGGAGAGGAGGCAGCTGCAGGCACCTGGCACTTATTCCAGCCGCACCACTGCCTCGTCCAAAGACACAGGGAGACTCAGGAAGGCACTGCTTCCTCTCAGAAGAGCCACGTGTGCCCAGTTGTCCTCAGGAGCCAGGGGAGGCCCCAAGGGAGCAGTGTAGCAAACGTGCCCTGATACAGGATAAATGTTAGCTGGGGGGGATTCGTGAAACTCAGTAAATAACTGAGCAAGACTTCGAGCATTCTTGTCAGAAAGGAAGGGACTTAGCAGCTCCACAGGCCCCTGGCCAGACTGAGTGAGCCACAGTCTCAGAGTGGACGGGGACAAACCAGAGAATGTCCAAAGACGGGGAGCAACCTGGGGCACAGAAAATCAAGTCACGGGAAGAAAATGGAGAATTTGAGCCCACTCATAAAATATGAATAGCAATGCTTTCTCATGGGGTTGTGGGGAACCCCTAACACATGCCTGGTGTATGTAAGTGTACAACAAATGGTAGCTAGTATTATTTATTTAGGTGGAGAAGAGAAGAGCTGCACACGCAGTTTCAAATAGTGAATGACTTTCATCTGAAAGTGGGATTTGAGTAATTTTACAAAACTTCCATGAAAGAATTCCCCAAGGATAGAAGTGTCAGGGAAGCAGATTTGCATTCAACTTAAAGAGGAAGGCAAGAGCTAACACTGATTCAATGTATCTATGTGCCACACTGGGTGCTTGTGAGGGGCTTAATACTGGTGGTTGTATGTCATTTATAACTTGAACAGGGAATTATTATTCTTATCTTCATTTCACAGGTAATGGCCACAAGACCAAGACAGAGCGGGCTGCTCGACCAAGGTCATGCAGCGCCCACCTGACATTCCCCCAGGAGGAGCTGCAGGGCCTTCTCTCTAGGAGGTGGCAGAGGGGCTTCCTGTGTGCAAAGGAAGGTCCCACCATCCCTTTTGGAACCTCAGCCTGGTCCTGCAAAATTTCACCTCACACTACTGGAGTCTAGGTCCCAAGTCCCTCCTTATAACTCCCTCATTTCTGAGTTCAGCTGCGAGGCCACGCCAGGGACTCCAGGTTGCTCCTTAGTCCACACAGTTGCCTGTCCTTCCCTCCAGGCTGTTGTGAGCCCTGGGGACCCAGGCAGGCTGGGGATGGAGGCCATGCAGTGAGGGTGGAGAGCACAGGCCCTGAGCAGCAGGGGACGATGAGAATCAGGCACCAGAACCTGGGAATCCACAGCTTTACCTGCCCCAGGGCCCAGCTGCTGACCTTGCACAGTGCAGACCGCAGCACCAGGTGACATCAGCGTGGCTGAAGCTCCTTTGGAAGTGAGGAAGGAGGGAAAGAGAGGATCTCTTGTCAGGCCTCCAACCCTGCCACCAGAGGATGGAAAAATCTGACCCCATCTCTGTGCCTTAAACTTAGACGCTCAAGAAACATTTATTCAATTCATTGTTTACGTTCTTTGGTTAAGGGATATAAGTAAGTTTAACAGGCAGGAGCTATACATGCATAATCCCATGCGTCCCTCTCAGGAAAACCATTAAATAAAGGAAGAAATTGAAGCTCAGAGAAGTTCTGTAAGATCCCGAGGTCACACAGTAGTAAAGAGATCAAGGTGCGTTCGCACTACTGAGCTTTCTTGTCTCTCAAAACAAGGAACCAGCTCACCTTGTCTCTCCCAGCTCCTCAGCTCCCGAGGCAGCAGGGACAAGAACCCTGGGCCTGTTTTCCCATTCCAGACACATCTCTTCTCTTCCAGACAGGGGCTGTGGCTCTGCCGTGGGGTTCCTGTTCTGGCAGAGCCGGGGCACAGGATGGGGGGTAGGCTTCACCTCTGTGATGGTCTATTTTGTGTGTCAACTTGGCTAGGTCATGGGGTACCCAGACATTTCAAACATCACTCTGGGTGTTTCGGGAGGGTGTTCTGGGGTGAGATGAACATTTGAATTGATAGAATCAGTAAAGAACATTGCCCTTCCCAATGTGGGTGGGCCTCACCCAATCAGGTGAGGGCCCGAATAGAACAAGAAGGCTGAGTAAGATGGAACTCCGCCTGCCTGACTGCCTGAACCGGAACCGCGGGCTTTTCCTGCCTTTGGGCTCAAACTGAAACCTCAGCTCTCCCTGGATTTCAGGCCTGTGGATAACGGATCTTGGGATTTGTCAGCCTCCATAATCACATGACCCGATTCCCTATGATAAATCCCTTTCTGTATATAATACAGGCTCTTGGTTCTTTTTCTCTGGAGACCCCTGACTAATATACCCTCCCTCCCTGGTTCTCCCTTCAAGGGTCCCCTTCCTAAGGGGAAAGAGCAGGCTGAGGAGCCCCACCTGAGTTTCGTGTTCCTGATGCCCCAGCTGAGAAAAGGCTGGGGGGCTGATAACGCAGGCAGTGTAGACTAACTCCGCATCAGCACAAGCTCTTGCCGCCTCCAGAGGATCCTTGAAAGCGCCTGTGATTCACACGGCTGGAACTCTCCTGTTCTCTCCAGAGACGGGGCAAGCCACCCTGAGCTGGACAGTGATGCCGGATCCCCACACTGTATTCCATAGGAACCTCTAAGGGACTTCTGAGGAGATTCCCAGTTTGGGGAGTGGGGGAATTAAAATGAGTGGCCCATATGGACTGGTCACCAGGGGCAGTCAAACCTGACTCTCAGGGACCACCTGCCATTCTGCCCCATAGCTTAGTTAGGAGGGAACGGGGACTCGAGACCCTGAGGAAGGCATGGAAGGGCCGAGTGAGGGTGGGATAGGGGTCTGTCCATACAGCCTCCATCCATGCAGCCACTGTCCCAGGCAAGTGAGAAGCCAGAGTGCCACAGTGACATCTCTGGGCCCTGGAGGAGTCACCTAGAATTCAAGTCTGATAGCTCCTGTCTTGGCTGAGCCTTGGAGAACTTGAAACCAGACATCAGATCCCCCTTCTCGCTGGGGTTCAGGAATCTCATCCTCCGTCTAACCCTGCCACCAGAGGATGGAAAAATCTGACCCCTTCTCGGGCTGTCATTCAGAGACAGCTAGACAACAGGATATGCTCGGAGAGCTGGAGAGAGGGGCTCCAGTCCAGCTCCGGGGTCCAGACTTGATATTTCAAATCTAGCCAGGAGCATGAATGGTGCATCTGCTGCATGCTGTTCACCCGTGTGTGTGCATGAGCGCATGCGTGGACAGGCATGAAAGGTATCAAACACATCTGGGTGCATGAATTATATCAAAGATTTGTAAAGTACATAAAAAATAAATGTACAGCTTGAGGAACTGTAACCATTACTCAACTCAAGGAATAGCACATTTCAGCACCCCAAAAGCCCCCCGTGTGCTAATTTAAGTCTTGTCGTTTGATATTCATAATATACTCTTTACAACAAAGAAGGTGTTATTATCCCAGTCCTTGTGTTCGGGACTCCTGCGTTGGGCAGGTGATTGGACCAGAAGAGTTTGGGGGTCTTTCTCAACTCTGTTCAGTGACTAATTTTACAACATCCTTGGAGTGAAAACGCAGGGAGCTGGTGGTCCTCTCCCCTGGGTCTGCTCCAGCCACGTCCTGCCCTTCCCAACTCTGCATTATGGATGGAGTGAATCATCTCGTAAATAATTCACGAGTCATCGAGGCACTGAGGGTAACAGGAGAGCAGGGGTGGAGGCATGGGCAGGGCTGAAGTTGGCAACCTGAGCCAGACCACCATCCTCCCAGGGCTGGGCTCTGCTCTGGGTAGAAGGGGCCCACAAGTCAGGCAGGAGCCTCAGGTGGGTGGCCACCAGGGAGATGGGGCCATGGTGGGTCAGAGGGCCCAGCACGACCCGGTCAGCCTCCTGCTGCTGATACGCCTCTGCCTTCTGCACCTGAGGGCCTCAGGTGAGTGATACTCAGATCCCACTCCCATCCCACTATTCCTGCCTCTTTCTGAGGGATCCTCCTTTTGCACTTGTATAGCCATTGCATGAAGTCCATTCAGTCACTCGTCGGCAAGACATTTAACTAGCGTTCACTGAGTGACTACTATGTGCCATGTAGGTGATAGCACTTTGCTTTACCTTGAGAAGCTGGAGTCGTCCTGAGAGCCACTGTGAGGTGGTAAGCTTAGGAGTGGCATGGTCAGATCTACGTTTCAGAAAGTTCCCAGTTTTTGAGGGACATTAGGGCAATCAGGAGATCATGGCTGTAATCCAGGTGAGAGATGCTGGCATCTCAGGCCAAAGCAATGTCCATGGGGTTGGAAGAAATTGGTTTCTGGGTTATATATTTTTATTCTTTTTTTTTTTTCTTTCTTTCTTTCTTTTTTTGAGAAGGAGTCTTGCTCTGTCACCTAGGCTGGAGCGCAGTGGTGTGATCTCGGCTCACTGCAACCTCTGCCTCCTGGGTTCAAGTGATTCTCCAGCCTCAGCCTCCCAAGTAGCTGGGATTACAGGTGTGTGCCACCGTGTCCAGCTAATTTTTGTGTTTTTATTAGAGCCAGGGTTTTGCTATGTTGGCCAGGCTGGTCTCAAACGACTGACTTCAGGTGATCTGCCCACCTCAGCCTCCCAGAGTGCTGGGATTACAGGTGTGAGCCACTGAGCCCAGCCCCAGGCACTTATTTTCATGCAAATTTGCTGAGGCCCTCAGCACTTTATGGCATGAGGCCCACCCTGGCCGCATGTGAGGGGACAGCGGGGAACATGGTACTTGGGCTTAGGCTGCGGTTGAGGGCTGGGCCCTGAGCCAAGAATACCTGTTGAGTGACTTACTCCACAGGAACTGCTTAATGGCTGGTCCCTGACGGACTGGGAGCTCCATGAGAGCAGGGATGGGGGGTTCATTTGTCCTTGTGAGCCCAGCACTCTATGCTTAGCTGAATGAACGCTGGATAGGCTGATGCGGGCGGTGTCCTCTTCCCCTTGCTGCAATGCGACTGGAACAGGGTGGGATGAGCCCAGGGATCCTCCTGGAATCTTTACACAGGGAACTCCAGACCCCGAGCTGCCGGCGGCCATGCAGATCTCCTTATCTCCAGGGCCACCGTCATCACGGGACTGATCATCAGCCTCATCTTGGGGTGCTTGTTACAAATATGGATTCCTGGGCCCTAGCCCCTCACCACCGCGGGGGGTGACCGACCCCATAGTCTGGGGTGACGCCCACGAATCTGCCTTTTGAATGGTCTAGTGGCTCATGAGGAGTGGGGATCTCTGCTCCAGTCCATTCTCTGACTTCAGTCCACCCCTTCTTCAGTGCCTCCAAACAGGACACCCGGCGGCTCCCGCAGAAACTGTCTGTTGCCCACCAACTCCAGAAAAGCTTTTATGTGGTCTTCCTGACCAAGTGCCTGGGCCACTTGGGACTGCAGAACCAAAAAGAGAGGCTCCAGGCAAGGCAGGGAGTGCAGGAGAGCCCAGAGCAGCCCAGAAGTCCTGCTATGCCCCTTCTCTCCCCAGGCCAGCCCCACCAGACTCCCGAGGCGCCTGCAGAGGAGGTGGTGTCTGTCCAGGGAGTGCGAGGTGGCTCCGTGGAGCTGGCCTGTGGCTCTGGGCCTGCCCCACTGCTGGTCCTCTGGAGCTTCACTCCGCTGGGCTCCCTGGTTCCCCGGCCTGTTGCTGTCACCGATGGAGCCACGTCCAAGGTGGAGGCCATCGCCTCGGCTCTGGGAGTCGTGAGTCTGAGGAACGGCAGCCTGGTGCTGGGGGAACTTCGAGAGGGTGCCCGCGGCCACTTCCTATGCCAGGTTCTGCACGTGACTGGTGGCCAGCTCCACACTGCCTACTCCCACCTCACGCTGGCTGTGCTGGGTGAGGGCCTGGCCCCAGCTGCAGCTGGTCCGCGGGCTGCTTTGGATGTCTCTGCATGTGTGCTGCCCATTCCCTTTGTGTGTGTGTGGGGGGGGTCCAGGTTCTAAAGGGCGCCCCACTCCAGGGACTGAGGAAAGCTGGGGTGATGAGGACGAGATGGTCAGGGTGGGTGGGCAGGTGAGTCCCCAGCCAGCAGGGGTGGGGGCGCCAGACACAGCCGGGCATGTCCTGGGTCTGTAATAACACAGCGGGCCTCTCCCTCCTCTGGCCAGTGCCAGTGTCTAAGCCTCAAGTGCGGCTGAGTAACCCGTCCCCTGTGGAGGGAGCCTCCGTGGTGGCCACGTGTGCAGTGCGGGAGGGCACAGAGCCTGTGACCTTTGCCTGGCAGCATCAGGCATCCCAAGGCCTTGGAGAGGCCCTGGTGGGGGTCACTGAGCCACTATTCCGACTGGACCCTGTCAACCGGACGCACCTAGGCTGGTACATGTGCAGTGCTCGCAACTCCGTGAACACGCTGAGCAGTGACGGAGCCTTCCTGGACGTCATTTGTGAGTCAGACTGTGGTGGGGGAGCTGTCAGGGCTCACACTCACCTCCCCATCCACACTCGGGTTCCACACCTCAGAACTCTCCAAATCCCTCCTCTGCGGCAGTGCTCCGCCCTCTAAAAGTCTTCAGCAGGCAAGAGTCACGGGGTGCTGTGCCCCTGGTGTCCAGTGCAGCTCTAGTTCCAGGCTGTTAGCCTTTTTAAGGTCATGGACACCCTTTTCCAGGAAAACGTGCGTACATTCATGCTTACAATCTCACTCGCGATTTCCCTGGCAGCCTGGAAAGTCTGCCTTTAGGTTGAGCCTGGAGGGCTCTCAGAAACCAGCGGGACCCCAGGAGACAGGGGGTGGGGCCACAGTGGGAGGAGAGGGCAGCCAGCCTGAAGTGAGAAATCAGGAGCCCTGGGGAAAGATGAAGGCCGGGGTGGCCCAGAGCTCGCTGTCCCACATAGCAGCCACGCATATGTATCTTCGGTCACTTGAAATGGAGCCAATCCAAACTGAGCTGTGCTGTATGCATGGAAGGCACACTTGATTTTGAAGATTTATTCCAAAAGAAAGAATGTAAAATACCTCATCCGTAACTTTTATATTGATTATATATTGAAATAACATTCTGGATATATTTGGTTAAACAGTAAAACACCTATTGGCGGTTTTTGTTTTTTGCTTGATTGGGTTTGGTCATTTTTACTTAAGATTTGGCTACTAGAAAATGTTAAAAAAAAAAATTCTGTGACTGGCATCCGCCTATTGGACAGTGCTGGTCTTAGACATTTTAAGGAGCAAGGACAAATGGCATCCTATTTATTGGTCTTCACGGTGGTGGTTTGTGGAAATTGTGAACTGGGGACTGTTGAGGAGGCAGGTGAGCAGGAGAGTTCTTGAGAAAGAGGCAGGAGCAGACTGGAAGCAGGCAGAGAATTCAGAACTCCTTGGGAGTCAGGGAGAGCTTCGAAGATGGTGACCCCGAGCTTGGAACGCAGGAGAGAGGGGAAGGTGGAGTCCAGGGAAGTGAAAGGGGGCAGCTGCTGGGATCGGGCTCAGGGATCGGCTCAGGGCATCATCCCACTGCCGCATCTTACTTCTGCAGTCTACAGTGGCTGCCTGTCTGCTTCCAAGAGTCCCTCAGTCTCAGGCACATGAGGAGCACTGGTCTGCTTCCTCTCTTCTGCCCCACCTTGGCCCAACCCAGGAGTCCCTCGAGGAAGCGCCCACAGCCCAGGGCACTCACCTCCACACATAAGCCCTGTGCAGCCTGGACTTGCCCATGGTCCCTGGACTCTGAGCTCCAGGAGGGCCTGGCCTCCGGGTGGACACAGGCCGGAGCATACTGCATGCCCCCAGGATTGATGCATACATTCAGAGATGAGCATGTGCGTGAATGAAGGAATGAAGTTGGGGAGGTGTAACCGGCCTTCCTTGCTCTCCAGATGGTCCTGACAAGCCTGTGATCACCGTGGAGCCCCTGGGACTCGCTGAGGAGGGCTTCTGGGCCAGTGAGAAGGAAGAGGTGACCCTGAGTTGCCTGGCTGCCTCCAACCCGCCTAGTCACTACGTGTGGCTCCGTGACCATACGCAAGTCCACACGGGGCCTACCTACGTCATCGCCAGAGCGGGCCGTGTCCACACGGGTCTGTACACCTGCCTGGCCCACAACAGCTACCTGGACTCCCGCACCCAGACTACTGTCCAGCTCACCATCTACTGTGAGTATGGGGTCGCGTGACGCCCAGACCTGGCCTGGGGACAACTCACGCTGGAGCCTTTGTGGGTCTGTTCTCAGGCAGACCAAGCTGCCCCGTGGAGCGAGCCGAAGTTGCTCTTGTTGGAGGGATGTCTCTGACCAAGTGGAGTTGGAGGGCAGGGAAAGAGGATAAGAAAACCATGGGAAGGGGAAGGGAAGGGGGAAGCTACCGACACTACATAGCCTCCCGCCACTAAGTGATTATTCCCATGGCCCTGCGGACTGAACTGAGGCACAGAGAAGGGCGATGGCAGTGAGGCAAGGTGTGCTGGCTCCTGGGTGCCCAGGGGCAAAGATGAGAATGGGAGATGGGGCCTTCCATGGGGCCTCTGGGGTTCCTTGGGGACTCTAAACTCCTGTACACTTGGTAACCTCCCGCCCCTCACCTGAGGGCTCAGCCTGTTCCTCACCAGCCCCTCAGAGAGCCTCAGTCTTTCCCCTGACTCACTTCTCCCTACTCCTCTACCCATTGACACCCCTGGCCTCCAACCCCCCGGCCTGGGCCTGGGGCCTGCAGGGCACTGGCAGTGGAGCCTGCGCCAGCCTCACTCACTCCCCATCCAGATCCCCCTGAGGGACAGCCCTCCTGTGCAGTGCATCCCAGCCCCGGGGCTGTGACTCTGCTCTGCGCCTGGCCTGGAGGGCTTCCGCCTGCCCAGCTGCAGTGGGAAGGGCCCCAGGGACCTGGCCCTACTGCCCCCAGCAACGTCACCTGGAGTCATGCAGCCGCCCAGCTCTCCAGTGGCAGCGTCTTCACCTGCACTGGCCAGCACCCAGCCCTGGCACCGCCTGCCCTCTGCACAGTCACGCTCTGTGAGTGCACACAGGACAGCCCAGGGCTCTGACATTCCAGGCAGAGTGTGGGTACAGGTCAGGGGAGAGCAGGGGGGGCCTGGGATCTGGGTGGCGCTCCAGACTGCAGGCTCCAAAACACGCCATGTAACAAGCAGGTGGGCGGCACTCAGCTCTCAGTCCCCATCTCCCATCTTTCCCATCCACACTGTGCTCTGTCCCCCTCGCTTTGGGCTTGGAACCCTGACACCTCCCCACTGTCCCTGCCTGCAGGGTTAGCAGCCTCTCATCGCCCCTACACCGCCGTTCTACCGCTCTGACGCATGTTGGGCTTGAAATTTGCCTTCAGCATTCTCTCTGCCAAGTGTGCAGAGAGAAACTCCCAGCCATCAGCCAAGACAGAGCTCAGAGATCATCCTGTCCTCTTTCTGGAAGCCCCAGAGAGCTTGTCTTTCTGTCTATATTCTAGCACACATTAAATCATAATCATTGTTTAATGTCTGTTCCCACCATTTCCCTGGCACATGATCAGCCATCAATAAATGATGAGTGTGTGAATGAGTGAGTGACAAAGTGATGAAGGAAGGAGGGAGTGAAGGAACAAATGAAGGAAGGGGGATAGGGCGGATGTGCCAAGCCCTTCCTCCTTCCACAGGGCCATGCTGAGCCATCATTCTTTCCAGGGGAGCCTCTCGGGAGGCCCACCTGCTGGAGCACAGCCACAATGGGGCACCAGTTCATCATGCTGAGCTGTGAGTGGCCTGGCGGCGAGCCCCCCGCCACCCTGAGCTGGCTTGACGAACAGCAGCAGCCCCTGGGTGGTAGCAGCTCCTCGATGGCCGTTCACCTCCTGCAGGCCCAGGAAGATCTGGCTGGCAGAGAGTTCACCTGCCGGGGCACTCACCTGCTCAGGACCCCTGACCCCCACTGCCACCTCCAGCTGGGTGAGTAGGGGCTAGCGAGTTTGTTCTGGGACTGGGACGGGAGGAGCAACCCTTTGGAACCAGGATAAAGAGATCTTGGGGGGTGGTTGTGCTGGCATGGAAAGCGAGTCAGTGAGGACGGGGAAGCTAGGAGGTAGGTAGGAACTGAGCTCCCAGGGACTCAAGTTTTCTTTGATCCATAAAATAAGGGGCTTAGGCTAGGTCAGAGTTATATAATGAAAATATAATGTGAGCTATATATGTGATCTAAAATATTCTAGCAGCCACATTTAAAAAGGAGAACAAGTGAAATACTTTAGTTAACTCAATATATCCAATATGTTATCATTTCAACATGTAATCATAAAAATTATTAACAAGATATTTGACATCTTATCTTTAAAATCTGGTATATATACAATTACTGCACATCTCAATCTGGCCTGGCCACATTTCAAGTTCCCATATTGACCTGGCTGGTCACTACAATACTGGATAGCACTGATCTAGGTGATGGCGAAATGTCAATTGCATAGTCTTCATTTACATGGATTTGTGTAAGAGAGATGCCTGATTATACTGTTGATTTGCATTCATGTTTCCAAAGTCAGTTCTTTACCTCTCTTACTCTGGTTTTGGTCTGGTTCCTCCTTGTCTTCATCTGGCTCTGCCAGTCTATTTACTGCAACCAGGAAAAAAGAATTACATATCAAAGTAAAAAAAAAAAAAAGTGAGAAAAGCAAACAGAGAAGCTGTCACATACAACAGTTCTCACAGAATGGTTTACCTCTTGGTCTCCAAAGGCTTGGTAACCAGCATGTTCTCAGGGCTCTAAGGAGGCCTCAACCCCAAATATTTCCTTCCCTATTACTCAGTCTCAGGACCGGAAATTCCATTGTAGGAGATTCATTGACACCTGAGAGTCTGGGTCTTTAATAAGTCAGTCCATAAAATCTGAGCGCCTGCTATGGGCCCAGCGCTACGCCTGGAGCCAGCCAGGAGGTGGGGGCCGCTAGTGGGAGGGAGGACAGGTGCTGGAAGGGGCTGTTCATGCAGAGACGAGTAAGGCAGGGCCCCTGCGTGCAGGAGCTGAGGCTAGGGTGGGGCAGGGAAGGAGCAGGGAGGAACACTGCTGCTTTTATCCTGTATCAGCAAGCCCTGGAGCACACTGCGACAGGAACTTGGCATAGAACGGGAACGTGAAAAGAAAGCAGACTGGCCCCAGACAAGCCTCCTTATCAACTCTGCAGCACTCCCGCTCCATCTCCTCTCCATCCCTTCCAATGCTGGCCAGCACCTTGTCCCCAGGCCCTCCCACTAGCCAGCCTCATCCTCTCTGTCCCCGCAGAAGCCCCACAGCTGGACGTGGCTGAGCCCCGCGTGTCAGTGTTGGAGGGGGGAGAGGCCTGGCTGGAGTGCTCTCTCCGCGGGGGCACACCACCTGCCCAGCTCCTCTGGCTGGGGCCTCAGCAACAGCAGGTGGACCATGGCACTTCAGGATTCATGCTGCACCCTGAGGGTGCCCAGCTGCGCCTGGGCATCTACGATGCTGACCCGGCACACCACAGGGGCACCTACCAATGCGTGGCCCGCAACGCCGTGGGTAACAACAGTCGGAGCGTGCTGCTGGAGGTCCTGAGTGAGTGAGGGGTCGAGTGTGTGTGTGTGGTGAGGTGGGGGGCCGGGAGACCAACAGCCACAGAGTGCTTTAAGTGGAAAGGCACAAGGATTCCCCACTCTAAAATGTGAGCGCTTGAGCTTCCTTGGGCATAGGCAGGACTCAAGAGCTAGATGGGCAACATGTGCGTGAATCTGGTACACTCATGGCAGACAGAACGCCGGGCAGGCAGCATCGCCTCCCTTTCACTTTATACATGAAAAAACTGGTGGGACAAGACAGGGCTTCTCAGGTCCACAGACCCCAACCCAGTGCCTTTTCCACACAGCCAGGCTGCCTCTCGACAGGAGCAAATCTGGGGGCACAAGCTCACGTGGTTGCAGGTATACGTGTGCCTCTTTGTGTCCCCACCCTCATCCAGGATATCCAGCTCCTCCCAACGTCACCATCAGCCGCCTGACCTACGGGAGGCACCGGAGAGAGGTGCAGCTTCAATGGGCCATCGCAGGCCCCGGGAACCTGACAGGCTTCCTGGTGCAGCGGAAGGCCAGTGCCCTGGGCCCAGGAGCTGGGGCGTGGGAGACGGCAGCTAGTGACATCGAGCCGGAGAGCCGAGGCCGGCGGCTGGGAGGCTTGGACCCCGGGGTCCTTTATGCCTTCCGCATCCTGGCTCTGAATCACCACACTGCAGGACATCCCTCTGAGGTGAAGATACCAGGTGCCAGCTAATGCCAGGGAGGGACTCACCTTTTCTCCAGAGCACTGGCCCCTGGTTCATCTTCCTCTTCACAGAGCACCCCCTCCTCTGTTCATCTGCTCCCTTCCTACTGAATTCTCCCGTCCCCAGCCCGCCCTCTTCTCCACTCTCCCCTCAGATAATCTCCACGGCTCTTTCCCGTCCCTCCCTGTGGGGCTCGGGAGGCTCCAGGCTGAGGGTTAGGAACCCTAATTCATGTGATCAGAAGAGAGAGGAAGGAAAAGGTGCTGGTGACTGAGAACAGGAGCCCACTCTGTGCCTCAGTTTCCCCTCCAGGGCTACAGGCAGGCTCTCGGCTTCCTGCTGCCCCCTCTCCATCCTGGGAATTCCTTATTTCATGGCATACTCCCCTTCAGCCCCAAGCCACCAAGATAACCAGACTTTTGCTTTCTGCACCAGAAACGGGATTTGGCAGGAGAGTCAAACCCCACAGCACTAGGCAGACAGAGCGCCGCGTTCCTTGGGAGAGACCTGATCTCCGGGTTCTCTGGGTCCCCCATGTCAGCTGCGGGGGGAACTGGATGAGCAGGGCACCGCTTCTCCAGAACCCTAGTGGTTCCCTACAAGCCACTGTGGCCCAAGTTCTGCAGTGGCTCGAAACCATGTAACCTGTGCTCTCCCCTCCTAGCGGACCCCCCCTTCAGTGCCTACCCAGCGGTGTTGGGTGCAGCAGGCACAGGAATGGTGGTGGCAACGGTGGCCTGTCTACTGGTGTTCCAGTATGCTGCCCGGCACCCAGAGACTTTCCCCTGTGAGTGGGAATGGGAAGGGAAGGGCTGCTTGACCCCACAGGGTGGCCAGACCCTGAGCTATCCAAAAGAGAGCTGCAGCACTCCCGGGGGAGAAGAATCTAGGCTCTTCCTTAATTCTGACCCTCTCCCCAGTGCTAGATGTTGCCGTTCAGGGCTCAAACCCCCAACCCAGGCACCTGGGGCCATCCCCTTCTGGGTTCCTGAGGCCCTAGTACAGAGCCCATTGGGAAAGAGAGGGCCGTTCTCCTGGGATCTCTGCTGGGGTGGCCAAGTAATGTTCCTTTTCTTTTCCTTCCTACAGGCCTTGGTCAATTGCTTGTTCCCATGTGAGTGTGGAACCCCAGTCATCCTGGGGGCCAGGGCTTTCCTCCAGCTGGAAAGGAAAGCGAGGGAACTGAGTTGCCACTAACTTTACTCTCCCACTTCACTCTCAGGGAGCAAAGGCACCAACAGAGGGGCCCCAGAGAAGATGCTGAGGTGCAGGCAGGTAAGCACGACTATATCCAGAAAAAGACGACTCGTGTGCAAGGAGACCAGTGCTGGGTGCTGAGGGTGACGCTTGGTCTCTCTTGAGCTCTGGGAACATCTGGACACTCCCAAGGCATCTCTGTTCTTTGCCCACATACGCTTTTCCTAGGCCTTGAAACACCAACCACCACCCCAGGTTCGGATCCTGCACAAGAAACCGCGGATGCTCCAGTGAACGTCACCATCACAGTGACTGCAACACCATGAGGTCCAAAGAGGAAGATGCAAATAGGCTTAGGGAAGGCAGGTGGGATTTGGGAAGAGCAATTCTGTCAGACTTTGGTCGTAAAACCAACGTAGCTAAGACACCAACTACCACTTTCACTTAATACCCAGTCTTTCCAACTGGTGCGAGGCCCTAAGTGACATGGTTACAAGAGAAGCCCTGGCCCAGCTTGTGGAAGACAGAGGTGGCAGGAGGAGGAGGAGGAGGACCCACAACTGGGAGAGAAGGATCACTGGGTGTCTGAGGGCAAGTGACAGCCATGGTACTGGGAACCGTCTGTGGTGCTACAAACGTATGAGCAAGCTAGCTGCTTCCAGAAAAAAGTCTGGATGGAGCAATTCCTAAATAAATCAGAGCTGATGTTCATGCCAACGGAGGGCTATTTCCATTGCAACTCCCGCTGAGGGAGGCCGATGGCTGGGTCCCAGGTGTGGCCAGTGGGGAGAAACAAGGTGTGTAGGTGTGTGTTCCTTCGCTCAACCGTAGCTTAAGAACATCACTGACGCTGCAGTGGCCCGACTCCAGGAGTCCCAGCCCACGAGATACAGAGCGGAGGTACTGCAGATGTAGCTTCCCGCCCCCAGGCTGGGGGAGCTGGCCCACAGAACACCGGGGCTGTTCCAGAGTCACAATGTCAGCCGCCAGCATGACTCACTAGCTCCAAGTGTGTGTGTGTGTTTGTGTGTGTGTCTGCAATCTGGGTGAAAACACAAATGAATGCTTGTTCAACTGACTAGAAGACTCGGGACTCCAAGCCGCCTCTGCAGGAGACACAGATGAGAAGAAACGGCAAGAAAGCCAACGGGTGACCCGCCAGCACAAGGGAAGTGGCGCCTGAAAGGAGACAGAAAATTGAGAAACTGAAGAAGGTTCTGTGGTTCTCACAGAGTTAGACTTTATTAGATAAGGGGTTTCAGCTACCCTCAAAGCTCTCAGGACTGGGGCTAGGGTGTAAGGAAGGCTTATTTAAATATGGGAAATAAAATACAAAAGGGCCACACCCGATGCAAAAGACTTTGTTGGCTTTCTGGTCAGAGATGTCTAGAGATGTGTATCTTCTTAGGGCAGTAAAACAACACTTTTTCACAAGGCTAAATCTCTATACTGGAGTTCATAACAATGTGGCCCTAGGTTAACGGTAAAAATAGACCATGTGTGAGGCAGGACCGCTCCCCCTCATCCTTCCAAGCTCCTCTCCTACCCACCTCCCTTCCTTCCAAAGAAATGCAAAGCTGCCCCGAGGAGCTGGGCCTGCCTCCACATCGCCCCCCAGGCTCAGGCATGTTCTCAGCCTCCCCTAAAACACTTGCCCAAGATCCTGCTCCTTCAGGGCCTTGATCTCTGCAGCCAGAACAGAAAGGGTGTGCACAGGGGGAGTTTCAGGGGAGGACAGGGGTGGAGGCTCCAAAGAATTTCAGAGGAAGACATGCGCCCACCCCAGTCACAAACTATAAGCAGCATTGTACAAACAGGGAGTAGCCCCACCTTCAGGGGCTACGCTATATGAAAGCAGCGTTCTCTTTTAATATAAAATCATGTCAACCAAATAAAACCTGCCAAAGCTACATCATTTAAAATATGTACAGTTTCACACATAACATTACAACTTTAAGGAAAATCAAACATACTTTTCAATATGATACAAAGCATGCATCTCAAAGTCATTACTTTAAAAGAGAGCAACACAGGTAAAATTCAATTCTAAACTTCACTTCTTGGCAGTACTGTAGCTGGAATGAGATCTGTGGCACGATCAGCCCAAGACGGATGCACCGAGTCTTCATAGACTCATTTGACAAAAACAAAACCCAGAAAGAAAGGCTTTTGCTAAGAACACTGCAAAAGGTTTAGAACACTGCCATTTCACTTGCACCCTGGCAGCACCTGTCACCAGACTGTCAGTGCAAAACTGAAAAACATTAAAAGGAGATAGTGAAATGATACGGTGGGAGCAGGGCAGTTTAACGCTAAAACAATCACACAGGATTCTAGATGAGAAGGAACGTGAAGAGGCTTGACCAATTTCCTGATCACTGAGCACAGTAAAGCTCAAATTTCCAGGAGGTGCAGACGGGCGCATCAAGGGGAGAAATGTGGACTCCTGGAAGACGAAGTCATAAGCAGAGCTCTGCCCACAGAGGCCAGAGGGCAGCTTCTCCGGCTGCGGAGCTGGAGCCTCGGAGGAATTCCACAGCAGGGACAGATCACAGCAGACGGAACGGGACTGGTTCTATCCAAAGAGTGAACCGCCATGCTTGTGGAAAGCAGGATGGAAAAACGGGAGGAGCCCAGATTATGGCTCCAGATAAACTGGGTTCGCACTCAGGTCCCATGGCTCACTGAGTGACTTGGGGATTTTAATGTCAACTTTGTACATGTGTTGTGAGGGTTAAATGAGTTAACAGTAACAAGCACCCAGCACAGTGCCTGGCACACAGCAGTTATTCGACACATGTTAGTGCTCTCTCTCACACTGTACCATGTCCTCTCATTTCCCGGTGAAGTGACATTAGGTAGGACTGTTTGGGTGCCTGTGCAGGGCAGAAAAGTTCAGAGCCAACTCATGCTTAGGGAGAACTCATACCGCCTAAACATAAAGGCAATTATATATATATATGTGTGTGTATATATATATATATTTATATATTTCAATATATAAAGGCATTTTTTATAAATAAAATACAATAAAAAGAATAACACTTAAAACAGCGTTACTAATAATATAAATAAAGCAGTCCACAATGAGATTGTCCTAAAGGTAAAGCCATTTTCTCTTCCCTGTGGACAGATCCCATATTCAAACTCAATCTTTAAAAGCAGTTCATGACCTAAGGCTCATGCTAATACACCTGTTTCCTGAATCAAAATGGCTGTCGTCTATGGACATCGACTCGCCTGTTTTCTAAAACGCCCTTTGTGACAGCACTGCTGTAACTTGATTGGCTAACACAGGGTATGTTTTCAGATTCTGCGCGCTGGGACTTTGTCCTTTGCTAGTCCCAGAAATAAGGGACGCAGCTATCCCCCTCCGGAGCTAATTGCATCGAAGCAACATGAAGAATAAATCCAGTATACTATAGGCACGGACATCTGGAATGTAGAACGTGGGTCTACAGCATCCCTAATATCTGACTAGGGAATTACATTCACTACATTCTACTGGAAGTAACTCTTGCATAGTGACCCAGCTTAAACAAGCACATTTTCACTAACAGTTCTATTATAAAATATATAGACATATGTAAGGGAATACTGATGCATTTATACAGAAAGTTGGTTAACATAGTATTATATTCTATTCCACTGCGATTTCTGGGAAACTAACATTTCTTCACTTCTGCTGGAATTGCTTGAGTCTATATAAAGAGAATAATTTTCTGTTTCTTTCCCCAAAAGGATGCATAATGCAAAAAGGAGCAGTGATCCTTGAAAGCTTGACTCAAGCTATGAAACACACTGATATAATTATTGCTTTTTAATGTGAAGAGCCTTCCAAAGGCAGCTGCAAATGTCCTTGTCACGCAGAGGCAGCCATGGTCAGGAGCTCTGCTGACCAACGCTTTGGGTGCCTGTTTACAAGGGTGACATTCTGAAAGAGGTATCAGGAAATTTCAGGAAAAAAAAACCCTTTTCTTCCGACGTAAGTCTTTTCTGACACTCACCCCTGCAGGCAGCTGCCTATGTTGGAGGTGGGGGATGACTAGTTTCAGCATCAGGGCACCATGAGCATATTCCTATGCTAATCCAACAGACTGGAGAGCTCCCATCAAGACGGGCTCCCTGCAGCCTTCCCCTTTCTTTCTTCTAAAAATGTGTATCTTTCTCGTCAAGCCACCACTTAATGTCTTATTTTGTTCCTACTCCTAGAAACAGTTAAAAAGAGCCCCATAGTAGCCATTTGATAAATAAATGGAATTTGAAAGCAGCGGGACACGAGGCATTATTTGTCTCTCTGGCCTTGGTTTCTTTTCTGCATACTGCCAGAATTCATCAAGACCTTACACTCCACCACGTCCACAACACGATGACTAGTACCCAGCAAATGAACGTCACTTGTGCCCACGTGCAGATAGAAAGTCAACAGGTCACATTACCACTTTTGTGGAAGGTACTCTTACAAAATTCGCCAGCCACGTCTGCTATATAAACATGGGTCACAACTGCAGTTGACTTCAAAGTGTTCTCAGAAAGTCTGGTAATACAGGCCAGGCGTGGTGGCTCACGCCTGTAATCCTAGCACTTTGGGAGGCGGAGGCAGGTGGATCACTTGAGGTCAGGAGTTCAAAACCAGCCTGACCAACATGGTGAAACCCTGTCTCTACTAAAAATACAAAACAATTAGCCGGGTGTGGTGGCAGGTGACTGTACGCCTGTAGTCCCAGCTACTCGGGAGACTGAGGCGGGAGAATTGCTTGAACCCAGGAGGCGGATGTCACAGTGAGCTGAGATCAGGCCACTGCACTCCAGCCTGGACGACAGAGCAAGACTCCATCTCAAAAAAAAAAATGTCTGAGAATACACTATTAAAAGACCATTTTCTACCTGAAAACCCAGCGGGTGGCAACCTTCAAGTGGCCCCTGCATTCCCTCCCAGCCAAAATAGCCAAGAGATGGGATCCTTTGCATGAGGAGCTCTTGCTGTCACTGTAGCTGTTAGAAAACATGGAAGGGCCGGGCGCGGTGGTCAAGCCTGTAATCCCAGCACTTTGGGAGGCCGAGACAAGCGGATCACGAGGTCAGGAGATCGAGACCATCCTGGCTAACA
>NW_012114455.1:1584138-1637359 GCF_000951035.1 Colobus angolensis palliatus
CGTAAACCCAGGAGGCGGAGCTTGCAGTGAGCTGAGATCCGGCCACTGCACTCCAGTCCGGGCGACAGAGCGAGACTCCGCCTCAAAAAAAAAAAAAAAAAAGAAAACATGGAAGGACCCCTTGGCCCTCCAGGTGACGAAATACTATGCAAAACAAGGTTGCTTCCTACTGAGGGGGAGGAAGGAATGGGGAAGAAAACATTTAAGGCATAAATAATATAAAAGGGCACACATTTTAAGATACATTCATATGACATTACTACTACAAAAAAATAAATAATGATTTTCTCTGATTTGAATTAAGGTCCTTCACACAGTTCACTCCCAGGCCTGTTTTGTGCAGTTACTGGCTTGAAGTTGGAAAATGACCGGTTGTTTGCACATCCTCAGGTTTCCTGGGGCTGCTGAAGGACCTCTGTTGGGCTGTCTAAAGGAATGCCAGGCGGAGACCACGTTGTCTTTTCAGCACAGCCCTCTGGGACAGGTGGCAAAATAAGAGTATTCCAACTTACAACGTCGTTCTCTGTTTCTGAATGGGCACAGCTGTCTCCTGAAACACAGAAAGTTTTTGGAGCATTATCAAATGATAAAGGTGGATTTTTACAACGCAGTCGAAAAACTTCTTCACACTTTGAGCCATGAAGAAAGAAAAACGAGCGTAAGTAGAACCTGGTTTGTGTTTGAATTTGAGGGAGACAGAAGGTTTAAAAGGTTTAAATAAAGTTGAACTCTCATAAGTAGCTATACAATTCACCTGAGGATTAAAGCAACCCCTTAAAAGCCCTAAAATAACCATCTGAAAGAAAGGTTACCACTCCAGAACCAACTCAAATCAAAAAGGGGCTCATGTTCACAAAATGCATTCTTCCACCACGTCTTCTGTTACCCTATGAATGAAATCAAAGCCTATTTCCAAATAGATTTTCCTAAGTGTGATGGGATTGACAGCCTGAGATGAAGGACAAGAGTAATAACAGAATTTCAAAGAATCCTTTAACTTGAGTCCTATCTTTTCTTGAAGGACCCAGCATCCCACCCAGTCTCCCAAGAAATATGTAAACTAATCATAGAGGGGAAACTCTGAAAGCATCACCTTCCCATAGACAGCTCTTAGCTAACTGAAGATGATCTGGAATCCCAAGGTTGATCATGCCTTCCTGACCTCTGCTGAACTCTGCTGGATCTTCTGCGTGATCAGAGCTGACGTCATTTACAATGTCCTGACAGCAGGTACGCTGAGTAGGGGCTGGTTCCACATTGTCCTTGACGCTCTCCTCAGGCAACTGGCCACAATCAGGGACTGCGGAAGCCAGGCATACAGGCACCTTCATGTGACTGAGGGGCTTCATTTCCAAACCATCCTGAGGATAAGGTGCTACTACAGGGACCACAGGGAGAGGGCTGCTGCTGAAAGTGCTGTTGGTTTTGGTGAAACACCTGCAGAGTTTAAACCAAAAGAAACAGAATTGTGTCTAGAGGAACCAATAATTAAAATAAGCCTATTTTGAAATATCATTTGGTATTCTGTATTCACAGACTCTTAAGACTGATGCTTAAAAACAACTAAATGATTCACCATGATTTGAAATCCTGAGAATTTGAAAATGATAGTGAAAAGTGCCGCACAACAGGAGAATACATCAAAAGGAGACTTAAGAATGTATCCTTATACAATGTCCCAGCACACAGGCTTCCTTTGTCTTAGTCTACTGTCAGAAGTCATCTACTTCATTATTAACTGGCTCCCAAAAGTAGCATCCAGAAGGAAAAGGCCATTAGCTACTGGGAAGAATGAGGGCATGAAAGAGGAAGACGAGGACAGGAAGCTAAGAAATGTATGGCCACATGAAAGAAACGGCCTTAGGAAAGTTAACCAAAAACACACTGCTTTGAAATCAGACGATATGTTCCCCCTCATTCTTAGAGGAAACACTAAGGATCAGACATTCAAAATCCAGGAATTTTTAATTTTTCAACTTTTTTCTTCACAGAATTAATTACTGGAATTTATTACCACTGAGCAGTTCACGTCAATTCTGCTCTACTTTTACACTTCCCGCCTTTACCTACAATGTGCATTTTAATTTTTTTCTTTCTCCTCTTCAGACTGGACAATTTCTACTGATCTATCTTCTTGTTCGTTGACTTTTTCCTCTGTTGTCTCCAATAACTGTTAAGCTCAACTAGTAAATTTTCCATTTTAGTTACTGAGCTCTTTAGCTCTGGAATTTCCATTTGGTCTTTTGTATAGGCTCTGTTTATCAGTTAAATTCCCTATAAGTTCATTTATTATGTGTATACCTTCCTTTAAGTCCTTGAACATATTTATAATGGCTGCTTAAAGTCATTACCTGCTAATTGTGACACCTGGGTCATCTCAGAGTCTGTTTCTATTGACTTTTTTCCCCCTTAATTATCACATGAATTTCCTATTTCTTCACACATATAGTAATTTTTTTAAAACTGGATTTTCCTTTTAATTTTCTGGTTGCTCTGTTGGCATCAAACTCAGTGCTCCGATAGCTTCTGCTTGCATCCTTGCCCTGAGATTGGAGAACGCTTTCAGACAAAAACCCATAAACTCATAAATCTCACATATTTTATTACAAGGGTAGACTCTTATTGTTTCTGCCTGCTTCTGCTTATTCTCCAATACTTTCAAATAATCCAGATTTTATCATTATTATCTGTTGATGGTCAAGCTATTCCAACATTCTGGAAGCTGGAACCTCAGAGACATTTTTTTTTTCCCTAAAATTGGGAGTAAGAAAAGTCTGGAGATGACATTGCACTGGGCTTTGATTTGGACGTGTTAGGTAGGAAACACAAAGAACTGACCAGTGGTATCCTGGAGCTAGATAATGTTAGGCAATGAAGATAAGAATTATTTGGATTTGCATCCTTTAAACATGGGCTGATATGTTTCTGGGGCAAAGAAAAATCAGTAAAAGTCTAATCAACTGTTACTAGCAGTTATACTTGTTCAAGTTATTGGAAATACCAAATCTTAAGCATGAAGACAGATATAAACCTGAAAGAGAATAAGATATCTGTCAGTAAACCAAATCTTTAAATAACTCCAACTTGAATTTCAAATAGAGAAATATACTCACTATATAGATAATTAAATTCAGAGACCAGTCACCTGGAAAGTAAGGTAAGACAAGTATTCATCTGTGCAGAATAATTATCTAAGATGATTCTAATCTTAATGTTTAATTCTACAGCAAAAAAAATGCCTGATTTAGATATAACCTATGTGTTTCCACACATGTCTTCAGTGAATAAATAGTGAAGAAAACCCTAGTGCGGAAGGACGTTAGCTGGAGCCACAATCAGAGCACTGGTCTAGAAGTGTCATGACTGCAGAAGAGTACGGCATTCCTGACTTATTCTCTTGTCTATTTTATTCAACCCTGAACTTATAAAAAATCTTTCTGGATGCTGGCAAAGGTGAGCACTAATCTGAAAGCCACTTAAAAATGTCCATGTGATCAGTGTCTTCCTTTCCTGCATTTTGTCGTTAGTCTCCCAATACTTGGGGAACCCTCAAGTCCCCCTGAATGTATTCAATGCATGGAATCTACAGACTCTAAACAGGGTGAAATGTGGGGCAAGGTCGGGGGGAGAAAAGCCTTTGTGAATTTGAACTACTACTACTGAGAATTTAATGATTATCCATCTATATAAATAACCTTATCTGAAAGAACCCTTTATTGAGAAAGCATTTGCTAAATACCTTCCATAGGTTAGACATCGTGGTAGGCACTGAAAGGGTGAAGAGTGAAGCAGAAAGAGAGTAGAGAGGGCTTTTATAAAGACTGAAACTCAGGACCGAATCATGTCAATCCCAGAATGACTTAAAGTGATCTGGCCCTTGTCCAACTGCCTGCCAAAGGCAGAAGGAAATCCTTTCTAGAGGGGGAAAACATCTTCCAGAAACTCTGCAAGTTTGTATATCTGATGTCTAAAATTCAATAAAAAGTACAGGGCACATCAGGAGACAAGAACAAGAGAAAAACAAGTGACGTGGACAGTGAGTTAGCAAAGACTTTAAAACCTGGATGAATACATTCAATAAAGTAGACGACAACAATTTTAACAGAGAACTAGAATCTAATATGAATAATCACTTGGAAATTCTGAAATTAAAAGTAGAGTAACTGAAATTTAAGAACTCAATACGTGGGGATAAGAGCAAGCTGGGCACAGGCAAACAGAGGATTGTTGATCATGAAGCACATCGGTTCCCACGACAAAGGATGGAAAATATGAAAACAGCTGAAGGAACACAAAAGGCACCGTATGGCGAAAAACTCTATGTATAACTGGAGTCTCTCTGCAGGGGAAAAAGAGAGAATGCAACAGAAGCCGCACTGGAGACACAGAGGCTAAGAGTTTTCTAAGCCTGATGAAAGCTCAAGCCGCAGATCCAAGCTCTGTGGATCCTAAACAGAATAAATTCAAAGAAAATTACACCTATCAATGCCAATAATTAAATGGGTAGAAGCAAAATACAAAGACAAAATCAAAAAAGCAGCCAGAAGAAAAAGACGTATTACCTTGAAACGGAACAACAATAGCTGTATAGATGATTTTTCAACAGAAATGATGGAAGCAATAAAGTAACAGAATAATGTCTTTAAAATACAGAAAGACAGTAACTGCCAATCTAGAATTCAATAAGCGGTTAAAAAAAGAAGAAAAAAAATCCTTCAAAAACGAAGACAAATTAAAGATATTCTTTGACAAAAAAGCTGGGAAACTGTCACCTTCAGTCTTGTACTGTAAGAAATATTAAGGGAAGTTCTTCAAGTTGAAGGAAAATGACTAGCAACAGATTTTTTTTAAAAAAGGAAATACAGAAAGGAATGAGTAGCAACAAAAAAAGGAAAGCAGGGAATTCTGAATAAATATGGATTGCAAAAGCAGTAATTTTAATGTCTTAGAGGATTTTAAATATTTTTAGAATACAAATGATGAAAATAACACAAAACATTGGAGGGGGAAATGGAGTTAAGATGTTCTAAAGTATTTGTATTGTCTGAAAAGTGGTAAAAGTCCTAATTCACATTAAACTCTAACTAATGTCATAATGGCTGGCCCCAAGCACATAGAAAATGACACACAATAGGACCTCAAAAATGTTTTTTAAAAAACGATAAACATTAGAACACCAGACTGGTTCCTTTTTTAATTATCAGGGAGCAACAATTAAACCAATAGTCAAAGTACCTTATAGCAGCCCATGCCCAACAGTAGGATAGACACATATATTAAAGTGAGAATGAATGGATGCACTTTGAGTTTTTGTATCACGATAGTAGTTATTTCTGTCCTAGTTCAATACTGATTCTGGGATCTGTAAGGCCCTTCTATTATCTGTCAGCTTCAAAGTTATCTGACTTACACTTCAATCTCCTGGAGCAAAGGCAATGACAGTTCTCAGTGTCAGATGCCTTAGGACACACAGTACAGTCAGGTACTTAATGAAATCCCTCAACGGTGATGGCCTAAAATGTACTAAGTGATCTTCTGCCTTGATGTCCCAGTGCTCTGCAAGAATCTGGAGGCAGCCGGGCACGGTGGCTCAAAGGGCGGTAATCCCAGCACTTTGGGAGGCCGAGCTGGGCAGATCATGAGGTCAGGAGACCGCGACCATCCTGGCTAACACGATGAAACCCCCTCTCTACTAAAAAATACAAAAAACTAGCCAGGCGAGGTGGCGGGCGCCTGTAGTTCTGGCTACTCTGGAGGCTGAGGCAGAAGAATGGTGTAAACCTGGGAGGCGGAGCTTGCAGTGAGCTGAGATCTGGCCACTGCACTCTATCCAGCCTGGGCGAGAGTGAGACTCCGTCTCAAAAAAAAAAAAAAAAAAGAATCTGGAGGTAATAAAAAGCTACTAGAAACCTGTATTTTCTTTATGGGTCTCACTCTGTTGCCCAGGCTGGGCACGATTATGGCTCACTGCACCCCTGACCTCCCTGGCTCATGTGATCCTCCCACCTCAGTCTCCAGAGTAGCTGAGGCTATGAGAATAGGGCACTTCCCACATTCTAGGCAGAGGCCAGTCCCAGTATATTCTGCCTTACTGCATCAGATTCTATCAGACTACAGGCACGTGCTACCATTCCTGAAAAACTTTTTAATTTTTTTTTTTGTAGAGTGGGGTCTCATTATGTTGCCCAGGCTGGTCTTGAACTTCTAGGCTCAGGCAATCCTCTTACCTCAGCCTCCTAAAGTGCTAGAATTACAAGTGTGGGCCACCACACCTGGCTAAAACCTATATTTTAAAAATGAAGAAGTATGAGATCAGAAAGAAAAGTTTTCATTTAAGAGAAGTAAAATTAAGATGTAGGAAAAAAAACCACACACACATATTTGCCAGAATTTGAAAACCTAGGACAGCTCCCTACAAAATATTAGAAATTAATAACTTGTTTATATAGATCGAACTTGAATGAACTCATAATGTTCATATAACAAAACAATGATGACTCGCCAGACAATGAGATGCCCTTAAAGCCTCTGGCTTCCTCCCGTTTAATTTCTTTTTTTCTGCTCTTGTCTTTAATTTAAAGCCAAGTTACAGAATGAGATTTTTTTAATGAAGTCTAAAAGGCAGACTAACAGTTTGTAAACTACTTTTGTCAGAGTGACAGTGAAGTTTTACGGATGGGGCAGGACTGGAGGAGAGGGCCAGACAGAGGCACACGGGCCAACCACAAGTGTGGTCGTCAGCGTGTCGACACAGGCTTTATGTGCTGGGCGCTAACAAGCGTATGAAATACACAAACTTCTTAAAGAAATTATAGATATTTAGCAGGAGAGAAGTACAATTTCCTATTACCTACTCTTTAGCATCTGTTTTTCAGAGAAGTAAAACAGGAAATCATAGCAGTGTTTACTTTATTCTGAACTATGACCCTCAATTACTAGAGTGGTGTTGACAGTAACATACTTGGGAGTTAGATTTGTAAAGCAACTGTAACCTGAGTTTCAGCATAAACCCCATTGATTTAAAATTTTCTAGTACACTGAATCTTAACTCATAATCATCAGTAATTAACCAATTAGCTAACCAAATGTAAATAATTCAGTTACATTACTTTTAGTTCAATTCCGGATGTCTACATGTGTCAGCACGAAAAATGGCTTTAACTAGGGGTTACATGTTGAGATACAGGCATAAAGAACATCGTCTGCTAAAAAGGAATATAGTCTATTCTGAATATAACCAGATATGATATGTGAAAACTATTATTATTATTATTATTGAGATGAAGTTTTGCTCTTGTTGCCCAGGCTGGAGTGCAATGGCGTGATCTTGGCTTACTGCAACCTCTGCCTCCCAGATTCAAGTGATTCTCCTGCCTCAGCCTCCCAAGTAGCTGGGATTACAGGCATGCACCACCACGCCTGGCTAATTTTGTATTTTTAGTAGAGACAGGGTTTCTCCATGTTGGTCAGACTGGTCTTGAACTCCTGACCTCAGGTGATCCACCCACCTTAGTCTCCCAAAGTGCTGGGATTACAGGCGTGAGCCACCACACCCGGCCCATGAAAACTATTATTTTACTAATAATGCTTTAGTGAAAATTTCCAAAGCAATTAGATGATCACAAAAATCATATCTGTACCTATGCAAACTTAAGAGACAAATCTAAAGTAGAAATAAGAAAACAGGACAAATGTCTGCAAACATACGACATTCAATAAAATGCTCTCACAATGCATATTTTACAGTTTATATAATGCAAATAGTTTGCCACTTCACTATCTTAGGCTTTTCAAATGGTCTTTCAAATGTAGTTATTACTGGCATAAAGTGGAATAAAAGTTTTTACTGAGTTGTCTCTAGCTCAATGAAACTACTGTGTTTAATCTCAGGTTTAAAAACATTGAGTCAATGGAGTTCTATGCATCTTTCCACATCACAAAAATCTAAGCTGTTTTGTAAAACCTCAGGTGGTCTGGGACCTGTTAGTTTACTAAGGTAACTTTTAGTAAAACAGGAAAGGCCTGTCTGACCAATCTGTGAGATAGCAAAATGACTCTATTGTGGCATCACAAAAAATAATAAAATATTCTTCAGGCAACACTCTGAATAGCACAGACTAGGAAATAAAGGATTGGAAGAGTAGGGTAGGATTGTGCTTGGAAGAATAAGGTGCTTTAGTAGCTGACTAAACGTATTTTGGATATTCTTGTAAAACTATACAGCACCTCTGAAATATTTTCTAGAACATATTCAAAATATTCCACTTCTGATTACACAGTTTAATATTTGTTAAGCATGATTATGAACAGAATTACTTTGATTAGATGATTATATAATTTTTGCATTAAGTTTCCTCTTTTGATTATGCCTAGAGGGAAAGCACTATCTGTGAATCTCCTGGATGTGTGATACTTATTCTCATGCATATATTCTTGGGACTTCTGAAATAGTTACATCTTGGTGGTAGTTTATTTTTATTTTTATTTTTATTTTTTATTTTTTGAGACAGAGTCTCGCTCTGTCGCCAGGCTGGAGTGCAGTGGCGCGATCGTGGCTCAGCGCAACTTCTGCCTCCCGGGTTCAAGCAGTTCTCCTCCCTCAGTCTCCAGAGTAGCTGAGATTACAGGCACGCGCCACCACATCCGGCTGATTTTTGTATTTTTAGTAGAAATGGGGTTTCACCATGTTGGTCAGGCTGGTCTCGAATTCCTGACCTCGTGATCTGCCTGCTTTAGCCTCCCAAAGTGCTGGGATTACAGGTGTGAGACATCGCACCCGGCCGGTAGTTTATCTTAAAGTTCCACTCACCTCTGCTGTTTCCACTTGTCACTGTGCCATTTTGCTGACCCAGCTCTTATTTTCGGGAGCTTATCAGTTACTACCTAAAGAACCCTGAAAATGTGGCACATACAGACCATGGAATACTATGCAGCCATAAAAAAGGATGAGTTCGTGTCCTTTGTAGGGACATGGATGCAGCAGGAAACCATCATTCTCAGCAAACTATCGCAAGAACAGAAAACCAAACACCACATGTTCTCACTCATAGGTGGGAACTGAACAATGAGATCACTTGGATACAGGAAGGGGAACATCACACACCAGGGCCTATTGTGGGGAGTGGGGACGGGGGAGGGATAGCATTAGGAGATATACCTAATGTAAATGACGAGTTAATGGGTGCAGCACACCAACATGGCACATGTATACTATGTAACAAACCTGCACATTGTGCACATGTACCCTAGAACTTAAAGTATAATAATAATAAAATAAATAAAATAAAATAAAATAAAATAAAATAAAATAAAAAGAACCCTGAAGGCACCGCTCCAGGGCCACAGCTGTCTTCCCTTCTCGATGTCTGCTCTGTTGGATGCTGCGAGGACTGCAGCATTAGAGTGGGAGTTTCTTTTTGGGAATTAATTTATCAGCAGCCGTCACATAAAACATGACAGTAAATGTTGAGTGACAACAAATGACTGAGTGTATTCCTGAACATGGCAAGTTGACAGACACACACGAGCTTATAAAGAAAGACAAAAAGCTGGACTCCCTGACTTCCTGACAACAGGCCCTAGGTCTCCATCTTAGAAGTAGGAGACAGATTTGGGGAGATATAACTTCCCCAAAAGGAAGGTACTGATCAATTTTTTAAATTCAACACAGCACTCTGAATTTCTTAGGGAAATAGGGAGATTACCATAGATGGAAGAGAAGCTGAATGCACGTTTTCTGCTGGAAGAAAAAGCTTGGGTGAACTGGACAACTTCTTGTTTTCATACTTAGCAAACCAACTGGGTAGATCAAACCTTAGGCCTGAAAGAACTGCTATTATAATTAATGTTCTCATATTCATCTCTATTTTTTTTGTCATCAGAGGACATCTGACATCCACGGAGGGTTTCAGGTTGGTGAAAGAGTATTCCCAAACCCAAGACACAGACTTTTAAGGTTGTCATTATACAAAACTCGGAAGTCATCTGTAGCATCTTTGTTCTCTAAAGCACTGTTCCCAATCGTTTTACTACTTCTCTTGACTATCTGCCATGTAACTTGTACTTTTTTTCCCAGATGAATTATATAATTTTTCCAAGCTGATTTTTGCTGGGAGACTTCCTGTCCATCTCCAGTCTGTCTAAGACTCTTAATTTCTCATTCCTTCCTGATGGGATCTCTCAGTTTGTTCATCTGTGAATTTCATCAGTGTCCTCTCTACTCTCTCTTACAAATTATCAAGGCTGATGTTAAAAAAAGACCAGATTTAATGTCAATCCCTTTCCATTAAACTAGCCAAGCAACTAATAAGCCACATTTGATTACATATCCAGAGCTGCATTACTGCCTTTTGAATTCAGGAGAGGAGAAGAGAAGGGTAGAAAGCTTTTGATGTTTTTTGATTAAAATCCGTTTAACTCTTGAAATGCCCAAACGGCACAAGGATTTCTTGATTAGGTCTCTGGTGTAAGGAAATGGCTCTCTGCAAAGCTGCATTAAATATGATTCTTTCTAGGTGTTCATAGTGAGCTTTACATATTACTCTTAAAAACTGCAAAGGGGTCAGGCGCGGTAGCTCACGCCTGTAATCTCAGCACATTGGGAGACCAAGGCGGGCAGATCATATGAGGCCAGGAGTGTGAGACTAGCCTAGCCAACATGGCAAAACTCCGTCTCTACTAAAAATACAAAAGATTTAGCCAGCCATGGCGGCACACGCCTGTAATTCCAGCTACCAGGGAGGCTGAGGCATGAGAATCACTTGAACCCAGGAAGCAGCACTGCAGTGAGCCAAGGCTACACCACTGCACTCCAGCCTGGGTATCGGCGTGAGACTCTGTCTCAAAACAACAAAAGAAAACCAAAAGAAACTAAAAAGGATTCAAGGGAATGGAACACAGTGAGGCAAGTGGTCATTTATGGCATGTCACAAGAGCCCCAGAATCAAGAAAAACTTCCCCACAGATCTATATAGTGCACCCTCCCCTCACCTGTTCTCAGCTGTTCACATCATACCCTCATATACATAATAGAGGCAACGTTTTCTCTCCAGAAGGAGAGATAAGAGGGGTCAAGGGTTGGCAATGTCTTGTTTCTTAAAAGCTCACTCCAAGAAATATGCTTAAGTTTACAACGGAGAAGGCAGAGAAAAAAGAACCTGGAGCGGCAGGGCACAGGGCAGGTAACAGTCCATACAGAAAAGGCCCCACGCAAGACTTCTCCAGTTCTTAGTATCTGTGGAATAAAGAAGGTGAATTGCAGAGGCACCGCCAGATCTCAGAAGGCAGCTCCCCAGAAGTACACTGTGGGGTAGCAACTCTTCATCTCCATAGTGTTTTCTGCCTCGATGGCTGCACCCAGACACCTAGACATCACCTTCAGCTGCTTCTTTCACTGGGCTCTTCAACCAATTACTTGGTCTTCTTTTTTTTTTTATCTCTCAGACTCATCTCTTTCTAAATCCTAAATCTCTCAAAATTCTTCTTTCTCTCCCTACAACTATGCTAGTCTACTATTTCTCATGTTTGTTTTGCTTTGTTTGACCTAATAGCCAAAAACCCTATGAGGCCCACTTGATAGCCCTCATATAACTTAACTGAAATCATGCTTCTGTTTATGTTTACACTATTTCAGCTGACATTCAGAAATGCAAACTCATTCCTAGTAACAATGTGGATATTCCAAAAGCATAAACTTACCACCATTTTCTACATTTTGAGAGTAAACCACGTATCATCTACCTTTCAGCATTCACAGCTTTTTACAAATTTTGTCATTTGTAAGATCTTACTAGGAGATACCTGTTCTCAATTCCAAAGTGAAAAGACTTAAAATCTTTAAATTTAATAATTCAAGTTTTCCAGAGCTGAGGTAGGTACTTATTGATATCTGTCCAATTATTAAGTGTCAGAATCATACAGTTGCTCCTGGGAGCCAGGTGAGACACTGGCTAACCTTGGAGGCAATGCAGGCAAGTAAAGACTTGCCCTAAACAGGTAGATTCTCATGAGGAAGAAAATTTAAATCAGGAAGAAAAAGCATCTGGTGTTCCAAGCTGAAGAGAATTCACCTAAATTCCCAGATAACAGTAAAACCCACACACGTGAAATGCAGTAAGTCATTAACTTGAAAATTAATAGAAATACAATTGTCCATTGTCTTAAAGGGGAAAAAAAACTATTATAATAAAAACTTTCAAATACTGAAATACTACATACACACGCACATGCGTGCACACGTACACACACACACACACCCCCATTACACATACAAATAGCCACAAATCCAAGGTCATTTAAATGGCAGGGATCATGTAAGTCCCTCTAAGGACATGGGATGTATTCTTGATATTAAGATGATACTTCATCATAAAGACATGATTGGCAGGAAATTGCCAGAGACTACCATCACATTATGTTGGGAGCAATTTTACATTACCTAGGACAATTTTCTCCTTTTTGGTTAAGGAAATAGCTTCAGAAACATCATGTAAGTTTCACAAGATCACAGGTTTAAGCTATGTCAGAGCCCAGGTCTACTTATTCTTAGACCAGAGATCCTGTCGTTATACCATTCTATTGTCCAGGGAGAATCAAGATCTGCTGATGACCAAGAACCATAAAAGAAACATTATCTTTCTAAGCAAAACCACTTGTAACTAAATCCATCTGATTACTCGCCAGGTACATGAACCATCTTTACCAGGTCTTTAGCATGTTGCCTAACAAACTATGGTAAAGTCCATGAAAAGCTCAAGACAAAAATGTGGTTTCAATGTGATGAACATTTTCAAAACCAGGGTCATAAACAATTGAGATATGTAACAAGTAAACCTTAGTACATAAAATAAGCAGATGGCTCTTTTATAGACACAATGAAATGGGTTAAGTAAATAACAAAAAATCTCCAAGAAGCTTCATTGCTTTTGTTCTGTAACTCTCAAAATGCAGGCTGAAACAATGTACTTTTAATTCGATGGTTGGCCTGATCCTTCTTCAAGTTCTGGTTTCAATAACTCCCTGAGACGACTCTTAACTGTTAATCCATTTTAAGTATATAGGTCAAACATCATTTCAATAATAAAATATCTAAACTCCAACCCATACACCAGTTATTTTATGTACCAACTATGATATAATTTTTTTGGTTGTAGAGTTTTAGAACTGAGAAGGAAGGACTTTTGACACTATGTAATTCAATAACAATATTATGTAAAAGAAAGAACTAAGATTTCTGAAACAACTTTAATACAACAAAAAGCTTGGTAATCCTTTGGGATTAATACAGAGATAGTAGGAAGGTGTGCTGAATATCCTGTGTGTTAAATGCACATTGCTCTACATATTTCTATCTTGTTTGAAATATTGTGAGTACACATCACTTTTAAAACTAAAATACAAAATTCAAAGCAAGGTTTTGCTACTTAATTTTCTTAAGATTTTAAGAATTTTAAAAAAACACACTGGATAATCTGGTAGGAAAATTTCAGTAATATTACTATGAAAAAAACATTACTATATACAGAGGGTTCCCGCCTCCCCCCAACACTTGGGCACACTGTCATTCATCCTCATAACATCCCATAACATAGAGTAGAAAATAAAAGGTGAGAAAAGATAAAGTCTTTATAACAGAGAATTATTCTAATTTAAAATTTCCAAAAACATGAAGACTTATAATAATATTTCCGTGACAAACAGACCCTTTAAGATTGTTTCTATATAGCTAAAGACACCAAGGCACAAAAAGATAAAAATTGGAAAGCAGAGGCAAAAAATCAGTAATAGCCTTAAATTTAAGACTGCAAATCCTGAACTTCATATCCTACGTAAAATTCCAAGAACTTCCTTTGCTGAAGGGAAAAATAAAAGGATGCATATGCCTTATTCACAACAGCTTGTGCAGACACATTATTAACATACCTATTGTTGTTTCGACAATTTCGGCAGTTAACACACTCCAGAGGGTCAATCTGAGGCAAGGCTGTGTACATTCCACCACCCTGGACAGGAAGGAGGGTCGGAGAAAAAGAAAAGAAGAAGGAATGCTGAAGGTGCCCACAGACCAGTAACCAAATAATCACAAATACACATAAGCCATGTCAACCATAAATGGGCACACGGTATATTCTAACCATAACCAAGTCCCAGGGCAATGTCATTGTGATATCACTGACCCATATTCACAAAGGAGTGAATGAGACTTCTGCACTATATTAAACTATATTCCAAAAACTTCACTGCCAGGTTTTTCTACGTATTTCTGTAATAGACAAAAGCAAATAAATGAAGGGAAAGGTTTAGTCACTTCCCTTCAAATCTAGTGGGCTCAAAATACATTATACGTTATAGCCTCTGTTCATTTTTCCTTTCTCGGCAGTCAGGGAAGAATTTCATGTGATGCCAGTTGGAGAAACGGGGTGTAAAACCTGTGTGGATGATGTCACATGATAAACTCATCTTCATTTTCCTGTAATTATTTCGATGAGGTCTGTTCACTTGACAACGCTGAGTTTTAAACCACGCGCTATTTTTCCAGATGGAGGGGATCTGCGGCCAGCAATGACTTGGAGGGGGCGTGTTAATATTTGGATGTTGCTTTTGGCGGAACTGCCCAGCAATTAAGAAAAATGCCCAGATTAACACATACCTCATTGTAAAATGTTCACTTGACAGATAACGATAGCAAGGTTCTTCAAAAATGAAGTTAAAAATCAAACTAGCCTGATAGTCAGAGGCAGAATTCTGCGTTCAGAAGAAAAACAGAACTGAGTTTGATAAAAGGTGGGAGAGGCTGTCACACTGCACCCAAACCCAAAGCAGGCCTTCAAGGTTAGGAAAAGTTCAGGCAATTGTTTTTCCTAGAATACTTTCCATTTCCATTCATTTCATAACAGCAGCCAGAATCTAAGCAAACCAAAAGTGCTGAAAATTTCCTTCAGTGTTTCTGATCCAACCAGCAATAGGAATGATTAAGAACGTATCAAGAGAAAAGAACTCTCCTATCCTATATTCCGTCTGAGAGCAAACCTGAAAGGCTCAGAAAATGAACTTCACAACCTGCAGGGTAACGTTGTGGGTTAGGGATTCCCTGAATCCCTAAACATGTTAAAGTTAGTGCAATGATTTTTAGGGTCACTAACACTGTTAAAATTTCTTTATTTTCCCCACCCAGAAAAGTAAGAAATTTAATAGTTTAAAATCACAGGTAACATCTGACATTGTACACCAAATGGGGCACCTATTATTTAAATAGAAATTCCTTGTTCAAAAAACCCAAGGTTCTGTGTTCAAACACTAAAGCAAACATTGGCCTTATTTTTTCTTCTTATGGAAACAGTGTGTGCTATTCAAACGTTACTACTCTCTCCTTCAGTTTTCTTGGACAATCGTAGTAGCTTGGACTAGGAATGGTGACCAAAGACGTTCAGAAGTCTGAATACACGCTGTATCTTTCCACACACAACAATGAAATCATTATTCTCTTTTAGTAGTGAGATGCATTAAAGCAAATTAATCTTTCTTCCACAACATACAAAAGCTAGGTCACATAAAAGCCATTCAATTTCTAGCTTTAAAATATGAGCACATATTAGTTTTGTTCTCCAAACAGATTTTAACAAATCTTTAATAAACTGAAGATGGGGAAAGAAAACCTCTAAGCTTCTTCAAATCATAGCATGCTGTGGGTCACAGTAAATTTATTTGTAACAATGCCAAAAACTGAGTGCTTAATTCGATCAATTAAACACCGTATCTATTTGATCAAAAGTAATATAGATGTGCATCCAAACAATGTCATGAATCAAACTTGCTAGCGCAGAGAATCCCAGCATAAGTCTAAAATATGCTAGTCATTCTACTCCCATTTCGAAAATTAAACGGTATCAACTAGTCATCTCTGAAATAAGGTTGTCTTAAGGGATTATCACTCTTTGTGGCTAAAGAATACTAATATTATAAAACGTAAAAAGCTTACCAGCCACAACAACAAAACATATTGGGCAAAAACCAACAAAAGAAGCCCATGAAAGGTCAGAAGTCACAACCCGGTGGCCTGCAGAGATGTCTGCATGGCCTACATATGTTTTCAAATTTGAATTAGGTGCCAGCATGTAAAAATCGGTCAATTTCACCTGGATTTACAGAGGTTTTGAAAAATCAGAAAATCTGGCAACACTGGGCCCTCAGCCCATGACAACTGTGTCAAACTGCGGCCGCTCCCCGAAGACACAGTCTGTGCTCTCCAGGTGGGCATCACCTCCAACGCTACCATCTCACTCCCACAATGTCCTGATCTGCCTGCCTCTTCTTGGCATTTGCATTTTCAAGACCCTGCTCTCAATAAATCAGATTTAAAGTTATTTGGTCTAGTCTATGTCCAGTGGTATTTCCATTTCATCTAAAGAACAACTTCCAGTCTGTTCATTGCTGGTATTCCACTTTCAGTGTTTAATAATTTTAAAATGAAACTAACCTGATGAATATAACTATTACCTGGCAATAGAAAACAACTTACAAAGACTACTCGGGATCAAAGGGTTGCCAGTGATCGATGCTGTTTCCATTCAAGGGAACCTGTGGGGTTTCTATATTGAACAAAGCCCAGCATGCTGTCCCTGTCCTGGCCCTTGGCACCCTGAGGGACAGAGGGGTTTTTATTTATAGTTAGGTCTCTTACATTCACTAGATGATGAGGATGTTCGAAATCCACATGTGTCCTGGTTAGAGAGTTGGTGTGCCCAGAGTAAAGCCCTCCATTTAGGCTCCCATTCACAATTCCATTGACTCCATTGGGGACCTTATGGTGAAGGTGGGAATAGCCACTGCTGAGACCGCCATTGGTTAGGAAGCCTCCGTGAACGTTTCCATTTATCTGACTTGCTCCCGAGAGACTGGTGTATTCCACCATCTGCCCATTCATATCTGATCCTTGGTAGAGATACCCTGGTGGGTCGTATTCTGTTAAAAGAGAAGAAAAAAGCCACACACACACACACACACACACACAAAGTAAGACACTAAAAAGGACAATCTTCTTGCTGAGGTCTTACTGATAAAACCCCTAAGAGACAACAAATAGACTAAAATAAAAACATTTGAAAAATGTTCACTTAAAGCCTACTTGTAAGACATACTTTAATAAAGTTACTGTTATTATTTTCCATAGAGTGTAGAGATAGCTGTGAACTCTGAGTTAATTATGATTCTGTTAACGGGAAGAAAAATTAACTAGGAAGAAATTACTCAAAAGAGAATGAATATATTGGGCAAGCTAAACTATCAGGGTACTGGCAACACTAGGAAAAAGTGCTTAAACTCCCAGATATTATACTTCAAAGTGCTGAAGAAAACGGCATAAAATGACAACAAAAGACTAGCTTTAGGTGGGGTATTTCCAGTAGTAATAAACAACTATGTTAAGTAAAAGGATGGAGCTATAGATACAGTCACTGACCATTCATACAGCTCCTTAGTCATTATAACCCATTTGGAAGGTGTGGGGTACCAAAGGCAAAAAGTGATTCTATTTTTTTCTTTTTTTTTTGAGATGGAGTTTCACTTTTGTTGCCCAGGCTGGAGTACAATGGCATGATCTTGGCTCACTGCAACCTCTGCCTCCCGGGTTCAAGCAATTCTCCTGCTTCAGCCTCCCGAGTAGCTGGCACGTGCCACCATGCCCAGCTAATTTTTTGTATTTTTAGTAGAGACAGGGTTTCACCGTCCTAGCCAGGCTGGTCTCGATCTCCTGACCTCGTGATCCGCCCGCCTTGGCCTCCCAAAGTGCTGGGATTACAGGCGTGGGCCACTGCGCCTGGCCTTCAATTTTCTTCTATTAAAGGCATATAAATGACTGTCTCAAAACTCTGATTGTAATTACAGAGGCACATCCACCAGATATACGTAGAAAAAGTAAAATATCTCTTAGAAATTAAAGTGTCCAAACTGTACAGGATTTGTTGTTGGAGCTTGGATAAAATCTTCGAAGGCAGGAGAGCTCGCCAAGCCTGGATTAGGTGTCCCTCCTTTCCTTAGCTGCCCACATTACTGTGCACTCTTGCCCAGGTGTGTAATCTCAGTACACCTGCTTGTGGTCTCCACTAAACTATAAACTTTGAGAGGGCAGACGTGGTGTTTATTTTATTTACCATTACATCTCCACTGTCCAGAACAGTGCCTGGTATACAGAAGACAATGATTATCTTTTGAATAAATGGCTGAATGAACACCACCATGAGAATCCATTTTTAAACATATTATCAGATCACAAAGTAGGATGACTTTAATCTGATTAATACAGCTCAGATGACCAGATTAATATTTCTCTTTTAATGATTCAACATGCACTCATACAGTTAAAGGCAATGGCATTAAAACCACTTAGAACAACAAATGGTCACCACCCCTTTCAGATTAATCCTTCTCTTTTAATGATTCAACACGCACTCACACAATTAAAGGCAATGGCATTAAAACCACTTAGAAAATCAAATGATCAGCACCCCTTTCAGCCTGATGCAGCCACCACCTCTCCCCCTATCTCTTGGACGGCACCATTCAATACAAACAGAGTACTTCCTTCCCCCGGAACCGGTAACTAAAAGGGGAGCATGCGTGAGAACTGGCTAACAGCCACTGGAAGTGCCTGCTGGGGTCGTCCCTCACTTTTCTTTCATTTCCTTATTCTGGAGCCAAAGGGAAAATCAAAAAACTTCCTCCCACCGAAGACTAAACTCTCTGCTTGATTTGATGATCCTATTTTATAATAGCTGAGATAATACGAAAAGGAGGACAGTGCGGTGAAGAGAACTGAAGGAAGAGAAAAGAGAAAGGGGGTTCTAGGTTATTTCACTGTTATTTCAAAGCAGAGCCATCGTCGATGTTCAAGCACACGTATTCCTAGATACACTCCAGGGAGAGGATGCCACACTGGAGCAGTCTTGAGTCCATCAGGCACAGAAACAGGGCTGCATTATCCTCATTGGTTACGTGTCATTCAGTGACAGTGACTTAGAGAAGTTTTCACTCCCTGCTTTCCATGGCTTTTCTATTCCCTGTTGGCAAGCTCTGTACCAGTGTAAAGGTGTTCCTACAGCAATTCCAGAGCTCAGGCTCCTCTTTGGTGGTCCAACAAAGCTGGAGTTTCCCAGCAATAAGTCAGCTATTTACTTAGAGACCTGCTTAGTTTTGGCTTTGGTGTTTATGTCTTCTGGGCAATTTAATTTGATGCTCCACTTACTCTGGCTGACAGCTAGGACAGTTTTAAAGTCATCTCCTCTGAATGAAGAGTATCTCATGTGCTTCATACCGTGACACTAATACACAACAGTGTAAGAAATCAATATTTATTCTGACAATATTTGTCCACCCATCTTTAGAAAAAGAGAAGGAAATACTTATGAGTGACTTACTTTGTATGGTATTCTGCTGGCGATTCTTCCACAGGCACATTGCAATGAAAACCATCAGAATGAGGACCATGACGCCCAGCACACAGCCAACGATCAGATATAACATGTCACTGCTTCTGGCAGGGCTGGTTGCAGGCCCCACATTTCCTCCACTTCCCGAAGAATTTGGAGGGGTACTCAAGTCTTTGACAGGATATTCAGAAGCTCCAGGAACACGTTTCACTAGTTGAAATATAAAGGAAAACATGATGTCAGAGTGAATACAGACTCTATGAAATGGTTTACTCTCTGAAGGAGGTCTGGTTAGGAATGCAAGCCAGTCTGTTTACTCTTGTTACTGAGATGATCTGACCACCAATGAGTCACAAAGAGGGCTCCAAAGTTTAAAAACCTGATGTGCCAAAGTTTTAGTCCACAAACTTTAGAGAAATCCTAAGAGCAGAGAAACATATGCACTTGGTCTAATCCAAACTGCTATATGATTATCTGCTTAACTGTACTTGGAGAAGACTCCCAAATAGTTGAAATGAAAGTGTTTCCACTTAGGCCGGGCACGGTGGCTCATGCCTGTAATCCCAGCAATCCACAGTTGGAGGCCGAGGCGAGCAACTGTCTGAGCTCAGGAGTTCGCGACCAGTCTGAGCAACACGGTGAAACCCTGTGTCTACTAAAAATACAAAAATTAGCCAGGCATGGCTGCGGGTGCCCGTAATCCCAGCTACTGGGGAGGCTGAGGCAGGAGAACTGCTTGAAACCGGGAGGCAGAAGTTGCAGTGAGCCAAGATCGTGCCACTGCACTCCAACCTGGGCAACAGAGCGAGACTCCATCTCAAAGAAAAAAAAAAAAGTATTTCCACTTATGGATGGAACACAAACTCCTTTCTGTCAGATATATTTTGAGCTAAACAAGACTCAGAATTACGTATTTTATGCTTCTACCATGTATATAAAAATCACTACCAATAATAGAAATTATGGCTTTGGGTTACTAGAATAATGACATTCCAAAATCTCACACATAGTATTAAGCATTCCAAAAACAAAGGCTTTGGAGCCCATGTAGGTGCAGTACTCTTACCCGGTTCATCGGTACTCTGGGTAATAGCAATAACAAAAACTAATAACAGGTGGGACTCAAACCTCATTCTCTCATCCCCAAATCATATGTTCTTAAGTCTCTACATGTCACAGAAAAGCAGCAAAGTGGTTGGCAGCCAGTCTCCGGAAGCACACAGCCTATGTTTATACCTCACCTCCACCTATCATTAGCTGTATGACTTTCACCTCCAAAACCTCAGTTTTTATTTATTTTTTATTTTTTTTTTGAGACAAAGTCTCGCCCTGTTGCCCAGGCTGGAGTGCAATGGCATGATCTCAGCTCACTGCAGCCTCTGTCTCCCAGGTTCTAGCGATTCTCCCGCCTCAGCCTCCCAGGTATCTGGGATTACAGGCACATGCCACCACGCCTGGATATTTTTTTATATTTTTAGTAGAGACAAGTTTTCACCATATTGGCCAGGGTGGTCTCAAACTCCTGACCTCAAGTGGTCTACCCACTTTGGCTTCTCAAAGTGCTAGGATTACAGGCATAAGCCACTGTGCCCAGCCAGTTTTTACATTTTGAAACGGGGATGTTAATAAGAGCCCTATCAATTATCTAATGGTAATGAAGGGTAAACGAGTTAAGCCATGGAAAGCACTTAGAGCCTGGCTCAGGGTGGTGGTCAATCGGTTCTGCTGTTATTATTGGTTATTATACTGAATTTCCTGTTACGGTGCCAACAAACCACAGAAGCAAAGCAGTTTTTTAAAAATCTACTCAGCTAAACAGACACAGATGAGAAAAATGCTCATCATCACACTGCTCATTAGAGAAATGCAAATCCAAACCACAGTGAGATACCATCTCACACCGGTTACAATGGTGAGCATTAAAAAGTCAGGAAACAACAGGTGCTAGAGAGGATGTGGAGAAATAGGAACACTTTACACTGTTGGTGGGAATGTAAACTGGTTCAACCATTGTGGAAGACAGTGTGGCGATTCCTCAAGGATCTAGAACTAGAAATACCATTTGACCCAGCAATCCCATTACTGAGTATATACGCAAAGGATTATAAAGCATGCTGCTATAAAGACACATGCACACATATGTTTATTGTGGTACTATTCACAATAGCAAAGACTTGGAACCAACCCAAATGTCCATCAATGACAGACTGGATTAAGAAAATGTGGCACATATACACCATGGAATACTATGCAGACATAAAAAAGGATGAGTTCATGTCCTTTGTAGCAACATGGATGAATCTGGAAACCATCATTCTGAGCAAAACCAAACACCGCATGTTCTCACTCACAGGTGGGAATTGAACAATGAGAACCCTCGGACACAGGGTGGGGAACATCACACACTGGGGCTTGTCATGAGGTGGGGGGATGGAGGAGGGATAGCATTAGGAGAAACACCTAATGTAAATGATGAGTTAATGAGTGCAGCACACCAACACGGCACATGTACACATATGTAACAAACTTGCACATTGTGCGCATGTACCCTAGAACTTAAAGTATAATAAAAAAAAAAAGAGGAAAAACCAGGAAAAAAATAAAAAATAAAAATCTACTTGGCTGGGCGCAGTGGCTCATGCCTGTAATCCCAGCACTTTGGGAGGCAGAGCTGGGCAGATAACGAGGTCAGGAGATCGAGACCATCCTGGCTAACACGGTGAAACGCCGTCTCTCCTAATAATACAAAAAATTAACCAGGCTTGGTGGCACGTGCCTGTAGTCCCAGCTACTCGGGAGGCTGAGGCAGAAGAACCACCTGAACCCAGGAGACAGAGATTGCAGTGAGCCGAGATCACGCCACTGCACTCCAGCCTGGGTGACTCCGTCTCAAAAAAAAAAAATCTATTCAACAAACAACATTAAATTGGGGTTCAATTTTCTAGCAGCATCAACCACACCAAACAGAGCTGGGAATGAGAAAAGAAGTCATCTTTCAAGAGAAGGTGTTCTCTCTTATTGAAAGCTGGATGAATACTTGGCAGAGACGCTAAAGGAAATTTCTACTTGAGGTGGTATGTTAGATTATACAATTCTATGTCCTGGCCGACCCTAAAGAAAACAAAAGAGTTTCTGAGGCACAATGGATGTTCCATATCATATATTAAAGATCATGATTACTCATAGGGAAGTCGGTCAGGTTTAATCACTCTTTATTTATTTATTTATTTATTTTTATTTATTTATTTTTTTTTGAGACGGAGTCTCGCTCTGTCGCCGGGGCTGGAGTGCAGTGGCCAGATCTCAGCTCACTGCAAGCTCCGCCTCCCGGGTTCACGCCATTCTCCTGCCTCAGCCTCCCAAGTAGCTGGGACTACAGGCGCCGCCACCTCGCCCGGCTAGTTTTTTGTAGTTTTTAGTAGAGACGGGGTTTCACCGTGTTAGCCAGGATAGTCTCGATCTCCTGACCTCGTGATCCGCCCGCCTCGGCCTCCCAAAGTGCTGGGATTACATGCTTGAGCCACCGCGCCCGGCCTCTTTATTTATTCTTAATTCATTTGTAATTCTATCAAGCTTCATGATCTGGTTCCCAACCCCTTGCTAAAGTTAAAAACTGAGGACAGATGGCTTGCATTGAAGGGTGAGTGAGATCCATTAACACTGATAGGAAGAGACAGCTAACAGCCTGAAATAAGAAAGGTGAGATGAAAAACAGAGAGAGAAACCAAAGAACTAAAAGAAACCTCACAGCAGTCTCTGATCTTCAGTGGGAAGAGAAAACAGCCAGCCTTCAGCGCCTCTGTCATCCCTGAAAACCTTCCTCAATTACTCAAGATAAAACCATCATTGTTCACAAGAACCTAGAGTCATTTTTTAAAGGTTGAAGTATACATGAGATCTTCCATCTAAACAGGCTGGGAATTATGTAATACATAATTACATAAAAGTCATTCAACATGAATAGTTAACGTTTCAAAGAAGCTTTTTGTTTTTCACTGATCTGAAAGTCTGTAGGTAAAACCTTTTCATTCCCTACTGATGTCAGAAAATGAGGCATACTATTGTAATCACAGCTATACTATTATACTACTATAAATAACAGTTATAATGTTTTATGTTTCGTCTGGCTAGATTCTTAAATGTCCTGGGGACAGAGATGATAAATTTCATTTTTATTTAACTTTACTCCAAGTATCCCACGAACACATCACAGTGTCTGGTACAAAAAGGCCCTCAAATATATGCTAAACAAATGAAATTCAAGGTAAGTCTAAAGCTATGTGGATATATGTTTAAGTATGGACTTAAGATGTGAGCATTGCAGCAGAGACACACATGATTTAGAATTTAAAAGCTAGAATTAAGCCTTGGCTTATCATTCAATCTTTTGGAGCCTGCATTTCCTCATTTTTTAAAAATCTACTTTTTCATGTCCTCATTTTTAAAAAGGAATAATAAGATCACCTGTAGAGGCACTAATGGCTGCCCAGCTCACTCAACAGCCTTCTTTACCAAGTTATCAGAGCTCCAATTTTGTTTGGGTGTCTACCGCAACCCCACAGAACTCTGGGATAAGTCTGGTCGATGGTTTGGGGACAGTGTGTGGCTGAATTGTGACTAATGAGACTTGTGGGAAGATCTAGTAGAGGCCTTTGGGGGAAATTTTCCTTGTTCTTGAAAACAAACACTGTCAGACATTATAACACCTTAAAGGTGATGCCCAGAACTGTGGCGAGCTAACAGCAGTGCTGTTAGGGTCAAGCTGGTAATGGGAACATGGCAAACAGGAAAGACAGAAAACAATGAACATTTTTATTTTTTGAGACAAGGTCTCACTCTCTTGCCCAAACTGGAGTGCAGTGGCCCGATCTTGGCTCACTGCCACCTCTATCTTCCAGGCTCAAGCGATTCTCCTGCCTCAGCCTCCTGAATTAAACAACCTTGGAATTAGTTACCTACTTCTGGGCTGCTTATTTTTGGGATAACACATTTCCTCACTGTTGAAGCCTACTGAGAGGAGATTTTTATGTTCCTTGCAGTTGACAGTATCCTCAAAGTTGTTGTGAAGATTAACTGAGACTGTGGACAAGAGTGTTTTTGCTCGTAAACATCTACATGAGCTATTTCTATTATTCCCCTGTGGTGTCTTCTCTTCTTCAAGATAGCAACACTCTTGCCTATGCAGGCGGAGTTGAGAATGTTCAATTTAGAATTAGCAACTGCTAATTCTAAACTTTACTACACTGAATTAAACAAGTAGATAGAAGTTACATTATCTGTCACTCAGGAAACCACTTTAAGCACATGTTGCGCTTCTTCATGTTGCACTTCTTAATATTCTTAAACTTTTGTTAGTGTTCTCATTTTCCCAGTAGTCTAGAAAGTAGTCCACAAATATCTCTATCATCTTTGTAAAGAAAAAGGGAAGGGTTCATGACCAGCCTGGGCAACACAGTGAGACGCCGTCTCTAAAAAAAATCAAATAAAATAAAAATAAAGAAAAGGGAAGGGAGGTGATTTACTTAAGAGCCATACAGAAATTAACGAACAGGATTAATGATTATGTAAACTATTTTTTAGACAAATATTCGAGCCCACGTTATACATTTGTCTGGCCAGTGTAAGTGTATGCACCTAGAAAATGGTCCAAAGCAGAAATTTCCTTAGGCAAATATATCAATAGTCATGGCTGGGTGTGGTGGCTCATGCCTGTAATCCCAGCAGTTTGGGAAGCCCAGGCGGGTGGATCACCTGAGGCCAGGAGTTTGAGACCAGCTTGGCCAACATGGTGAAACTCCATCTCTACTAAAATTATAGAAATTAGCTAGGCGTGGTGGTGCGCACCTGCAGTCCCAGCTACTTGGTAGGCTGAGGCAGGAGAATCGCTTGAACCCAGGAGGCGGAGGTCGCAGCAAGCTGAGATTGTACCACTGCACTCCAGCCTGGGTGACAGAGTGGGACCGTGTCTCAAAACAAAACAAAACCCAGAATATATCAATAGTCAGAAGCAGTAATCCAGGGTTGGAATTCTATCACTGTCCAGGGAAAAAGCAAAACTTCTCCCACCTTTAGTCTCGCAGATCATCACATTGCTAAATTCACTTTCACCTCCTTCGTTGAAGCATTGCATTTTAATGTCATAGGAGGTTTCTGGCTGCAGGTGGCCAATCATGTGCCACTGCTTTGAACCTAAAAGGAAAAATAAAAGGCTTTACACATCATACAGCCTAAATGATAATATCAATATAATTAGTTAATGTTTTCAGGATGAGGCTGGGGCAGCATCCACCACCATCTAGTAGTTTGTGCAATAAAAATGTCCTTAACAGTAAGTATTTGACTAATGCACCACAGATAAACTGCATTTCTACTACATGACATGAAAAAAACGTAAAGAGAAGAGATAAGCTGACTTAAAACTATATCTGTGTGTTGGCAATAATACTTGTTTCACTAAAAATAATTAGTGGGGAATCTTTCATAAAATACATGTTAATTTTATGCATAGGAAAGAAACCTCAAGTCCTTTCATCCCCATCTTAACCCAGGAACTCAATCCTCTATGTTCCTGCACCAAAAAGCAACAGTACATTCGGGACCAGCAAATGGTGCACCACCCAGAGCAACTGACCAGTTACAAGAATGGCCCGAGCAAAGCTCTCAATTCCATTGTCACGGATGCAACATGAACTGACATATGACCAAATGCCTGAATAAACTGCTGAGAATCATCAAAAAGCAAAATCTACTATGAGAAACTCTTAGCCACCACCTACTCCTGCTTTGAGTCAAGATCTCCAAACCACACAAGTATCTCTAGTAGAATGATTCTGTTATCCGTGGCACACAGCCAACATTTCATTTAGAAACACTCCTAAACCGAACACTCCAGTAGAAATCACTCTTCATTTTGACTTCCATGGACCGGTGACAATCTTTCATAAGCAGGGACACTTTTGCCAGATTAAATTAACTCTTCAAGCACCCTTAATCCCGTGTAGAAACATCTCTTCAGACTGTCTCCACTGTTTCTTAGAAACTCAAGCATACCCCCGACTGATTTAGAATTAATTAAAGGGGGAGAAAAAAAGCAAAACAAAACCACACATGCAAGTTAAATCTACTTGGCTGACAGGACCAATATCACCAGACTCCTTTCTAACTCAACACAGACAAAAATATTTCAATCTGGAAGTACAAGCCTCTTTCCAGGTCAACAGTACAACACCCTTCACTTGTACAGACCCACGGTTTTGAAGGAAGAAAATCTGCTTGTTTTAGGATCGTCTCTGAAAGGCTCAAAAGTGAGGAGTTCTATGTCCCATTTACAAATGTAAAAAGGATCCCCCAAAAGATACTGACTCAAAAACTGGTTGAAAATGGAATAGATCTGCCTCTAAAATCCAAAGGCTTTCCAAAAAACTTATTTTTTTCTCTAGCCTTGGGTCTTTCCCAACCTGGCCCTACACTCACCTACACTACAAACATTCTCTTGAATAATTACTACAATAGATTTGAAGTTTTCCTTTCATAGTGTTCATAAAAATGGAATTAAACTAGGCTTTGGATATGTTACTAATAAGAGAAAAATCGTTAAAATGATACATATCTTGTTAGATTAATATTCCATTGTTATAGTTATTCTTCCACTGGCTAAAATTACAGGAAATAACAGCAAAGAGAAAGAATTTTACTGATCAGTGATGAATAAGACAACTAAGTACATCATTAGGTTTAAAACCGACCAACCAGCACACATCCTTGGATTAACAGGCAATTATTTTCCCAAAGGATATTTTAGAAAATGTAAGGATTTACCTCAGGGTGAAACCAAAGCACAGATTTAAAGATCAGAATGACTGATACTTTATTTGGAATTGACTTAACTTTAAAAGATAAAAATATTCAATACCAAAACACTGGTGTGCTGGACACATTTATAGTTTATCTACATGTGGAACCTAATTCAGAAAACAGGATAGCTTAATTGTCCTTCTCTTACTGTATTCTTTTACAATTTGACTTTTAATTTTGTTTTCAAAAGTTTAAATGTTGGGTCAATTCACATACGTAATCTAAAACTTAAAAAAAAAAACAAAACTTTTTAAGTACAAAGGATGAATACTTTTGTTCCTGCTTTTTGGAGAACAGACCAATGGTTTCCAACTGCCGCAAAAAGAATTTCAAATGCATAAACTTGAAAATATAGAATAAGCAAATTATACAGCATAGTGAAGTCCACTTAAACATCTAACTGCTCAGTATATTACATTTATAAACAAGTGCTCTGTGATCCTAAGGCAAAACTCACATTTGCAGACACTACTAGATATAAAAGCTTCTTTAAATCATTTCCAAGTTCCATGCTCAATATGCATATTTCAGAAGTTTGTAAAAGCTCAAAGATTTGACTAGAGAATATAATTTTAAAACAGTTTATTAGTGGATATTTCTAGAACGCAGAACCAAGAAGGGTGATGATGAGAGAGAGAAAAACAGAGAGACAGAGACAGATACTCATTTTATTTAGAACTATTTTACGGCAAATGTTTAGCCTCTGTCAAAAAATTTTAAAAATAAAATTCTGACCTCGTGATCCACCCGGACCATCCTGGTCTACACGGTGAAACCCCGTCTCTACTAAAAAATACAAAAAACTAGCCGGGCGAGGTGGCGGGCGCCTGTAGTCCCAGCTACTCGGGAGGCTGAGGCAGGAGAATGGCGTAAACCTGGGAGGCGGAGCTTGCAGTGAGCCGAGATCGCGCCACTGCACTCCAGCCTGGGCGACAGAGCGAGACTCCGTCTCAAAAAAAAAAAAAAAAAAATTCTGACATCCCCACTGTCCTAAAGTCAATGAAATAAAAGGAAGACCTAGACAGGCCCAAAATGGAGAACAATAACTATTAGGTTGGTGCAAAAGTAATTGCGGTCTTTGTCATTAAAAGTAATGGCAAAGACTGCAATTACTTTTTACCTTTGCACCAACCTAAATATTATCCTTCCTTTTCTTTTTTAAAATAGCCTTTTTACTGATGTAAAGTATGCATACAGAAAAGTCCACATAACTGTACCGCTTAATGAATGTTCACAAACTGGACATGCCCATGGCACCCATACCTAAGTCAACAAAGAGAACACAGGAAAGCCCCCACCCCAAACATCCCCTCATGCCCCTTCCAGGCTTGCCCCTTCCAGGCTCTTCTTTCCCATGAGACAGCTATTATGGTGAGTCCTAAGAGCACAGAATAGTTTTGCCACTAAAAGTTATGGCAGAAAAGAAAGAATCATTCCCTCATTCAAAAAATATTTACTGAGCACCTACTATGTGCCGAGCATTAAGAATTGGATCATAAATTTCTCATTATAGTACAAAGTCATTCCACTGGATAAATATGAAAGGGACTGCTGCAATATGTTAAGAAATGTGATCCAGCATAGTTAATTTATTAGAACACAAACTATATGCAGTATTTGATGTCAAGAAGTCACATGGAAAATAACCTTGGCCTATGGCAATTTTCTGACATAATTCACTAGGACATTTCTTATTTCAAAGAATCAGAATCTTGAAGTGAAAAAAAGAACTTGGAAGAAGACTTCCTCCAATATCAAGAATCCCTTCCAAGATATCACTGAGAAGTGGGCATTCAGCTTCTGCTGAGCACTTCCAGCATTAAGGAGTTGACGACTTTGTGCGGGAACCTATGTTAGGAATGCTATGTTAGAAAGTTCTTTCTTATACTGCTTTCTTGCAACTTCCCCTCCCCCAACTGACTCAGCTCCTCTTCCACATAACAGTCCTTAAATACTTGAAGGCAGCGATCAGGTTGCTTCTGCTAGTTTTTTTCAACCTGAATATTGTTCGACATTCCCTTGTTCTTTTTGGACTCCATTCATACATTAATTCAATACTGGCCACCTCACCATTGTAGGCTCTGGAGACATAGCAGTGGGAGAAAAGGTCCCGTGCTCACCAGGGAGTTAACATCTAGTAGAGGAGACAGACTTTAAGCAAACAGTTTCAAATACACACACAGACACACACACACACACACATACACAAACCATGTACTTAAACTTTGATAACTGCTATGAAATAAACATAAAGGGTATGGTTAGAAACTACGGCAAGGTACCCTCTCATGTAAATGAGAGGAAGTTACCTGAGAGGAAGTTACAGGGAAGATCCGACTCCCCGTAACTTGACTGTCAAACATTTTGAAAAGTGGGACAATTTTTCTGTGCACACAACTAGGTAAAGGCAACAGGAACTACCCTGTGCCAAGGTCCTGAGGCAAAAATGTCTCAGTGCACACAAGGAAACTGAAAGAAGGGCCAGAAAGGGAGAGGTGCAAGAGACATGGTGTAGACAGGGGCCAGCCAAGTCAGGTGGAGCCTTCAGGCCATAGGCAAAATTGTAGATTCTATTTAAACGCAGTTAAAAAAGCAGTTTCAACACCCTTCACCATCTTCTTAGCTGTTTTCTTTCTTTTCTACACGCATTCCAATTTCTCAGCATCTCTACAAGCGAGCAAGATGCTTAAGACGTGATCTTTCTAGGACAGACTCCAGTGAAAATGAGTGAGATATTATTTTTTAAAAGTAGCTGAACATTGCAATGGATTTTTAAACTCAGGTCACTGTTCATTTAAATGAAACAGAAATCAAAATGTTCTTTCAGATGAACTACTACTGATTAATCATATATCCCCCAAATGTTTGTACAAGTTTCTACAACCAAAATATAAGGTGCTGCATATATTAAATGGGAAAAGGTGGCTTTCTTTGGGACAAATTCAACAGCAATAACACATACACCATTCCACTTTGTACTGTCTTAACTTGGGATGATGCATTTTATATTCATAAACCTTCTTTCTCCAAAGCGCCTTTACAGGGACTCCAGTAGGCCAGGTGGACTTACCTTCTACAACATCCCTCTTGTAATCACTGTCATTGTCACTATCTGTTGGTCGGTAATAGATGTAAAATCCTTGAATGGGAGTGTTGTTGTTACTTGATGGAATGTACTAAAAAATAGAAGCAAAGACTTGTCAAAGAGAAAAATAAACATAACTTTCTCATTCATTAAAGTTTCTTTATCTACTTGGTCACATTTTTCTAGTTTCGTTTTGCAAACATACCAATAATGGCCATTTTTAATTTACTTCAAAGGTATTAAAAGCATTTAGCTTATTGCAAAGTTAAACAGAAATAATAACCCAGAATTTCCCTGGGTTCAAAAGCATAAAAGCACATTTGGTTCAAAATGAATAAATCACGATGGCAATTAAGCTAACAACATTTGGATAAGAGCTGAGGAAACAATAATTTTCCTTTTAACCCTGCCCCTCCTCAAAATATGTGCTCTTATTTAGACAAATATTGGTGCCCTTGCATGTCCCCTCAATTAAAGTTCAAAATTTGCTGTTTACTGTATTGTGTCATGAGAATATTAAATTGACTGTTAACATGACCAAACCAGAAGATCTCATTCCAGAAGATGTTTACTGACCGTCCACTTTAGCATGATCTGAGTATCGCTGACAGCCTCCGTGTACGCAATGTGGGGTCCAGTTACCGGACGGTTGGAAAAGCGACTGGGGAATCCAGCCACCTGATAAGGGCGAGATGCTGAACTCCGAAAACTCTCACCATAATGGTTGATGGCAATGACCCTAAATTTGTATGTTGAACCTTTGAGGGAAACCAAAAACAAACAAACAACAACAACAAAACATAACTAAGAAAAGCTGCAATAAGACAACGAAAGGCAGAATAGTCAAAATATGGCAACTGTGCTTAAGTACCTATCTGTAATAAAGTATCTAAAGCCCGTATGGTAAATAGATTTCAACCCAATCGACAATTTCAATCAACTGGGAGTGGCTGCTCCATGCATTGTGTTCAAGATCCCAAGACCTTCTTAGGAGTCACCAAGAAAGAGGGTTGCAAAAGATGAATGACATCTCAGGGAAGAAGCAGGTAGGGAATAGGAAAGAGGACATGTGCTCTTTTCACCATCCTGTTCTAAGTCATACCCGTCAATGACAGTGTTAGTTGAACTATCTGTCCCCAAAACTAGGTTCTTTTCACTTTAAAAGAAACAACTGAAGCACGGTTTAATCCGGTGAATACACGCGTAAAGAGGCACTGTGTGGGCGGCCGCAGATGTCACTCTGGCTTCACTGTTAACAGGGTAAGAGGGAGCAGATTTAACTACTGGGGAAGGAATTATTTGAATTAGATATTAAGAACTTAAAAAAATGCTGAGGACTGTGAATTTCTGAAAATCTGAACCTAAAGAATAAATTAAAATCCTAAAGCAAGTTTCCCGATAGCTCAAAAATAATTACTGAGCTTCTGAAGACAGTGTTTTCAATCTATGGAATGTTTCTTAGCTTCACCTACATTTAAAACTGATGCTTCTCCCAACTATACCTACATGACCCTGTGCTGCGCATGGTGCTTGTTTTAACAGCCATAGGCATTTGCTACTAACGTACATTTAAAAGTCCAGAAAATAATTGCCATGAAACCTAAACGAATGAAAGTACAGAAAGCTGATTTATGCTTTTTGTCTTTTATGGTTTAATTTCTCTCATATAGCCTCAAGATTCTTGTGGGGAGGGGAGGGTTCCTCTGCTGAAACAAAACTTAAAGAACAAACGCATGTTCATCACTGACTCATGTCCATAACACAAAGCACTGAGTATTACAACTGTACTGAAATTCAGCAGATCAAGTAATTTTTGTCAAATAACAAGCAATTTTCCTCTCAAAGTATTCAGTCATAGCAAAACACACACACATATAAGATGTACACCACAGTATTTCTAACTCCAAATAAACAGAAATACTCTAAAGCTCAGAAATAAAGAATAGCTAAGTGGATTATGGTATATTTATTTATATGAAAGGTAAATCTCTACTAAAAGTTGAGTTTGTGAAGAATTTTTAATGATACAGGAAAACATATATGATAAAATATGGGGAACATGGGATAACAAAACAATATTTATGGCATGATCCTGCGGTGGCTCATGCCTATAATTGCAGCACTTTGGGAGGCTGAGGCGGGCAGATCACCTGAGGTCAGGAGTTTGAGACCAGCCTGACTAGCACAGTGACACCCCATCTCTACTAAAAATACAAAAATTAGCTGAGCGTAGTGGCAGGCACCTGTAATCCCAGCTACTCGGGAGGCTGAGGCAGGAGAATCACCTGAACATGGGAGGTGGAGGTTGCAATGAGCCGAGATCGTGCCATTGCACTCCAGCCTGGGCGACAGAGCAAGGCTCCGTCTCAAAAAAAAAAAAAAAAAAAAAAGAGAGAGAGAGACAAAAGGCTATGAAAAAATACATCAAAATATAAACAATGATTATCTCTGAATGGGTGGAATTTAGGTGACTTATTCTCTTCTTTACATTTTCTTTCTTTACACATCTTTATACAATAAGCATGAATACTTTAACAATCAGAAAAAAATATAAGACTACTAAAAATTTCCATCTGCCAGGTGCTATGACTCATGCCTGCAATCCTGGCATTTTAGCAGGAGACCGAGGGTGGCAAATTGCATGAGCACAGGAGTTCAAGATCAGCCTGGGCAACATGGCAAAACCCTGTCTGTACAAAAAATACAAAAATGAGCCAGGCACGGTGGTGAGTGCCTGTATTCTCAGCTACTTGGGAGGCTGACGTAAGCCATGATTATGCCACTGCACCCGAGCCTGGGCCAACAGAGTGAGACCCCATCTCAAAATATATAAATGTATGTATCTAAAGTTCACACCAATGGTAAAAGGAAATGTTTGAATATTACTACCTGGTTCTAAACTACGAACTTCCACTGAAAGTTTGGAAGGAGGGATGTCTTCAGCTGCCACCAGCCAATCGCTGGTCCTCATCCGTTTATATTCGACTTTGAAGGCAGTGATTGGAGAACCCCCATTTGCCCGAGGAATCCAACTGACATAGACCGACGTCTCTGACGCAGTGGAGATGGTAGGCCGATCTGGTGCCTCTGGAACTAAACACGGAAACGTTCATTTCAATAACCCACCATGTCAGAGACAAGAATTACATAGATAAATGAAAAGGATAAGTCCCAAACTTCCTCTTATTAAACGTTCTTCACCAAACTTTTTGCCAGAGTTTATAACATTTACAGCTATCTTCCCGTCCTCTGTGAAAAGCTAATGGGAATACAGGAAATAACAGAAAGAGAAAGTAAAATAATCTACAAATTTGATAATTAGCTCTGAAAAACTGAAAGCTAACAAGTATGATCATTTTGACCATGCTATTCGGATTCATGGCTAAAATAATATGTAAGTACTATTTGATGCTTCAAGTTTGACTGTGGTTAAAATTTATAATAAACTTTCACAATTATGTGTTATCTTATTTACATGTTTTTCTGCATCTATCCAAGCGACACAAAATGCATTCAGCAACCTACTAATTCTAATACTATTACTATTCCATATTATCTTAATACACCTCATGGCTATAGCAAGGTTACTCCAAAATATAGACTACAAGTTGGCAAACAGAGATAAAATCAATACTGTTATGGTTAATATATTAATAAAGGGGAGAGAGAATGCTGCTCAGGATGAATACAGGAAGACAGGATATGTCATTAAATCAAAGTGCTAGCAGAAAACATGATCCACGTGAACATGTAGAAAGAGGGGTCAGGTAGCTAGGGTCTAGCAGTTTTCACTTGGCACTGCCGAGGAAAGGGGATGCCCTGACACACAAAGTACATGGTCTAGACCCTGCAGGAGATGAAAACATGAGGAATAAGCTCATCAGCTGCTGAAACCATGTATCTAACTCTTCTTGATGACCAAGGGATATGGCTTGGATACTTATTCCCTCCAAATCTCCTATGGAAAAGTGATCCTCAGTGTTGGAGGTGGGGCCCGGTGGGAGGTGTTTGTGTCATGGGGGCAGTTCCCTCATGATGGCCTGGTGCTCTCCCCTACATGGTAGTAGGTGAGTTTTCACTCTGTTGATTCACAGCAGAGCTGGTGATTTAAAAGCATGTGGCATCTTTCTTGCTCCTGTTCTCACTATGTGATGTGCCTGCTCTCGCTCCACCTCCCACCATGACTGTAACCTGAGGCCTCACCGGAAGTCAAGTGATGCTGGTGCCATGCTTGCATAGCCTTCAGAACCATGAGCCAAATAAACCTCTTTTCTTTATAAATTACCCAGCCTCCGGTATTCCTTTATAGCAACACAAACAGACCAACACAACAAGCAACCTTGTGGTTGTAAGTGGCTTCCCACTGGGTTCCTACAAGGAAAGAATGCGGATAGAAATAATCCAGTCTATATGATAGTGACATTGCAAACTTGTAATTGCCATTCTGGTATGCTTTGATCATCTGTGAATTGTGTAGACATGAGCTGGTTTTCAAGAAACCAGTGATCTTCCAGCATGCTGCCAATCAAGTTTCTAGAGCTGGAACATGGAGGGCCAACTCTGGGCCACGGTGGCAGTAGTTACTTTGGGAAAGCCAATAGGGAGCCCCACCTCTAGCCTATGCCATGCTCCTCAACCAAGCAACACCCTTCCACCTCAACATGTCTTCAACCCACCATACAAATACACAAGAGAGAAGAAAATAAAGTTCAATGTGATATTTGTATGGAGAAAACTGTAGCATTTTAAAAAACAAATTGCTTAAGGGATAAAAGAGGACTATATTCAAAGCAGGCAATGCTGAGTGATACTTACTGTATTCCTTTCAAGGTAGAAAGCAATGAAAACAGAATGAATAGAATGGTTAGTGACTCTTTTTTAATACTAGAAAACCGAACGACTTCCTTATGTTGACTCATCTGCAATCAAAATTCACCAAACACCACAGATCAAACAGGAAAAATAAAGTTATTGGGGAAAATGTCTCTACAGAAAAGAATATCTTCAATATCTAAAAGAAATAGCATGTGACTGTTAACAAGGTATAAAAGAAAGACGGCACTTGGAGTTAAGATATGGACTTGAATAGCAAGCAGTTCCTCCACTTTCTGGATGATCTGAGGCATCGTGCATGACCTCCTCATGTGTCACTTTCCTAATCTGTAAAACAGATATGGGAATCTGTTCCTCATTAGGTTGTTATGAATATTAAATAAATCATTTCTTACGGTTATCTCTTCTTGGACAACTCCAAACTCATGATTTCCAAAACTGAATCCATAATCTTCACCTAAAAACTCTTATTACTTATCTTGGTAAATGGTCTTCTGGCGCCCATGCCCAATCCATCATCTTTCTCCTTCTCATTCAGTGTGGATTCCATTCCCCTAATCTCTCATACAGGTCCTCCCCCTCCTCCATCCACACTGTCACTCGCCTTATTATTTCTCTAGCCTTTTCTTTTGCTATTCCTCCCTTCTCCTTCTCTAAAATCCTTAAGGGTTCATTATAGCTTTCAAGGAAAGATTCAGCTTTGAAGTGTATCACACAAGGCACCTACCTGCCTGCCCACTATAGCATCATTCCCCACAGCAACCCGTCACACTACATAAAATCTCAACCCTCCCAATCTCTAAACAAAATAGAACATGTCAGCCAGTTGTCTATTGCACAAGATGTGTTTGCTAGAAACTCCTTTCCTGTTTCATCTATCTGTATCGTCTTTGTCCTTTGACGCTTAGCTTACGATGCAGAGAAGCCTCTCTTATCTACTCACCCTTGTCTACATTGAGTGACTGACTTAGATATTTCTCTTGTGCACCCGTAACACGAAGGGTATCAAGCATAATCAATCAAAATCGTTACTAGTTTGTCTACATTATCCACATATTGCTATGGGTTTAGCTATCTGTATCATCTACTACACTGTAATTTTTTTTAAAAAATAGAAACAGGATCTCCCTCTATCACCCAGGCTGGAGTGCAGTGGAACAATCACAGCTCACTGCAGCCTCAAATTCCTGGGCTCAAGCGATCCTCCTGCCTCAGCCTTCTGAGTAGCTAGCACTACAGGTGCACCCCATCACACATGGTTACTTTATAAAGTTTTTATAGAGACCGGGTCTCACTATGTTGCCCAAGCGGTTCTCAAACTCCTGGACTCAAGCGATCCTCCCGCCTCAGCCTCCCAAAGCACTAGCACTACAGGCACGAGCCACTGCGCACCGCCGTGCTAGGCCTACATTGTAAACTTCTTGAAGGCAAGGATTATTTTATCTTTGCTGTTCAGCATTTCATACAGTATCTGCCAGAGGATGTGTAAAATAAATGACAAGGTTTTTGTTTTTCAGATGTTACTTTCATTCATATGAAATTAATACTCTTATATATAATCTGCTTAAGGTAGCTGAAAGGTGCCTCAGAGATAAGAGCACTCAAGTAGAAGAGATTCATGATACTGAAGATACAGAGGTGCTCCAGAGGGAGTTCAAAGTGTTACAACCTGCTTTTGTCTGAGATCAATTCATGGAAAATGGTAAAAATATGGAAGTCAAGTCTGAAAATTCTTAGAGCTTAGCAATGAAATTTTAGGTCTTCCCTAGATGTCCAGGTGTTTTAAAACAATCACAAAAAGCACACTTGGCTGTAAGTGTAGAGCTCATGTAAGTGCGAAATTTAAATACTAAAAAAGTCTTTTGAAAACTATACAGCCAAGACCTTTAAAAACCACAAGATTAACTAGATATAGCAAAAAAAAAAAAAGAAAAGAAAAGAAAGGGGAATGTAACATGTAATCCTTCAGTAAAACAACTTATCACAGGTACCGCTATATATTTTGATGAGTCACACACATAGAAAAAGTGAGATTTTCAGAGTTCAAAATAAAAATTTCCTTCTCTTACCAGAGAAGACACAGAAAACCCCCCTTTTTTTTTGAGACCAGGTCTCACTCTGTCATCCAGGCTGGAGTGCAGGGGTGCGATCTGAGCTCACTGCAACATCTTCCTCTCAGGCTCAAGCGATCCTCCCACGTTGGCCTCCTGAGGAGCTGGGACTACACACCCAGCTAATTTTTTTGAATTTTTAGTAGAAACAAGGTCTCCCTCTATGTTGCCCAGGCTAGTCTCAAACTCCTGGTCTCAAGTGATCTGCCCACCTCAGCCTCCCACAGTGCCTAGCCACAAAACTCCTTTCTTGAGTTCTAAAAACTTAGTACCAGAACATTTTGAGTCAAAGTTAATGAAGTTAAGTACTAATCATGACACTGAGATGCCAAAGTTTAAATAGAGGACATTAAAATGGCTGAAATAGAACCTAAAAGACCTGTATGGTAAGATATGAAAATAAACCCTATTCCACCCTACCTCCCAAAATCTGAAGCAGGTCAGTTATATTTGTAAAGAAACAATAAAACATTATTCTTTTTACCTCCACTGTGCCTAGAGGAATCTGTAAGTACCACTCCAAAATTGTTGTTTGCAGCCTCTGAAACAACAGGATACTTAGGGAGGCCCACGGGTGGAGAGGATGCCTGGGCGTTTTTTGATGATGCTGTTTTTTCTAGAAAGGTAAAAAACCATATACAGTAACATGAGCTTATACGTATGAGAAGTGGGGAAAAAAAGTACTGTGAAACTTACCTGGTATGTGGTTATAAATCTATGAACTGATCTGCAACAGCATCTACATGTGAGACCTACTTCATAAATACTTCGCTGATCTGAGGAACTGACCAAAAATTACTTTGTCTTTTTCTAGTATCTTTAAAGTAAAGCTAAAATATGCCTTTCTTCATTCTAACTTTACGTAGCCAAAAAACAGGTGAAAAAGCCAAATGACTAGGGGTTCAAACCATTCATCCATTTTTCTTTCTACTGCATATATTTCTTAATTCTAAGCCATAAAACTCACCATTAAAGAGCTTCTGCTAAGTTTTCTAAGGACAAATGTCACATCGTTTTAATATTTCAAGAGGCAAAAAGTGAAACTGCATGATTTGTCAAAAACTGAAACGCAAGATTACTCAGTATTTATAAGTCAGACTCTATGAATACCTAATGACTGAATATGAACATTAACTCAAGATACATTTAACATAGAAAGTACTTGTTATTTTTCTGGCCAGACTTAGTAATTATTTGAAAGGGTCTTTTTCAAAAGCCACTAGCTGGTTTCTTCTCAATCTTGATACCTCCTTTCCGTTCCAGTGCCATACTAAAATACTCTTCCATCCAGTTCCCTTCTCTACCCACTGACGTCTCTTTGTTCATTTACAGCCAAGCCACGATGGCATCTTTTTTTATCAAGGATTCCTTCACAAGCTGCCCCGCAGACAAAAATATCCTTCCTTTGTGCTTCCCCAGCCCTGTCCTTGGAAATCTCCTGCGGTACTTGGCATATGCTAGTCTCTTTGCCTACACTCCTGCTCACCTCCACTCTATCCAGACTCCAGTCAGTTTAAATGCTCCAGCTCTTCCCAGCTCACTCAGAGGTAAAGACAAAATCCTCCCAAGGTGGATGGTGTGCTGTGTGATGTGGACACCCCGTTGTTCCCTACAGCCTCCTCACCCACGTTGCTCCCATCACAGTGGCCCCCTCGTGCTCCTAGTGAACACCATGCACACCCCACCCTGGGCCCCGGCACTTGCTCTCTCTGCTGGGAATGTTCTTTCTCTAGAGAGACACGTGGCTTTCTATTTCCCCTCCTTCACGTCTCTGCTCTGATGTCGACTGCTCCTTGAGGACTTTTCTGGCCGCCTGCTTAAACTGTTAACAATTCCTACCCCATATACTTCCTATATCCACCCCTAACTTGTATCTGTTAACACCTTCTAATGTACTTACAACTTACATATAAGTCTCTCTCAACTAGAATGTAAGCTCTATGAGGCCGCAAGTTTTGCCTATTTTGCTTCTTGCCTGACACATAAAAGGCATTCAATCAGTATTAGCTGAACTGAATACTGTCTTGTAGTTGGTATTAAGTTACACATCTTAGATTTCTCATCGAAGTATAAGCTCTGTCAGGATGGATCTCATCTTGACCATCTTCATTTTCCCTATGTCATCTATCCTCACTGCCTTATGTAACATAAGCTTTCAAAAACATCTGTGGAATATTCGATGGAACAGGACAATACAAGCACCTAAATGTGACCCCAAAATGGAAGGGGGAGGGTATAATAGGGTCGTTTAGTGTATTTATATATAGGAATTTCTACTGTCCAAAAGAATTCTGGTTGGGCGCGGTGGCTCACGCCTGTAATCCCAGCACTTTGGGAGGCTGAGGCGGGCGGATCACGAAGTCAGGAGATCAAGACCATCCTGGCTAACACTATGAAACTCCGTCTCTACTAAAAATACAAAAAATTAGCCAGGCCTGGTGGTGGGTGCCTGTAGTCCCAGCTACTCGGGAGGCTGAGGCAGGAGAATTGCTTGAACCAGGGAGGCGGAGGTTGCAGTGAACTGAGATCGCGCTATTGCACTCCAGCCTGGGCGACAAAGCAAGGCTCCATCTCAAAAAAAAAAAAAAAAAAAAGAAAGAATTCTTACTGGTAAATTGACATCAGGGCAGCCAGCTCGTTCCTCCAAAGGAAGCCCTCACTCACCTTTGCTGGTTCGGAAGGTAAGCATGGCAGGTTGGCCTTCACCTGCTGCGCTTCTTGCTACCATCAAGACTTCATAAAGACTAGAAGGCTCCAGCTCAGCTAAATGGAGCTCATTTTCACTTCCTGGGACTCGAACCGTGTGCCAGCTTCCCACCATGCCAACCCCATCGTCCAGCTGCCCAAGAGAAAACACACCAGAAAAGCAGGAGATGGAGGATAGGAAAACTTTCGGTTACATTTGATAAAAACTAGGATTCATTTAATTCTAGAAGAGTTTTAAGAAGTAATACACCACGGTAAGTAAAAAAGACACAATACTTCTTCACATTAAGAAATACAAGATCAGTTGCAAGAACGCTGCAATTCTCACTGTAGAAAGACTCCTGGCTCTGCATCTGACCACTATTGCGTGGTCTCAAGCAAGTTATTGCCCTCCCAGACTCTGTTTCCTTTACTTGTAATGGAGACAATACCTTCTTTCTTCCTGGGCTAATGAAGAATAAAATAAGTATAAAATAATAGGTGTCACTGGTAATTACATAGTGCACATAGTAGATACATGGTAATGTAAGATGGATATTATATTACATGCATATTAATTATATAATTATGTATTATATATTTCCAGCATTCTTGCTTCATGCCTTGACACTGTTCAATATGTGTTAAAGGAAATAAAAAGATCTAATCAGTTGTTTCTTGATTAATGGAACCAAGAAACAATATTGCATGGAGGTTTTAGGGTAGATGAGATTACTAGCAAAATTCCTCATCTAGAATCATTCATTAGGTTAGAAACAGTATGTAAACCTTCAAATATCATCATGTTAAAATATCATCATGTTATTCTTCCTAGTCATTAAAAACATTACCATTCAACAATGTATACTAAAATTTCTTGAACAAAGAAAATTATTTTAAATATGAATGCATCCCTCCACTTCATTCATTTACTGGGTTCATTAAACAGAGAGGAACTTTTCCATTCTGCTCCAATACAAGCCCATGGGGAAAACAATATTTGAAGAGTTAACTGAGAGAGGCCCAAGGTTTACCCCAAAAAATGACCAAACAATGTATGATTTTAATACAATTAAAAAGGCAACTTGAAACTGGGCACAGTGGCTTATGCCTGTAATCCCAGCACTTTGGGAGGATGAGGTGGTGGATCACTTGAGGTCAGGAGTTCAAGACCAGTCTGGCTAACATGGCAAAACCTCGTCTCTATTAAAAATACAAAAAAATTAGCCAGGTGTGGTAGTGCATGCCTGCAATCCCAGCTACTTGGGAGGCTGAGGCACAAGAATTGCTGGAACCTAGAGGCGGCAGTTGCAGTGAGACGAGATCACAACACTGCACTCTAGCCTGAGTAACAGAGCAAAACCCTGTCTCAAAACAAACTAACAAACAAACTTGAAACACAAACAATTGACATAAATTATGCCACAGACTCTGTTCAAACAGTTGTTTTTAATAAAAAACTGCTTTATTTGCTAAATAAATAGTATTCTACTACCTTAGAGAGGGAAGGAGTTTGTATTTTAAAAGTGGTTATAGAACTTTATATTGAAGGGTTAAAACGTTTGATTACACATGTAAAGACATCATTGGGTTCCTAGAATTCCAATTTGGGGGGAAATTTTACTTCACTCTCAGTGTTTTCCTAGGATTGGTAAATCCAGCATGATTGGGATCTCTCTGACAAACTCATCAGTCTGGAACACTCTTGTTCTGTTTCCCGCCATTCCACAAATGGAAAAGACAACAGGATATGTCATACAAAGAATGTTCAGGTGTGAGCAGAGAAAGATGATAAATGACAAGATATTACCTTTCGATACTTCACAAAGTAAGCATTGATGGGCAGCCCACCATCCTTGCCTGCCCTCCACAGCAGGTTGTACGTGTCTGGTGTGTGGGTCAGTGGGGGGCTCAGTATGATGGGGGCGTCAGGAACAGAGATGTCGCTGGCATTTTTCTCTGGTGCTGATTCCACTGCACTGGGATGGACCTTCATTGGAAATGAGCTTAGTAACCCAGTTTCTGAACCATCTCTCTTATTTCTTTCATCATTCTGAGCTTTTGTATTTGTTTCAAAAGGAACTACAGGGAGAAAGAGAGAAGAGAGCGTGAAGAAACCCTCATTTCAGCGTCTTTTACCCAGTTTGTGACGTGACTGCCCTCACTTATACTGTTAGCACAATTTGAGCCCTGGAAGTTAAAACAGGTAACACTGCCATTCATAATTCATGGAAACATTTAACCTCTAGTCACAATCTTTTCTCACAGTGGAGCAAATGAATTGCTTGAAAAACCAATTATATGATGCAATAGTGTAGCAGTTAAATGTTTTTATTTGTTCTTTGTTCTCTAAGAGTATTCTTTTTAGTAATAATAATTTACTAGTTTAACCTCAGAAGATTTCAAGTTGGCTGGGCATGGTGGCTCACACCTGTAATCCCAGCACTTTGGGAGGCTGAGGCGGGTGGATCGCTTGAGCCCAGGAGCTCGAGACCAGCCTGGGCAACACGGTGAAACCCCATCTCTACAAAAAACACCAAAATCACCCAGGTATGGTGGCACACACCTGTAGTCCCAGCTACTTTGCTTGGGAGGCTAAGTGAGAGGATCACCTGAGCTTGGGGAGGTTGAGGCTGCAGTGAGCCATGATCGTGCCACTGTACCCCAGCCTGGGCAGCAGGCCAGCTAACTGCTACCCGAGGGGATCCTGCAACTACACCTGTCTCAAAAACAAAATTAACAAAAGATAAAACAAGCAGGCAGCCTTAACACTTACTACTAACAGCATACAGAATATACAGAGGAAGATAAAAATAATTTATTTGCACTGAAAAAATACATAGGTTGCATATAGTCAAAGATAATTACTGAGCACATGTTATGTGCCAAGCATTGTATGAGCTTTCTTATAAACATAATCTTATTTAATTCTCAAAACAGTCTTAGGTAGATGGCAATACTCCCATGTTACAGATTAAAAAATTAAGGTTCAGAGAGATTAAGTGACAGTGGCCAGGAAGAATGTTAATGGTGCTGCTGTGAAAAAAAAATAAGAAGGAACAATTTACGAAAACAAATATACTGCCAGTACAATAAAACCTAAGGAGTGACAGCGTGGTTTCTCTAAATTGCTATTAATACTGGCAACGGAAAATTCTATTTTTCAGTCCTTTTGTGGAGTAAGAGTGCAGAGGAAGCAATGTACTACTTTCATTTCCAAAATGAAGTCAGATTCCTGGTAAAAGGTGGGTGTGTTTTTGGGAGAAGGGCTGCACTGTAGCTGAGAACCAACAGAAATGGGATTAACAGTGTAAGGTTAGTTCTCTGTTCGTGTAAAAGAGAGAAAGGGTGTCCCAGAAGCATCTTCCATCAGAGAAAACAAGAAGCTAGTGAGGAAATAATGTAGAAGAAAACTAATTAAGTTCACTGAGACAACTTCAAAATATTGCTCCTGGAACAGCAGTGTTTATCTAGTGAGTCAGACTGCAGACTGACGTTCAGGGTGTGATCTGGTGCCTGCTAATGTAGAGAGACGGACTCAGCAAGTGGAGGTAATTAACTGTGGCTTGAGGTAGTGGAGAAGGATCTTTTTATCATTAGAAGTTTAGTGGATCCTCCGGGCAGTTTTCCACTGGGAAGTGGGATCTGGCTGTAAAAGAGTTTAAATGCCACATGCCTCAGTTTATACAGAAGCATGAGAAAAACGTTATGCTTCAGCTTCTCCACTGTCTTGAGTATCAAAATTCCATTTCTGTAAGATTGAAGATGCAATGAGACCTCTCCAGAATTTTTATTAAAAGGGGGATTCAATTAACTTTTTTCTTCTGTTTCAATGATATAATCTGGGCACTTGAGAGATACACTCAATACAACTGAAAAGACCTTACCAGTACTTCCCCAGTATTTTTGCATGTATTATCTCAACTTATCTTCAGAACTCTATGAAATGGGTAGAATAGGCATCTAGCATCTTTTAAGGTGGAATGTTTTTTGAATTGGAAAAGAGATTGATGCAACTATGGCAACATAAATAAATTTAATGACTCTAAGTGGAAACTAATTAAATAGGGAGGGAGTACAACCATATCTGTCAAAGACGCTCCCACTGTGACCACTGCTGCCAGCAACTCACACCCAAACTATTTAGGAAAGCCACGCCAACTCCCATCATAGTTTTAAGGAGTACCACACACTCTACACATATTTGTACATCCAGGACCTCAAAAACCCAAGGTCTCTGGAAAGAACAAAAGGCTGGGGAGGAAGTTCTCTCTTTCTCTAACCTAGCTTACTCTCGCCTTTACAGTACAGTAGACAAAGTAAATGACTTGTCAGGATGCTAGAATTTCATAAGGCTCAGATTCCTATGCAAAGAAGTGAGTTGTTATGTATTGTTTTGAGTTTTAATAAACTCAGTTGGATCTTAATAATTGTACTAGAAAATTAAAAAAAGACAATGTAGGACCTCTTTGGTAGAATATAGCTGATGGGGTTACCATATACAAAAGTGGTATTTATCAAGACATAAAATCCTGGAGCACATGGGAATCTTACAGATCTTCTAAAGTTAGTTCATATAACTTCAAAGGGCTTCCTATTTCTCATATTTAAGATGAGGAAGTTAGACAAAATGTCTAGTTCCATCAGCCATAACTATGACATCTGCCTCTCTATACTCTGTATTCACATAATCCCTTCAGCTAAGTTCTACCCAAGAAGCTCCTGCAACTACACCTGCCTTGCAGCTAACAGTTTCAAGCAGAGCCACTCTTATTTTTGCCTAGAGGAACAGAAATATAAAACACACACACATATTCATTTATAGGTGCAAATTTATGTAACACAGAACTACTTTCTTCATTTGAGGATTCTTAAGGTTTCTAAAATCAGTAACAATTTCTTCCTTCCCTTAACACTGCCACAAGAGATCACTATAATTTAATAATAAGTAGACAGTAATAAGCATAACTTTATGCTTAGTATCAGTGGAGGGCTTTCTATTGCCAGACACCATTCTAAGCACTTACTATACATTAACTCCTTGGATTCTCACATCAACCCCATGAGTGGGCACCTTCACTATACCTGTTACACAGATGAGGAAACAGAACAGAGGAGTTCAGGGATTTGCCCTTAGGTTACAAAGCTGCTAAGTGGCAGAGCCAGGATTCTGACACAGCCCCTGTGCTCAGCCTCCACATCTCTCCCATCTCTAACATGCACAAGAGGATAAGGGGAAGTCCCCGGTCTCCACCACTTCTCCTCCACCTCCACCTTCATTCAGAGCAAGAGCATCCTGGTTTGCACGTGAAGGGAAATCGTATGTGCACATACAAACTCTTTTTTTTTTTTTGAGACGGAGTCTCGCTCTGTCGCCCAGGCTGGAGTGCAGCGGCCGGATCTCAGCTCACTGCAAGCTCTGCCTCCCGGGTTTATGCCATTCTCCTGCCTCAGCCTCCCAAGTAGCTGGGACTACAGGCACCCGCCACCTCGCCCGGCTAGTTTTTTTTTTGTATTTTTTAGTAGAGACGGGGTTTCACCATGTTAGCCAGGATGGTCTCGATCTCCTGACCTTGTGATCCGCCCGTCTCGGCCTCCCAAAGTACTGGGATTACAGGCTTGAGCCACCGCGCCCGGCCACAAACTCTTTTTATTTCAACCATCACTCCTCTGCCAAGGACCCCCGTTGGCCACTGCTCTGGCTAAGGGTGCCCACACACTGGTCGTGTGGTCCAGACTGTGGCGGATGGGCCAGGGGAGAGGAACTGTGGGGACAACTGTGAACTCACTAAAGCAGGGAATGCTGGATCCCAGACCTGTCTAGAAGGAGAAACGTGGGCTCTGAGCTCAGCATAAGCACTGCTCCTTGACCCTGTGGGCTCTTTGACCCGTGGAACCACGGCCCCAGGCAGAAGAGAGCCACGCTAAGCCCCTTAAAGCAAAGGCCAGGGTCAGAGACCTCAGTTACCCAAGACTGAAGGCACTATTGCCTTTGATATTGGACCTCTCACAGGACAAGTAGGGTGACAATCTACAGCCAACTGACTAGTTGTTGGGGACACTGCTCTAAAAGCCTACTGACGGAAGGTTTGAATTTGAATTAAGTCACGTTTGAGTTCATTTCCATGAATATTAATAGTCTATATACCAGTACATCAAAAATCATATATAGTTTTTAAGTCATCATCACAAAAAATAGGTAAAATACGAAGAATTAATATTATACATCCCATTAGAAAATAACTTTAGATAAGACAGAGGGAATATATACAAACAGGTATTACTTAATAGTACCACAACTCTACATTCTCAATGAAGGCCAGTCCTTTAGACCCAATACTGTAGTTATCAAGGGCATAAAAAATGTCTGCAATATCATTTTCGGTAGCTTAGAAAACCAAAAACATTAATCCCAAAGACAGGTCATATTCTGGGCCTGCTCCCAAATGAGAGCTTTCTATATTGCAACTACAATCTTAACAAACGCATCAGAAACAGAGACCAAAATTCATGTGATTCACATAAAGCGAAATACCGAGAAACACAGTTCTACATTTCACTGTCATCAGGAAAAAATACAGATTGCTGGATTCATTAAAATAACATTTCAAGTCAGTTTAACTTATATCATAAAAGGAACTTATTCAACTAAAAATAAATAATAATGGCAACTTACCAACCATGAGAGATGCTTCTGCCTGTGTGGCACCATGTTCATTTGTAGCTTCGCAGATGTATTTCCCTGCATGTTCCTGAGTCACAGCCTGAATATGGAGAGAGCTTGCACCAGCTTGGGACATGACGAAGTACACAGGCTCCAGGTTTAAGCCCTCAGGTCTTGATAACTGTGATTTTCGGGATTTAGATCTCAGGACTTGAGATGGATGGCTGGTTATCAATCCATGGCTGTCATACCAACGAATGACCGGAACCGGCAGCCCACTGGCATTGCAGGACAGAGTTACAAAGTCTCCGTCTGCCACCTTTGCACTTGCTGGTGCCGTAATTATAACTGGCTTGAATCCACTGTCTATTAAAAAAGTAATTGACATATGAAAAATTAAGAACACTGTAGTATCTACGATGCAAAACAATTTCATTCTATCATGTAAATGTGGGAGTAATGATTAAAACCAAGATAGCTACCTCCTTGTTAGTTCCCTTCTCAACTTTCACCAAGTAAAACTGTCAATAAATGGTAGAGTTGTTTCATAGCTGTAGGCTCCTAAACATTTCCTACATTAATTTCCTGTCCTTCAGAAAGAAAGGAATATATACAAAGAAATCTTTTGAGAGTTTTCTGAAGGTACACTATACATATTTGACCACTGCAAATATAGAACATATGAAGTTGAAACCTCAGACCTTAACAAGAAAATGTGTAAATAGGTATAAAAGCAGATAATTTTCCTTCAAGAAAATGGTCAATTTTGTGGGATAGGGTGGGAAGGGAGGCAGGAATTTGATTATAAAAAGCTTGGGAGAAAAAAATCTGTTCTGAATAAAAGTTGATACTGATGATACCTGTATTTTTTTCCCATAGACATGAACAGCATTTTTGTTTCTAAATTAAAGTGGCACCAAGTCTTTCCTTTGGGTCTTAGTATTCTCTGGAGGCATTTTTAAGAGCGCTTACAATGGAATATTGATCAAAGTAAATGACATTTTCTCCAGTATGTCTCTTTTTCTCTAGTCCTCCTTCCCATGTCTGACAAAACCACCCAACAACTGATATCAGATTTCTGGATTTTTGCCAAGCTACTGAGTGTAAAATGCTATCTCCCTGCTCAGAACATGCATTTTCCTGAGGTCTAATGAGGCTGTACATCTTTTCACATGATTATTTGACATTATTAATTTTTGTCCTCTGTGAAATGGCCTTTGTCAGTTTTTCTATTGGGTCATGAATCTTTTCTGTAATGATTAGGAGTTCTCTGTATATACTAGATTCTGTTCTTTTGTTCAGGTATGTATGTGACTAGTACCTCCTTCCTAATGTACTGCTTGTCCTTTCAGCTTTTCACAGTATCTATTAGGAAGATGTTTTCATTTCAATGTGGTCATATCTTTTAAAATCCGTCTTTTAAAATGTCTTATTAAAAAGTTTTACCCACAGATCATACATTCTTCAATGTTTTCTTGAAAACTTTTTTCATCTCGTCTTTCATATTTAGATCTTGAATCCACTGAGAATGTATCTTTCATACAATGTGAGTAAGACACTGAGTTTCACTTTTACCTCCATACTGATAGCCAGTTATCCCACATCAAAATGTGAAATCGGTCTCCTCCCTGCTGATGTGCAGTGCCGGTTCAGTCAAGCCCTTACATGCAAAAGTCTTTTTGAAAGTCTCTATCTTGTTCCAAGAGTCTATCTGTTTCTGTACCAATATAATATTTTCTGAATTACAACAGATATTTTAGATGTTTAAGGCAAGTCTCCCACGTTCTTTTTCTCCTTCTTTTAGAGTGCCTTTGCCATTCTTGGGCCTTGGGTTATCCATATAAATTTTAGAATCAGTTTGTCAAGGTCCTTAAAATACTATGATGGGATTTTAATTAGAATTGCATGAATCCACAGAAAATTTTTAGAAAGACCAGATAACTATATAATACTGAATACAATATATAATATTGAGGAACTGGTATATCTTCTTATATAACTGGCTATGCTTTACTGCTATAATATTTTAAAAGGTGGTTTTTAAATTATACTTTCTGTTTGTTGCTGGTATACAGACAGGCAACTGATTTATTTATTTTTTTTTTAAGAGACGAAGGGTGCAGTGGCGCCACCTCAGTTCACTGCAACCTCCACCTCCTGGGTTCTAGAAATTCTCCTGCCTCAGCCTCCTGAGTAGCTGGGACTACAGGCGCACGCCGCCAAGCCCAGCTAATTTTTTTTTTTTGTGTGTGTGTGTGTGTGTGTGTGTGTGTGTGTGTGTGTGTGTGTGTGTGTGTGTGTGTGTGTATTTTAGTAAAGACAGGGTTTCACCGTGTTGCCCAGGCTGGTCTCGAACTCCTGTGCTCAGGCAATCCACCTGCCTCGACCTCCCAAAGTGCTAGGATTACAGGTGTGAGCCACTGCACCCAGCCAAGGCAACTGATTTTTGTTCACTGGTCTTCATCCACCCGCCTTGCTAAATGTTATTATTTATTATAACAGGTCATAATAGGACATACAACAGTCATAATAATGGCCAGCAAACTATTTGGGATAGTCTATGCTGACAATCATATTGGTTGTAAATTAACAATGATCTGGGTTCTTTCCTTCTTTTACTTTTCATGTCTTTCTGTGCTGGTTAGGATCTCCAGTATAATGATGGCCAGAAGAGATTTTCAAAGGGAGTGCTTCTTATATTTCACCATTAAATGCAATGTTTCCTGTAAGTCCTTGTTAGACACTCTTTATTAAGAAAGTTCAACTCTATTTCTACTTTTCTAAGTATCTAACATGGGTACTCAATTACGTCTAATGTTTTTCCATCTCTAGTGAGATAATCACATTGTTTTTCTCCTTTATTCAATAAAGAGAGTGAATGACACTTTACATTTTCAAGTGGATTCCTGGGATAACTGTTTGGAAATGACGTCTTTTCTTTTTTACACTGTCCTTGTTAATATATTAGGATTTTTACACCTATGTTCATAAATGAGACTGGCCTTTGATTTTCCTTACTTGCACCATCTTACTGAGGTTCTGGAATCAAGACTGGAGAGTTTCCATCTTTTCCTCTTCTCTGAAATAGTTTGTATAATATTTGAAACGGTCTATCCTTCAAAGTTTGGTAGAACCTCCATAAAATCATCTGGCCCCTTATTTTCTTTGTGAGAAGATTTTTAACTCCTAATTCAACTTATTTCATAGGGTTAGGACTACTCAAGCTTATTTCTTTTCAGTCAGCATTGCTAAGTTACATTTTTTCCCCAGAATCTGTCCATTTCTGTCTTTATTATAAATTGTCATAAAATTTAGCTTAATCTATCTTTAATTGCTGTAAGACTTGTATTTATAGCCCTCTTTTGTCCCTAATATTATTTGTACCTGCTTTCTTTTCGTTGGGTCATTTTCCCCAAAGACGTGTCCATTTTCTTAGACTTTACAAAAGGCCAAGTTCTATCTTCATTGATCCTCTCTATTTTATCTTTGTTTTCTATTTAACTGATTTCTGCCCTTATTTTTATGATCTTTTTTCCTTTCTTTGAATCTATTCTGTTACCCTTTTACTTCACGCAGTAGTTTTTAGTCTTACTAATTTTCTTTTACAGCCACAGAAGGCTGTAAATTTCCTTTTAAATTCTATTTGGCTGTCTCTTACAAAATTGTAGCATTTTCATTATCATTCAGTACAAAGTATTTTAAATTTCCATTACGATTTCTTTTTTGATCCAACTATTGAGAAGTATAATTTTTAATGTCCAAACACATGCCAATTTTTAAAAATTATGTTTTCATTATTAACTTCTAAATAAATTACACTAATGTCAGAACATTCGGTCCATATATTGATTCTCTGAAATTTAAAATATTTATAACTCATATCATAAACAATGGACTTCCCTAATAGATAAAGAACTCTTATAAATCAAGAAGAAGAAAGCCCAACAACCTAATTTTTTTCAGTGAGCAAAAGACAAAGAACAGTCAATACACAGAAACGCAAATTTAAGGGGTTCAAAAACATGAAAAGATGCCCAAATTTACCTGTAATAAAAGAAATACAGATTAAATGGTTCTTTTTTTTTTTTTTTTTACCTATCAGATTGGCAAAGACTTTAAAAATTGACAATGCCCCATGTTGGTGAGGGTTTGAGGAAACAAGGAGAGTTAAGTGTTGCTGGTGGGAGTGAACACTAGTAACGACTATGGAGAGTGATTCAGTAATCTCTACCAAAATTACCAACACAGATGCGCTTTTATTCTGCAAGTTCATTTCTAGGAATTTCTTTTACAAATACTCACACATGTGCAAAATAATCTTTGTAGAAGGGCATTCATTATAGAACTACTTGTAATAGCAAAAGATTAAAAACAACCATCAATCAGGTACTAGTCAAATTGTTACAACTATACAATGGACCACTAAGCAGCCATTTTTTAAAAAGGAATGAAAATACTTTTTATGTACCATGTGAGAAGATACCCCAAGATGTTAATTAAAAAATGTATGATAAAGAATGCTACCACTATTTAGGTAAAAAAACAAAAACAAAAACAGATATTGTTACAAAACGCACATACACTCTCTCATGTTGTGTGAAACCACCTGTGTGTGTACTACATACAAGGCTGCTCAAGAAACTGACAAAACTAATTATTTCTAAAGAGAGGAACTGTCTAGAGAATAAGCGTAAGAGAGAGGCCGGGCGCAGTGGCTCATGTCTGTAATCTCAGCACTTTGGGAGGCCGAGGCAGGTGGATCACGAGGTCAGGAGATCGAGACCATCCTTGCTAACATGGTGAAACTCCATCTCTATTAAAAATATTTAAAAAAAAATTAGCCGGGCATGGTGGCAGGCGCCTATAGTCCCAGCTACTTGGGAGGTTCAGGGAGGAGAATGGCGTGAACCCAGGAGGCAGAGCTTGCAGTGAACCGAGATCGTGTCACTGAACCCCAGCCTGGGCAACAGAGTGAGACTCCATCATAAAACAAAACAAAACAAAACAAAAAAAAAGATTAAGAGAGAGATTGTACCATACAGATTTTTAAAGTATGAAGAATCTGTTGAAAAGTTTTTAAACACTTTTTTTTAATGAGCTTGATTAAATAAGATTACTTCTTCATGGAAATGCCTACCTGTCACTAGCAAGGAACATGGAAAATGAACACCGTTCTTGTATGGTGCTAGGGTTATTTTCTTTTAGTAAAAATAATTTCATTTTTGACCACAACAAAAGCCCACCTGGAAAATAAACGTTCTTACGACTGGCATGACCTAAAAAAAGCCTACCATTTTCAATTTCAAGTCTTCCAGTAGACTGCATAAATCCAATCCCATTATCTGCTACACACTGATACATCCCGGCATCTTCCACGGTAACCCCACTGATTTTCAGTCCGTTTCCTGCAGTTAGATGTCGTGCGGAAGGATGAATAGGCTGTGCATTGTGAAACCAGGTACAGTTGGGGGCTGGGTTCCCACGAACGTCACAGGTGAAGTGTACTGTGGCACCCAGAGACACTATCTGATCCTGTAGTCCTTTAGAAATAGAAGCATGTTCTGAAAATAAAACACACAAATTAAACTCTAGCCCTCAAAACGGACTTCTTAAATTATCAAGTCATAAAAATCTTCTTTCTACCAATAACCAGTTGAAACAAAGTTGCACTGTTTATTCACATTCTTCTGTCTGCTGTGGTAATCAAGAAAAAAATTAGAAATGTTCCACTAATAGGATAAACCATATGTTACTAATAACATATCGTCTCCTTTCACAGATTAGTCCACCCACTTAACTCCCCACAACATAAGGGAATACACACATATACACAAATAGTTTCTAATCCTGGGCTTCTCTTAGCATTTATTTCAGGTGATTAGTTTGAAATACAGTATAATTTCCCTGGATTTCACACTAAACAGGAGCCAAAACAGAAGAAGGTTTATTCAGAGGTTAAATTATTTTTATGGTCAACTCAACTTTGAAGTTAGATGTGTAACAGGCGAAAACAAAAAAACAAAACTTCCTTTAGGGATCCTTAAAGTCACTTATTACCCAGAAAAAGTAAATCATTTATCAGAATTTGTAGCATATGTCTAAATTATGCATATTAATCCAGTCCTAATCACTGAGTTCCAAAGCCCACTTGTCATACACTTACGTTAATTCCAGTGTTGCTAACCTATAGCAGGTTACGGTTATAAATATTATAAATACATGCAAAGCATTTACAACAATTTTATTCACTATTAAACCACTTTCCACCTATTTTTTTCATGAAAATCTGTTTCAATAAAGGAAAACATTTTCTGCAGCTACACATGATAGTGAAGTAGGTAGCTGCTTAGAAAGAAAGGAATAGCTTTGAAATAAAGTATAAATACAGAAATGTGGGTGGAAATAATTCAATTTTATCACCCAGGCATTGGTAAGAGCATCCAAAAAGAGAAAATTAAATTAAATAGATTGATTTCTTTCTTTTTTTTTTTTTTTTGAGACGGAGTCTCGCTCTGTCTCCCAGGCTGGAGTGCAGTGGCCGGATCTCAGCTCACTGCAAGCTCCACTT
>NW_012114455.1:1637444-1684324 GCF_000951035.1 Colobus angolensis palliatus
ATTTCTTTTTGAGATGACATTTTCTTTTTTGAGACAGGGTCTGGCTCTGTCGCCCAGACTAGAGCACAATAGTGTGATCTCAGCCCACTGCAACCTCCGCCTCCCGGGTTCAAACCACCCTCCCACCTCAGCCTCCCAAGTAGCTGGTATCACAAGCCTGTGCTACCACACCCAGTTAAATTTTGTATTTTCGGTAGAGATGGGGTTTCGCCACGTTGCCCAAGATGGTCTTAGACTCCTGGGCTCAAGTATTCCGACCTCCTCCCAAAGTGCTGGGGTTATAGGTGTGAGTTACCGTGCCTGGCCTGACATTTTCTCATTAGTACTCTGTCTTAGTTACTACTACTGGATACTACACACAGATATCAGCTAGATTCTTCCATTCTCCTGATTTCCAGTTTTTTCCTCCATGTTATGAAGAAGAGAGAATAATCTCTATATTGCATAACTAGGCTGGGGGTGAGGTTCCCAAGAATATTCCATGCGAAATGCTCTATGCCACCCAGAAAAATGGCCTAATTCAGCAGTCCATTATAAAAATGAAACTTGTTCTGGCTAGGGTGTAGATATTTCTAGATATTCCCTATTTCAATTTCACAAATGGATCTTTCCTTCAGATATCAATTAGACCAGAAAAATGGCTTCATTTGGAAAAAATTAAAAACTAACATCTTACCAAGTACATTAACCATGTAAGTCACATATTTTACATCTCCAGACTTGTTTCCCACCATGCAGGAATAGTTTCCAGAGTCCGCTGGGTCAATGCTATCTGTGGCAAGATGAGAATACAACCTTCTCCAGCTGCTTCCTGGTGCAATGTCCTGCCCGTCCTTTAGCCAATACACCTGAGGAGCCGGGACCCCACCCACCACACACTCCAAGGTTACGGGGCTACGAGAAAGAACCGCTAATGCCTGTGAATGGGTGGGGTGAAGAATGTGAAAATCATCTGAAGAAGGACCTGGAAAAGGAAAGGAGACGAGAGATTATTAGTAAGTCTTCGTTTCTAATCTCTTGCTTAGCAAAGCTGTGGGTATCACTGTTTTCCCACGTATTCTTTATACTACAAGGTCCTATTTGGCAGTTAAATCCTTTTTAGTTGAGAATTAAAAGATGTCTGTGGTCTTTTAGGGCTACTTCTGAATTGGCGGTTTGGGAATGCAGAATTCCCAACAAGTTCAGAAGCCACGCCTTCACTGTGCTCTAACTATTGGTGCCACCTCAACTCTACCGCCACAACCTAAAAATCAACAGTGATTTTCATCACATCTGAAAGAAAGAGGACAGACATATCTTTTTTTTTTTTCAAAATTCACAGACACCAATTTAATGACCACTACTATAAAGTTGTATCTCCTCTATTTCTTCTTGTTTGAACAAAGGGCAAAATTCTCCACATGTATTCACTCTGTCACCTTGGCCAAAATTCCCTTCTGTAAGTTACATTTTTAAAGCATGTACAGTACTCTTCTATAACACATTAATGTACTTACTTTTTTTTTTTTTTTTTTTTTTTTTAAGATAGAGTCTCACTCTGTCATCCAGGCTGGAGTGCAGTGGTGCAATCTCAGCTCACTGCAACCCCTGCCTCCCACGTTCAGACGATTCTACCGCCTTGGCCTCCGGAGTAGCTGAGATTACAGGCGCATGCCACCACACTCTGCTAATTTTTGTATTTTTAGTAGAGACGGGGATTCCGCCAGGTTGGTCAGGCTGGTCTCAAACTCCTAACCTCAGGTGATGCACCTGCCTCGGCCTCCCAAAGTGCTGTGATCACAGGGGTGACCCACCATGCCCAGCCTGTATTTCCTTTTTTGGTAAGACTTTTTATGATAAACAAACAGGATTTGAAAAAAAATGAACTATCATTGCCCACATTTTTATGAGGACTCTTCCTCTTCCACCAGTTACCATTCTTCTCCCAAATACTTACGACTCACAAGGAGCTTTCGGCCAATAGGTTCAACTTTTAATTGATGTGTGACAGGATTATAAGCTGCACATTTGTATGATCCCTTGTCCTCTAAGGATACATTCAAAATCTGAAGATTTCCTGATGGAAGGATTAAGTAATTCTCTGAGGAAGGAAGGGAGTGCAGTTAGGCCTCTCCCTTTATGGAGGACACCACAGCACAACTAAAACTCACAAAGGTTGATCATTATGCTTTATTCCATCTTATTTTGTTTTATTTTATTTTATTTTATTTTATTTTATTTTAGAGATGGGGGTCTCACTCTGTCACCCAGGCAGGAGTACAGTGGCATAAGTATGGCTTGCTATAGTCTGGAACTCCTGGACTCAAGCGGCCCTCCCACCTAAGCCTCCCGAGTAGCTGAAACTACAGGTGAACGCCACTACACCCAGTTAATTTTTAAATTTTTTATAGAAATGGGGTCTCACTATATTGCCCAGGCTAGTCTTGAACTCCTGGCTTCAAGTGATCTTCCTGCCTCAACTTCCCAAAGTGCTAGGATTACAGGCGTGAGCCACAAGACAGCCTGCATTACGTTTAGACATGAGATTAGTGGCAAAGAAGCAATCAAGGAAAATTTCTTAAATGAAGGAAAGGGAAAGTCAAAGCAGAATAGAAAAAAAAGGTCAACAGAATTAGCATAGCAAATCAAACCCGGCAGAAGCATTTTAACGATAGCGAATCTCAAAGCATAAGAAACATGCTTCGACTTTGGCAAACCTCTACCTACAGCGCTGGTCACATGGTGTTTCTGCATTGTCTAGTCACTCATTTTTTTCCCACAAATACATATGAATGGGCTACTTTCTGCCCACAATGGCCAGGCACAAATGCCATGGCAAGGAAAAGAGCAGACAAAAACCCTGCATGCATGCAGCCCACATTCCAGTAGGGGTATGTGGGGAGGTCAGAGAAAAAGACATACAATCATAAACTAACAGAAATATGAATGACACAGTATCAGGTGTGATCAATTCTATGAAGAAAAGCAAAACTAAATAAAGGGGCCAGAGAGCACCAGGTACATTATTTTAGATAGGACCATGAGGGCTATCTTCTCCAAGGAAGTGGAATCTGATGGGGGTCTGAGGGAACTGAGGGAGTGAGGCCTCAGGGGATGGGGCCGTAATTATTTGTATATTGTAACCACTTGTTTTAGTCCTCTCCACTCATGCCTTCTTGTATCCACAGTTCATCTCTAGCACACAGAGCTTTGAAGCGGCTTATTTAATGAACATTTGTTATGTGTGTGCTTTTCACAAAAGGTCTCACCTGTGGAATGTTTCAGCCATTTTCCCCGGATTTTATAGCGCACCTCAGCTTTGGGGTTACTCTCTGGTACCCTGCAGCCAATGAAACCAGCACTTTTTTCTTCTGCTGTAATAACATGCTTTGTGGATGAACCAAAATCACCAAGAACTGAAATAAATAAGGAAACAGATAAATAAATAAATAAATGCAAATTTGAATTCTTTTTCCCAAAGGAAGTTTAAAAATTAGAAACAACATCTGCAGCATGGCCTTTTGTGGCAGCTGACCCCAGTCCAAAGGGCTGCATGATCTTTTCATCTCAGAAAGCAGCTGGGGCAAGCTACTCAGGAGGCTGAGGTGAGAGGATCGCTTGAGTCCAGGAGGTTGAGGCTGCAATGAGCCAAGATTGTGCCACTGCACTCCAGCCTGGGTAACAGAGTGAGAGCCTATCTCAAGAAAAAAGAAAAAAAGAAAAGAAAAGAAAAAAGAAAGCAGCTGGGGCAGATGTGCATGGTTGAGGGCTAAGACCTAAGTCATGGCACCCTTTTTCATAAGTCAATGCTTCTAGGGAACCAGAATCAATATAAACTGCTCTTAAGACATCTAGAACTATAAAGCATAATTATTCCCATCTGGTCAAGATAAATCCTTTTCAATCCAGTCCCCCATCAAAACTCACTTTCCCTACAGATCCCTAGTCTGTTTGTAGTTACTCACATTGCAATAAAATGATTTCTGGAACGAACCTAGGACATCAAAAAAATAAGGAAGGATATCATTGTTTAGATCATCTGAATCTACTAACTTGGTCTCAATTCCTCTCAGTCTCAGTTCACTAAGGATGGAGCCTGCGGGGGAACTCTTATGATCTCCAGGGCTCAAAGCGCTCAGCAGCCTGCCACGAGTTCAGCCCTCCAGTGTGTCTTACAGCTGTCCATGGGTCACAGCTCTACAAAAACATTTACTCTTCTCAGTTATGACAAACTCACTACTCCTGGGGAATCCAGATTTGTTCTGTAAATAGGGGTGCCCTTACAAAGACGTTTTCCATGACTGGAAGCCATCACCATTTGAAAGGCAGATGGCTCCAACTTACTAAGAAAAACGACGCATTCCAGATTTTCCGTAAGTTCAATACTCAACATTCCTTTTTTTACAGTTACTTTTTTCCTGCTTTTTAACTATGGTTTCAATTAAATGAATTAAAATCACTCAGTAATCAAGGCAAATAAAACAGTTAGGTGTGACAGAAAGACAAAGGACTCCAGGAAATAACTAAGGGTCAGAGTAGACAACGGCTTTTGCTGTTGATGATATCATGGACTTCCAAGTACTCACAAAGAAATTGTTCGGAATTCACATTAGAAAAGGGTCCTTCCCTGGCAGAGCTGCAGAGATTATAAAGAAAAAAAAAACTGTCCTAACTGTGTAACTTTAAGAAAATCATTTCCGTATCATTGTTACCGATGAGGACATTAGGCCAGGCTCAGAGGTCTAAGTGCACTTCCACAAGTTCTACTCACAGCAAGAGTCAAGGCTGAGACAAAAACTCCTATGTGCCTTACACCAAAGTCCACAGTTTTTCCCCTCTTCAGAAATGCAAGCACTAACAGTAATTTCCAGAAAACCCATACATAACAGGGACAAAATTAAACTCACCTGCCACGGATACTGTTGCCGGGCCACTCACAATGGCACCGATGCTGTTGTTGGCAAGACACTGGTAGTAACCCAAAAGGGAGGAGTTAAGAGAAAGAATTGTCAAAGTCCCCTGATGAATCTTAATATGTTCCATGTTTCCATCCAACTTTTTTCCATTATGCAACCATGAGATATGAGCGGTCCCAGGTTTCGCAGAACAATGTAGTACTACAGGTCCACCAAGTTTCTGGACGGCAGAGAGTGGCTCAGAAGTAAAATAAGGTGCCAAGTCTACAAGGGAATATTCCCCATATGCAAAGAAAGCAGGGGAGGTAAGAGGAGAAAGAAGATTACATTAAACACATTTCATCTGTATCTGTATAAGTAAAGGCAATCTCTTATTTTATGTATGTTATGGTTCTTGAAGCTTATAAAAGTTCTAGCAAAATTCTTATGAGCCTATCTATTGGAAGTGAAAAAGGGCAACAATTACGGTACAAAAGACAAGAATGCTGATGATATAAATCAGATACAATACCAATCCTATTAATAAGAAATAGCAAAGTGCAGCTGGGCCCTGGGGCCCCGCCTATAATCCCAGCACTTTGGGAGGCCAAGGCAGGTAAATCCTTGAGCTCAGGAGTTCAAGAAGAACCTGGCAACATGGCAAAATCCTGTTTCTACAAAAAATACAAAAATTAGCCAATGTGGTGGTGTACACCTGTACTTCTAACTACTCCAGAGGCGGAGGTGGGAGGATTGTTTGATCCCAGGAGGTGGACGGAGGCTGCAGTGAGCCATGACTGCACCACTGCACTCCAGCCTGGGTGACAGCGGGAGACCCTGTCTCAAAAAAAAAAAAAGAAAGAAAGAAAGAAGGAAATGGCAAACAGCTTTTTTAATAAAGTGACTTGGAAGAATTGGAAGTTAAGAACCTGAAAAAGTGAAGATGACTTTCCAAATAAAAAGAATTCTCCCCTATTTTACCAACAGGATTTGATTTACGAGAGCAAGTTTTTCTACAAATGAGCGCTGTGGTACTTTCTTATTACTTCCCTTCAATATAAAACAATGTTTAAGTTTTAAGAAAACAGAAACAGACAGTTAGGAAGCCACAACTGAAATACAAAGGCTATCCTTTCTTAAATATAGGGCTTAGTATTTTTATTTGGGATTTGAAATTGTTTGATCTGTTATTTCTATTACTCCAGGAACATGGGAAGGCAGGGGTGTTCTTGCACTAAAGTATCCATGCAGATCCTTCTGTTCCAACCCGAAAATGGGAAGGGAGAAGAAATATTTGTTAATTTGGTGGAATAAAATACTTAAGAAGAAAAAAAATCAATAAGTTGCTGAATCTACTCCTACAGAATATTTAATCAGAAATGAAGTTAAGGGGAAGTAGCTCTTTTGGCTGAATCTGGGGTGGTTGTTCAGCAAAAAAAAAAAATAAAACCACAAAACCAATATTCCCCTTATTAAATTTAATACAGCTATATGGTATTTTTAACAGATATTAAAAACAGTACTCAATGAATAAACATCACTGTATTTGTATCTACTTATATATTCATCTTTACACAAGTCTAAAATAAAAAGAAATGCACGTGAACCATGTTTTAGGCATGGGGCTTACACACACATTTAACAACAAACACATTTATGCTTTTCAGTAACCCAAAGAGGCAGACAATAAATTAGGCAAGGTCATAAGAGAAAGTGGCAGACCTGGGATTTGAACCAAGTTCTCTCACTCCCAATTGAACATAGTATCACGCTGATTCTAAAACTTCTCTTTGGCATATATAGTCCATATTTTATTCCTGTTCCTTCCAAATCCAGAAATAAGTAACATATCCCCTTATTTTTTAAAAAAGCATGATTGGAAAATATGTATTTAAAAAAAAAAAAAAGGATAAATTACAAGGGCCAGGACAAAAAGGCCTGCTAATGTCCAAAGCACTACTAAGAGATCCTTAAACTGCTGAATTTATCAAGTTTTTAAATCATGTAGTTGGTCAAACCAATCTCAGAAACATCTTTAGATAGCACCATGACCACAAGGCATTGCAGTACAAATTTATTTGCTATAGGATTAAGATAAGGAAAGGCCAAACCACCCCCTCCCCAATTCTTCTCCTCTTACCTGAACTCACAGAAGAGCACAGAGTTGTAAGGGTGACATAGAGCAGTGTACATAAGGGTCCAAGATCCGGATGCATAGCGCCAGATTACAGGAGCAGGCAGGACAGGCTTCCAGAGCAAAACCCAGGCCTTGGTTCACTAAAAAACAAAAAGGAAAGAAAATATAAACCATTGAAATCTTTCATCCGAGCAGCTGGAGTTGTGAGCATGATGGCTGCCATCTATTTTGAAAACTCTGTGTAGAGTACGTCAAATACTAGGCACTTAATGATCCAGATCTTCCCAATTCACAAACTGATCTCTAGACACTAGAGCTGGAAGTTTTCCTCATTCTTCCAAGGTCCTAGGATATCTCTTACTACACAGAACTAATCACTCCGAATGAATACATTCAACTGCCTATAATGCCTTTCTACTTACACATCTCACAAACATACAAAATTCAACACAACCAACATGTATTCCTCCTCCACATCCCCCAAAATAGTAAATATAAGGAAAATAATAAAATAATGGCTAACATTTATGCAGTGTTTACTATGTGCCAGACACCATTTCGGTGCTTTAATACACGAATTTAACCTTCACAACAACCCTGTGAGATAGGTACTACTGGTTTTTGTCCCTTTTTTCAGATGGAGGACTCCTGGCTCATGGATTGGTCAAGCACAAAGAATATCAAGGTCAGGCCTGTGTTCGGGTTGGGCTTGGCACTATTGTGAGAGTGGGATAAGCCAAGAAAAAGATAGTAATGGATGAAGCCAGAGAGGAAGGCTGGACCAGATCACATATTCAGCTTCGAAGGCCATGGTAAAGATTGTGGGATTTGTTCTAAACGCAAGAGCAAATCTTAGAGGACACAGAGAAGGGGAATGATGTAATCTTATTTATGCTTTAAAAAGATCGCTGGCTGAAGTGGGAAAGGAAGACTAAGCAGGACATACTGTAATCACCCTGGAGACAGATGAGGACATACTGGTTAGAGCAGTGAGTCAACCGTGGAGGTGGAGAAAAGTAGTTGGATTCAGAATATATTATAAAGGTCGACCCAATAGGACAAGTCGAAGGCTTGGATATAGTGTGGGACAGAGATGTGTAAAGGGTAACTGCTGGGTTTTGGTAACACAAAATAAATAATAGCCCTGTTTACTGAAATGGGGAAGACTAGAGAGGGAGAGACAGAAGAGAAGGTTCATCACTAGTTCTGTTTTGGCCAAGGTAAGTCTGAGCTATCTATCAGACATCCAAGTCTTACTGTCAAGTCAACAGTTGCATGTGTGAGTTTGGAGCTGTATGAAGAAGTCAGAGCTGGAAACGTAGATCTTAAAAGTATGAACACCTTGGCACTAGATGAGCTCTCTCTAAGGAAAATATGTTTAGAGGACTGAGGAGAGGGGAAGAGATAAAACAGAAGAGCCTTGGAATACTCCAACCTTTAGAGACGGGAAGTAGCCAAGGACACACAGCAGAGGTAGTTAATGAAATAGAAAAAAATCTATTTGTCCAGGGAGAACATAAGGAATATTTCTAGGCTGGGCACAGTGGCTCACATTTGTAATCCCAGCACTTTGGGAGGCTGAGGAAGGCGGATCACTTGAGGTCAGGAGTTTGAAACCAGCCTAGCCAACATGGTGAAACCCCATTTCTACTAAAAATACAAAAATTAGCCGAGCCTGGTGGCATGCACCTGTAATCCCAGCTACTCAGGAGGGTGACGCAGGAGAATCGCTTGAACCTGGAAGGTGGAGGCTGCAGTGAGCCAAGATCGTGCCACTGCACTCCAGGCTGGGCAACAGAGCCAGACTCCATATCAAAAAAAATAAAAATACATTTAAAAAATAAGAAAAAGAAATATTTCTAGAAGAAGAGTGTGACCAACGGTCTCAAACATCAATGAAAAGCAGAGTAAGATGAGATACCATCAGAAAGGACTACTGAAGGTCATTGGTGATATTGACAAGAGTGGTTTCAGTGGAGAAAAGACAAAAGCATGATGGTGGGTTCAGCGTAGAACGGGAAGACAGGAAACGGAAAGCAGGCACAGACACTTCCTTCCAGGGTTCTGCTATACAGAGGCAGCAGAAAAACAGGGAGAATTGCTGAAGACAGATGGTAGTCAAGGGATGGTTTGTGGTGTGTGTGTGTGTGTGTGTGTGTGTGTATTTTACTATAGAGACAGTATAGTACATTTGGTAAAACTAAAAAAGTTTCACACAACCCAGCACTGGCAAGAACGTGAGCAAAAATAATTATCATATATTGCTGGTGGAAACAAAATCAGTACATACTTTTTGGAGGCAGACTGCTATTTCTATCAAAAATCATGCAACAAACACTTATTGAATACTTATCATATTCTAAGACTATCCTAAGAGGTGGAATTGAGCAATTAAAAATGTATACATAAAACTAAGTAACACATAAAAATGTATACCATCTATTCAAGTAGGAGAGATGGACAATATAAAAGATAAATAAAACTAGTAAAATTAACAATGTCCATGCCATTCTCCAGATACGGCCAATTCTTTCTCTGCTATCCTTCCTCTACACCTGGGACATGCGTAACCCCAGCACTCAATATTCTCTTATGTAACTTATCTGGTGACACAACTGTGACCTCTTTGAAGGCAAGAATGACATTATTTAGTTTTGCAAAATTTTAGTGCCTAGCAGAAAGTAGGTATTTCAAAAATGTTTCTTAAAATGAAAGGAATACAATAGAATGCAATTCCAAGAAGTACCTTAAGGAGTAGTGTTTAATGAGAACTGCCATCTCATCTGAATTTAGTATATTCTAGCTGTATTGTTTATTTCTTCACTCACTTAATACGTATAATTTTAAAAATCAACAAAAAATACAGTAAGTGCCTACTATATGCCAGGTACCATGCTAGACTAGGCTACCATGTCTGCGAATCATGCCCCATGTTCCTGCTTAGCCAGGGCTAGACACTAGAGCTATGACTATAGAATACAACAAAATCTAATGACAGTACTACATTAATGACATTTTAGAAATGAGAATTTTATGTGCATTTTCATTTATGCAAAGAAAGATGAACACTAACCATTAATAAAATCAGGGTAGTAATACAGAGGAAGGCACCTTAAGTACAGCTTTTAATAAATCAAATAGTATCTCCCAGAATCTGCTCACCTTCTCTATGCCAAGTACTCCAAAATCTAAAAGGTGCAAACTCAAGTTTCTCTAGCTCGTGGATATCAGGTTATGAATCCGGTTTTCCAGTTTTTTTTCTTGCTGACCTCCTTTAAAAAGCGGGAGAGGGACTACTGGCATGACTCAACGGCAGAAGAGTCCAGCTGTGTGAAAACTTTTTTGGTTTATTTGAATTCTCACTTGGTTCAAGGGCAAGAACTGACACAACACTGGAAAGCAGTCAAGGCAAAGTAAACATTCAAATAACTTGTTAACAGGAGACATTTTCCTGAGAGAACGAGGACAAGAAGGATTGTGATTGTTTCTTCCTTTTGCCAAATCTTTCAGCTATTTATTTGTTAAAAAGCACTGAAACAAATTTCAGAGTCAACTTTAACCCTAGTGCATGACCTACTGAGTGACTTTATAGTTGTCCTTGAAAGTTTCACAGTTCATTACAGCTACCTAAATATTATCACACAGGAATCTTCTTTATTGAGTCTATCTTTCTATTGGGTTACTCTTTACATGCTCTCAGTTGATTTTGGAAGTTGGAAAGAACCTATGGCCAGAAAAGGCATTTACTAAATACGTGTTGGCTTGGTTTGTATTTACCCAAGGCAAGCCTGCTCAGTTTGTTAAAGAACTGTGATAATGACAACAAGGAGTTGGATTCTGCTGTTTTATGGAGTTGGGTAGCTTGACATTATAGTCAACAGCTAGTTACAACACCCCAGGCCCAACCTCACAAATAAACATTACTGACCACACAAAGATTAGATACGTATAAATCACAGTATATCCATTAGTACTACTGGAAAATCTTTCAATGGTATGTCATTTTCAAAACTACTACCTTTATCAAGAAAGAAACCCTTAATATTAGTGTTATGGCTATTTAACTAGTAAGTTATTAGAAAACCAAATATGTATGTAATTTATTCATATGTGTGTGTATATGTACATGCAAATGTGTGTGTGTGTGTGTGTGTGTGTGTATTTAAGTTCCCCTACACTGCTCTGGCAAATAAACACAATTTTGTTTGACAAAGTTTACCATAACTAAACAAAGTTTCTGCTATCTTCTTATTCACAAGTCAGTGACCTTAACGTACGTCATTTTTCTCCACCTACAGAAATTGACCTTGGCAAAGGGGACAATAACCCTAATTTCCTCTACATAGTTGTTATCCCATCCTCCTTACCTTTTCTTTCGATCTGGAAATAATGACCAGCAGAGAAGAAAATCCATGATAAGGATAACTATCCCACACTACACCACACATAACATGGGCACATTACTTGCCAAAGGTGCTTAACCTCTGTTCTAGTGAACATAACATTCAAATCTCCTCGTGTAAAAATTAAAAACAGAATTCTGATTTAAATCATATCAGATAGAATAGAATTCTGATTTAAACCACACTACCTTTTTTTTTTTTTTCTTCAGGGATTTTTTTTTACTTCAGGTTTCATTTTGAATTTTTTTAAAGCACTCTATGTTGTCAACATAATGCCTGGTGATGTTTTAAACAAATTATTCAAGTTTTCTTCACATCTTTTATATGTCAGTTTTACAAGAATTGCTAAATTTCTACAAATACTCATCCAAAAAAAGTACATTCAATATAGAATGTGCAGAAAATACATAAACATATAAAAAGGAAAGTAAACACGACAGTCCCTTCCCCTATAGAAAACAAGTCAATATTCTGACGCACTTCCTTCTCATCTTTTTCATATATGCAGTGTACTGTATTTACATAATTGTGATAATACATGTTAGGGTTTTAAATGCTTAATTTATTATTTAATGATCATTTTTCCTTATTAAATTTTTTTTTTTTTTTTTGAGATGGAATCTTGCTGTTGCCCAGGCTGCAGGGCAGTGGTGTGATCTCGGCTCACTGCAGCCTCCACCTCCCAGGTTCAAGTGACTCTCTGCTTCAGCCTCCAGAGTAGCTGGGATTATAGGCGTGCGCCACCACGCCCGGTTAATCTTTGTATTTTTAGTAGAGATGGGGTTTCGTCATGTTGGCCAGGTTGGTCTTGAATTCCTGGCCTCAAGTAATCCGCTCGCCTCAGCCTCCCAAACTGTTAGGATTACAGGCATGAGCCACTGCCCCGGCCCTTATTAAAATTCTTCATAAACAAACCATTTAACAGCTGCAGAGAATTTACTGCATGGATGTCTTGTATTTTAGTCTACTTAACCATTCTCTTTTGGATAGTTAGGCTACATTTTTATATATGGGGGTGTGTGTGTGTGTATATATATATGTGTGTGTGTGTTACTTTTTTGCTATTCTAGATAATACTGCTATGAACATTTTGTCCATAAATCTTAAACCACTCTTCTAATTATGCCCTTAGGACATTTTTAGGAGTAGAATTATATTGGATCAGGGAGTACAAACATTTTCAAGACTCTTAATACAGATTGTCAAGTTGTGTTCCAAAAAGAGGCCCCCAATAGCCAACCCCATCCCTCACAACCAAAATCGGCACATGAAGGTAACTCCCCATCACTGGCAAATGGTTTAGATCCTCACACTGTGGTAAGCAAAGTATGGATATAAATCATGACTTTGAGTAATGAACTAAAATACTTGCTAAGGCATAAAGCAACTTTCACTCTCTTTTAGGGATTTTTTAAAACAATATTCTAAAGTTACATAAAAGTAACTGGAAAAAGAATGTAAGGCATGGACATTGCAGGCCATATTCATCAAACTTGGTCAATCTGTGAACTTCCAATGACGAAAAAACTATGTGGACACAAAACCTCTGCTTTTTACCCATAATCTATTATATAGTAGAATAAGGAGTTACTGTTGTTACACGGTGTGGTTTTAACTCATTAAACGTATTTCTCAAAATAAATTTATATGCAAAAACTGCTGACACCTTAAGGGAATATTTGCTGACATTCAAAACAGTAAATTGCCATTCATTTCAAAACCGTATTCTCCCTTTCCTACTGCTTTTCTTGTCTGTTTAATATAGATCTATGTGTGTGTATATATATTTAAATGTACATATATATGTACATATATACACACACACATATACACACATATATACATATACACACATATATACGTATATATATATGTGTGTATATATGTGTGTATATATACGTATATATGTGTGTATATATATGTACCCCTCCCTAATCTACTAGAGGTAATAAAATCAGTAAAGAGATTAGAATTTGAATTTGATTCCTTATGTGAAAAACAGAAGTGGTAGGCTCATCGAACCCAGTGGTCTCAAATGGAATTAGCACAACCACGAGAAAGTTCTTCCATCTCCTTCCCATCTTCATGTAAAGTTAGTGGCCGACGTAACTGCATTATTTTCACTGACATGCTGAGTGGGTGATCTGTCTGAGAAGATGCTTAGTGGTCACTTTGCTCTCAGGAAAGTGCCTGGTAGTACAGTCTCTCCAGAAAAAGACTGTAGAACATGCACGCACACAAGCACACAAAATGCAGCGAAGTGTAGTAAAACCATTAACGCATCTACAAAGCAGGACAACTTGTTCCTCAATGCTGTAAAAATCTCTGGAGGCTCCCCAGTCTTGTGTGGCACAAGTACTGCTCCCAAAGTCCAAATGTCACTAAGCAACAGCTGGTGTTTCCTAAGTCACAGGGCTTTCTTTAAGCCTTTCTCCCACATCCACATAGAAGGCAATCTGTCTTATAAGCTCTACGTTATATGCCATTCCAAGCTTAGAGCATTTCTGTGGGCAGAGGGAAGCTAAAGGTATACCTCATCCTAGAATAAGAAAGGAAATACTTTCCTAACGTTTACTTAACTTATTGTTCAGGTTGTGAACTTATTGCTTTTATAACCCCTTTTCAACATGCTGCCAGAATAATCCTTTGGGAAAAGTCTTTCCTGAATTTCTAGATTTGATTACTTTGTTTTTGAAGCAACGCCTTTGCTTTCATAAGGATGATCAAGGCTGTCTTTCTGAATCATTCCTCTTCCTAGCCTCCTATTCCAAACTTTCTTGTAGTTTTCTTTCAAGCTTAGGAAATAACTGTGATTAATTTGTGAGCAAAAACTTGGCTTTGAGATCAGTATAGTTCCTCAAAATAGGAAATTATTTAAGTTAGATTCTGTTTTTTAAAAAGAATCTTATTCTGTATGAAACATGGTAATTTCCTTTTTTAAAACAATGATTGATCTCTATTTTCAAACGTCTATCTCAAAATATGCTATTGATCAACTAAGAAAAACTTATTTTGAAAACTACAAGGAAAAGCAAAAACATGTCTACTTAAAAATTCTTGATAAAGTACTATCAAGATTAGTGCAGTCCAATTTCAATTATGGAAGTCAAATATAGTATATACTTTTTTTTAACCCATTGGGCTACCTTGACCTTAACCACAGGCAACTTTAAATCTCCTATCAGTTTTCTTCATTCTGAATATTTAACTAAGAAGTTAACATCATTTCCTACAGAAACTTCTCAAATAACTCTACTTTTCAAGTAAGTATTCATTCAATCAATCCATTTAATACACAGAACATCTACTTTTGGCAAGAACCTATAAGGGGTACAAAGATACACCAAACTAAAGGAGACTGCTCAATTGAGAAACAAGGGCACGAACATAATTATCTCCAGAAAAAAAGAAAAAAGTCTTAAATGCAATAACAGAGTAAAAAGTATTGAAAGAGTTCAAAATAGAGGAATTCATCTTTTATTCAGTAAATACTTGGTGTATGCTTACTATATATCTGGCACTGAGCTATCCTGGAAACTCAGCCATGAATAAAAGAGACATAGTGTCTGACATAGTGTCAGGTGAGGAAAGGTGACAAGTAAGGAAGCAATTAAAATACAGACTTGTCTAACATAGGAATGGCACAGATAGCAACTTTTTGCTATAATGGCTCTTAGAAAGTTATTCCACTTTTTAAAAAATACAGCTTCGTTTTATTCAGTACAACAACTTTTTCAATCAGAAACTAAAGAAAAGCACTCTAAAAAGTGATACTCTGATATTTGCTTCAGGCAAAGCTGCACACACCAATTTATATAATATCACAGTTTTTAGACTTTACACCACGTCATGTAGAAAAATGTGAATTGCATGCTATGTTTGGATGACCCCAAGAGTTGTGCTTTGTGTTCAGATGCCAACTGAGCGGGAGGACAGTGGGCATTCTACTGATCTTCTGTGAGATTCCACTAATTAGTGAGATTCTAGTAATCTTCTGTCTGCAGTGTGTGTGCACCATTTCCGCGAGTTATGAAACACTCTCGTGTTGAGCTTTTGTTTTGCCATAAGGTGATTTTAGGTGCTTTTATTTTCTAAGTGCAGTTTGAATGCGAGGTAACTACGAGCCTTAAGAAGACTTCCAGTGTCCAAAAATCCATTTCCTGACTCTACACCACCCGTGAAGGAATTCCTCACCATTCCTCTTTCACCAGCCTCAAGGCTTCTCTTCCTTCTTTGACAAGCATAATAAACTCAGTGCATTTTATTTAAGAATAAACTGGATTTATTTACTTTTAAAGTATCTTTTACCATCTCTACAAATGTGCTTTCACTGCTCCATTGATATGTTTTTCTGTCTGTGAAATCTGGCTATCTTGGATTGGGAAAGAACATATCATGACTCTTTCCATGAAAAGCAATGGACATGTTTTACACTAAAAGGCAGGATTTTTAGGAAATAAAGGTTTTCAGAGATTAAAGCAGTTACATGAGAAAGAGACAGGTGAGCAACAGAATAAAGCAAATACAGGTAGGTGCTCCAGGAAAAAGAGAAGGCTCACTTAACCTAGATTTGGACTTGGGGAGGTGAAGACTTCTCAGAGGAAACATGACTAGGTGAAATCAGATGGATACGTTTGGGGGATGGAGTAGAGGAAGAGAAGGAAGGAAGTATTCCAAGCAGAAAGAACAGTGTGTTTGCAGAATCAGAGTAAGGAGGTCTGGGCTGGAGAACACAGTAAGAAGAGAAGGATAAGACACAGTGAGAGGAAAGCAACATACGTGGGCAGAAACAAGAGTGTAAAGAACAATATAAATCATGTTAAAGTGTTTGGCTTTTATTCTGAGAGGAGGATGTTAAAGGCTTTTAAGTAGGCAAGGACATGATCAGTCCCATACCTTTGAAAAATCACTGACATTGCAATGTGGAAAATGGCTGAGGATAAGAGAAGTTAGAAGGCTATCGTGAAAGACATGGGGACCTGTACTGGAGAAATATCACGGAATAAATTTGAAAGGTTTTTCAAAACTTTTTAAGACACGGTCATATTTAAAAGATGTAAAAGGCCAGGAGCTGTGGCATACACCTATAATCCCAGCACTTTGGGAGGCCAAGGTGGGTAGATCACTTAAGCACAGAAATTCCAAGACCAGGCTGGGCAACATATGGAGATCCCATCTCCACCAAAAATACAAAAAGTATCGAGGCGTAGTGGTGCACACCTGCAGGCTCAGCTACTAGGGAGGATGAGGTGGGAGGATCCCTTGAGCCCAGGAGGTTGAGACTGCAGTGAGCTATGATTGCACCACTGTACTCCAGCCTGGGTGACAGAGTGAGGCCCTGTGATCAACAGGACTTGGATAATGAATGAGTTGGACTGGAAAAGAATAGACCACTAGGACCTAGGACATCTTTGGAATCCATTCATCTACCCACTGCTCTGCTTCCCCACTGCTGTGACTATAAATAAGGAATCGAGGCTGCTGTCCGGATTTTCCGGATGATGTGCATTTACTGAGATGGGAAATGTGTAAGGAGCAGCAGGGTCTTCTGTGGTCTGCTGCCGCTGTTTGAGGTGGTGGAGGGAATGGAGAGCATCTGAAGGTGTGGAGATAATGAGATGAGCTGGACGTAAGTGGGGTTCTCGGGAAGGTCGGGCAGGCAAGCAGAAAGAAGCCTGAAGCTCTTAAGAGAGATTTGGGTCGCAGATGACCCTCCGGCAGGCAGCAGCAGACACACGGAACTATGGCTCAGACTGAATCCCAAAACTACCATGCTTGAAGGGGTAGGAACTCCTCATTCAAAATCAACCACACTATCAATACTACTAATGAAAAAATTTTAAAACAAAAAAGGAAAAGACAGAAATGATATTCCAGGGATGGAGTCAAACACTCAGACTTTAAAAATGAGTTTCTTAATGTGATTTAATTTCACATTTCACACTGCTATACCTTTCCAAGGTACTACAGTGTAGGGTAATCAGACATTCCTTAACTGTTGACTCCTTCATGCTTTGATTCGGGACAGTCTTCATGCTGTCCACAGGGGGTCTCCCAAAATGAGAGTAACAGCTGGCATACATCATCCACGATTCCACAGGAGGAAAGGAGAGGCAAACAGTGCTACAAGTCTAGTCGCAACAAACATACTATCTAATAGCATGCTACTCTCTGGGGCTTATGGGGGTTTCTTTAGAAACTAAAGAATTTCTTAAAGCAGTCATGTGTGATTAACACTGATGTATCTTCTGACCTGCCACATAGCTCCCAGTCCATAGGAGGAATATATAAATCCGATCAAAGGAAAGCTGCAGGATCTCAGACACCAAGGCCCACTGTCAATCACTGGGAGTGCTCTCTTCCTGCCAGAACGAAGCCCCCTGGGTTTGAAATGCAGCTTTCCATAGTACTCACTTTATAAGCACTTATTAATGATCGTGCAATCGTTCAGATCAACTTAAAAAAAAGGTTCACACCTACAGACTTCACAACCCTTCCCCCACTTCTCCCAAGTTTCAATCGAGTCAGCCAAGCATACAAACATTCCTGCTGCCTGCAAAAGCATTTCCTTTCACTGTGGACTGCCAAAAGCAGAGGAAGAAAATGGAAGTGACTTGGAGTTATGGCACCAAAAAGGCCAAATGAGCAAAGAAATAATCAACTCCACATGCGCCACTTCAGCTCCAACACAATGAAAAGGGCCCAGGACGAACCCCAGGAAAGGTCACTGAGATCAAGGGTCACACGCAGAAAAAGGCAACAGTGAGGGGCTGCCAGCTGCAACAGGAACCAATGTGGTCCTAATTACACCGAAGGAGAGGGGACAAGAGCTCAGTTAGGTTCTATTCACAATATTTGTGTGTTTTTTAAAAAAAGTCAAGTGTTCCTGTTCCACTCTCTTTCTAAGAGACTATTTCTTCCTGCCACTAGAGCACAGGAAGCCAAGAATTGTGAAGATAATCCTGGCATCCACAGCGACTTGTACAGGGGCATTATAAATATTTAAAAGCCTAGCTGCACACAAATGGTGAAATTCTAAAAAGCACTGTGAGAGAGATTATTAAAAAGACAAAATACAGAAGATTTCAAGGGGATTATTTTGCAAGTCCCATGGAGTCAGCACTTGCCACAAATCCAGCACTTGGTAGATTTTCAAGTTTGTCACTGGAATTGGCTTCACGGGAAAAAAAAACCGTTATGGTAACCACAAAACAAATGCTAAAAGCTAAGTTTGCTAAGAACTAGCTATTGCAAAGATGCAGACACACATTTGACTAACTTCTGACGGAGGATGAGGAGGAGGAATATGGAAACATTTGAAAAAGAGCTCCATATGGGTGTTAGGCGATATAACTAACAGAGTTGTTAACAGGTCCAGCGCTTTGCTTCGACCTGACTGACTTATGCACTGGGCTAACCTAAGTACTAGAGTTTCCCCTGCAGTTACAAAAGACTCACCCTCATGGGGGTTGGCTTAGATTCCATTTTAATAACAAGGAAAAAATCCTCAAGGAGAAACTCATTTCCATGAAGCACATTATTCAAATATACACAGTCAAGCATTGAAAAGGCAGATAAGAAAAAAACAGAAATCTTGGAAAAGGATCTTTGCTGCAAAGAAACTTGAATCAACGCTGGCTGAACACTGGGTCTCTGCCACAATGACTTTTACATTATCTGACTGTCAGGTTATGAGTTTCCTAGAGACCTAGAACATACTAATACTAGTTTCCAAGTACCTTATTCCATCTTTAAACTTGGCCACATACAATAATGGAAGAAATCTAGATTTCTTATAAGCCCCTGCTTGGTTCAAACTGGTAATGGGAATTAGGTCAGACACAGCTTCATCAAAGCTGTCATTGATAAAGGGACTGTGCATTGATAAAGGGGTTCTTCAAGCACACTCATAAGCTGACGTACAAGTCCATCACAGATTACTATGTAGTTAGTACGTAATTGGCACCAATTGACTGATAAGTCCAAAATTAAGTAAAAACAGACATTGGCCTATGCCAGGAAAACTTGCACCCTCGAAAACTTGAAATCAGTGCCAGACAGTTAAAACCAAAGTAACCATCAGGATACAATGCTCTGATGAACTAGAAAATAGAAAAACAAATCAATTAGGATCACAATATCTTTGTAAACATAACACGACACAGCATGAAGTTTTAATCCAATCAGAAAAGCCCGAGAAGTGGCCTTTGGCATCAGGTCCAGCCTGACTATCAAAAATAAAGCAAAGTTTGTTGGAACAACTCTGCTAGGCCACATATGCATGAAGCAGCAGCGGCTGGATTGTAACATAACACTGGCAGGATGGTCAAAGAAAATTCACAGACACTGACACAGAAAAGGTACATACACACACATAAATACACACACGTATACATACTACCAAAAAACACAGCCGCAGATAGAACCAACCTGGAACACAGAAAAACTTATTCCAATGATGCTTCTCTGTGCAAAATGTTATTAATTATTCATTATTCATTGCAGGCCATATTCATCAAACTTTGTCAATCCGTGAACTTCCAATGAAGTTCGTTAATCCCTAATTATTTTCAGTATCAATGTATAAAGCAGGCATGAATATCATTCTCATTATGATTACATCTGATTTTTAAACACATATAGTCTTAACTCCAACATTATGACCCAATTTATTCATTAATGACTATTTCCAAAAAATCAAGAACATCAAACACTTTCTCTCTTTAATGTACCACAACCAATAAAGGTAATTCCAAAAGAATTCCAATTTTTTTGGCACAATAACAGCGGCACGAGATTAAATATGCAGTTTCCCAAGGTGACTGACTTCTTTAAAGAAACAATTCTCATGTGTAAGTCTTGGCATAGTTCTTAAAGCTTCTGTATTATACTATACTCATATTTCATAGTTACACAATAACAGACCTTATGTTTACAGAATACACTTCTACCTGTATACACCCTTGTAGGCCTCACTATTCTTTGAAGGACTTGTCATTGTTGACTTCTGTGCACAACATGAGGGTTTCTTTTGTTTTCAGTGAGTTTTCTTAAAACGTACAACTTTACTCATATTTTTTTGAGACAGGGTCTCGCTCTGCTGCCCGGACTGGAGTGCAGTGGTGCAATCATGGCTCACTGCAACCTCTGCCTCCCGGGCTCAAGTGATCCTCTCACCTCAATCTCCCAAGTGGCTGGGACCACAGGCGCAAGTGATCATGCTTAGCTAATTCTTCTACTTTTTGTAGAGACAGGGTCTCACATGTTGCCCAAGCTGGTCTCAAACTCCTGGCCTCAATCGATCTGCCTGCCTCGGCCTCCCAAAATGCTGGGATTACAGGCATGTGAGCCACCACAACCAGCCTACAACTTTATTCTTTATGTAACATCATGTAAACTAATTTGGGTCCGAGGATTATAAGAATGCTGGGGGATGGATCCTTAATTTTTTAAAATCTCTTCATTCAACCCATTTTCTTTCTTTTCTTTCTCTTTTTTTTTTTTGGAAGATGGAGTCTCTCTCTGTTGCCCAGGCTGGAGTGCAGTGACACAATTATGGCTAACTGCAGCCTTGACCTTCCTGGGCTCAGGCGATCCTCCCACCTCAGCCTCCCGAGTAGCGGGGACCACAGGCGTGCACCACCACACTTGGCTAATTTTTGTATTTTTAGTAGAGATGGGTTTCACCATCTTGGCCAGGCTGGTCTTGAACTTCTGATCTCAAGTGATCTGCCCGCCTTAGCCTCCCAAAGTGCTAGGATTACAGGTGTGACCCACTGCACCCAGCCCATTCAACCCATTTCCTAACGACAGACTATGAGTGGGGTGGGAATCTACAACCTAAAACTGCAAAGAGCAGTTTTTCATTCATTTATACAGCAAAAACATACTGAGTTCCTATAGTCAAGGTAGTTAGGGAAAAAATATGGGTGGGGGGATAAAGTAGAATAAAATAACAGAGACCTTGACCTCATTTCTTTTTTTTTTTTTTTTTTTTTGAGTGCAGTGGCCGGATCTCAGCTCACTGCAAGCTCCGCCTCCCGGGTTTACGCCATTCTCCTGCCTCAGCCTCCCAAGTAGCTGGGACTACAGGCGCCCGCCACCTCGCCCGGCTAGTTTTTTGTATTTTTTTAGTAGAGACGGGGTTTCACCATGTTAGCCAGGATGGTCTCGATCTCCTGGCCTTGTGATCCGCCCGTCTCGGCCTCCCAAAGTGCTGGGATTACAGGCTTGAGCCACCGTGCCCGGCCAACCTCATTTCTTAAAACAATCTCTGACATCTTTAACTCTTGTATAGCAATTCATAAGCAATTGAATTTTAAATTTTTTTGGTATAAAAAAGTTTCAAAACATGACAGGATCCCTAATTTTTCAAAACAATATATTGAAAACAAAATTATTAGTTGGTGGTCTAAATGGATTCATCTCCTTTTCCTAGAGAATGTTAGGCAGAACACTTACTAACTTAGTATGGCTTGGGTCCTGTCTGCAAAGGGAAAAAAAACTCCACAGTTTTTACCAGCTTTAGAATTCTATGACAATATTTACAACTGCTGTGTGTAAATGAAAAAAATACAAACACTTAAAAGTTTATCTTACACTATAGTTTTGCCTCATCTATGGCAGGCTCCAAAAATGACTGCACTAAGAGGAAAGGGGGGAAAAACTGCAAAGATATCAAAAATCAACAAAATTTCAGCTCTAAATATTTAAGTTCATCACTTCAGTTTGCAAGCAAAAAAGTATGTTCATGTTCACTCAAAAAAACAAAAAGCTAAGTTGAAAAGAAAAAAAAAAAACAGTAGAAAACGTGAAGTTCACAGTTTCATTCTAAGAACCTGGAGAGGTGGGCCTTTCATTTTATATTTGGGTAAAGAATTTGGAAAAACTTCCTTAGCCAACTTTACTTTGTGAATGTCACAGCCACTGTCAAACAATCAGTAAAGTATCCACAGAATTCTGGAAAGACTGTCAGAAACACGTATACAGTAAAAGAGATAGGTCTTCTCATGAAGACTCAGTATTTATCTCAAAAAAAGAATCTCGGGCTGGACATGGTGGCTCACACCTGCAATCCCAGCACTTTGGGAGGCCAAGGCAGGAGGATCACTTGAGGTCAGGAGTTCGAGACCAGCCTGGCCAACATGGTGAAAACCTGTGTTTACTAAAAATACAAAAATTAGCTGGGCGTGGTGATGGGCGCCTGTAATCCCAGCTACTCAGGAGGCTGAGGCAGGAGAATCGCTTGAACCCAGGAGGCAGAGATTGCAGTGAGCTGAGACTGTCCCACTGCACTCCAGCCAGGCAACAAGAGTGAAACTCCGTTTCAAAAAAAAAAAGAATCTCTGGTTATGAACAAAAGAGCATTTCCAATTTGAAAACTATTTAGTTACAAAGTGTTCCAAGAACTTACATTTTAAGATGTTTCATAACTCCACATAATCATCTTTTTCTTTTCCCAGTTTCCCTGCCAAACTAAGTAAGTACCTCAGGAGTAAAGGATCAGATGGCAAATGTTAAGTATTTCAAAAAAGAAATGATTTTCTTGATTTAAATTACCTTCTGTGCTTGAACAGCCTCAGGGTGCAAATAAAACATACTACTAATTAAAAGAACCAATAGTAGTACTAATAAAACATCTACAAAGCAGTTTTTATATAGACAGAGGCTTTTAGGTACTTGCCTCCTAACCTCAGCACATGGAACAATGAATGTGCCCCTAAAACGAAGTGAACTATTTCCACTTCTGTTGGAGAAGAATAAATAGTCACCTTAAGTCTATGGCTGGAGAGAGAGAACCCTACTTGATATTGAGGCATCATAAAAACTTGGGCATAAATCTTACAGATGGAGAAGCATCTAGCATGAGAAACAGCACAAAAGCCATTTCCCAAGATAGATAACTGTATGTAGGTCATTGTACTCAATGGAAATCACAGCAATGGTTCCCAAACTTTGGGATTTCAATAAACAGAAAATTTACAAACAAAATACCTGTATGTCCTATGTAAGCTTTCCAAAATCTGCCCTGAAAACATTTTTTAAAAATTAGTAACTGCCATCTACTATTAGTACTTCATTAGAACACAAAGTAGTAAGCAAGGAGTAATTTCAGTATAAATGCAGCTTATGACTTTTGGTTAGCTGTTTCTCATTTTACTCCAGACGAATATAAAATCTTTATTAGAGATCATGCTGGTTCAAAGATCAGTGTCAAAAAACAACTAATCTAGAGACTTAACGTTTTCACTGTCTTAAATCAGTAGGATTATGCTACAACTGCTCAACACCACACATTTGGCTCTGAAACAGGCTGAGTCATCTGTATGCACAGGTACTCCGCAGCTCTTCATCCTCAGTGTCAGCCGACAGTCTCCCTAAAGCAGCATTATCACTCTTCTCGGCAGTGACAGGTTTCTGCCACTCAAAAAGACCCAGTGTGTCCCAGAGTCCCATCCCTGTCTTCATGATTACGCTTCCCCTCCAAAATAAGCCGAACTCTTAGACCTTGCTGGGAAGCTGATGTCTCAGAGGCAGGACCCTCATCATAAGCAGCCCTACATTCCACTCAAAACCCCCCATCGCTCCCTCGCTCTCTCAGCACACTGCTCTCCAATGTCACGTTTTAAAACTGTTTTCCTTCCACACTCATGGCCTTCATTTTCATTTTAATCTGATTTCCCGTGTGTAAAAAGCATAGACAAGGAAGAGTCATGAAGGGACAGAGCGGATGATCCTACCTGACTCATTATACTCAAAAATAAATAAGTCAGTAAAAGAGTGAGACTAGTTTATTCACAGGTCACATAAACGCAAAAAACATCTTTGGGAACAGGGGCCTGGGGGTATATGGGAAATCCTTGTACCTTCCACTCAGTTTTGCCGTGAATCTAAAATTGCTCTAAAAAATAAGTGTTTAAAACATTTATAGGCCGGGCGCGGTGGCTCAAGCCTGTAATCCCAGCACTTTGGGAGGCCAAGACGGGCGGATCACGAGGTCAGGAGATCGAGACCATCCTGGCTAACACGGTGAAACCCCGTCTCTACTAAAAAATACAAAAAACTAGTAGGGCGAGGTGGCGGGCGCCTGTAGTCCCAGCTACACGGGAGGCTGAGGCAGGAGAATGGCGGGAACCCGGGAGGCGGAGCTTGCAGTGAGCTGAGATCCAGCCACTGCACTCCAGCCTGGGCGACAGGGTGAGACTCCGTCAAAAAAAAAAAAAAAAAAAAAAAAAAAAAAAAATTTATAGAGGAACTAGATTAACCACTAGTTTGTCAGTTCCATGAGAAAAGGGACCTTGTCTATTTTGCTCATCACCGTACAGACATCACCTGGGAAGCACCTTGCACGAAATGAGTGCTTAGTAAATTGTGATAAATGAAAGAACTTCCACTGTGAGAAACCCAGCAATGTTTTCTGGGAATTATGAAGTTACTTAACCACACTGACTTGTGTTTTACTATAACAATTTTTAAAAAGTGATTATAGGATATATAATTTAAAACAGATACTAACGTGAAGGCGACTAACCAAGAGCATGGTGCAGCGCTACAGTAAAAACATGGGCAGGCTGGGCGCAGTGGCTCACGCCTGTAATCCCAGCACTTTAGGAGGCGGAGGCAGGCAGACCATGAGGTCAGGAGTTCAAAATCAACCTGACCAACATGGTGAAAACCTGTCTCTAATAAAAATACAAAAATTAGCCAGGCGTGGTAGTGCATGCCTGTAATCCCAGCTACTCAGGAGGCTGAGGGAGGAGAATCGCTTGAACCTGGGAGGCAGAGGAGGTTGCAGTGAGCCAAGATCGCACCACTGCACTCCAGCCTGGGCGACAGGGTGAGACTCCGTCAAAAAAATAAAAAAGGCAAAAATTAAAATAGTTTAACGAAAGGGTCCCTTTAAACCTAAGGGGAAAAGACCACAAACAACACCAAAGGCACTATTATTTTGTTCACAAATAGAAATGACTTGGTGGGCTGCAAAACATTTATTACGATCTTAAAAGCTCTAAAAGGCATATGACCAACTGTGGGTAAATGGAAATCTCTACATTTAGGAGGCTCTAAGGGTCTGTAGTCAAAATAAACACAACAGACTCTCTTCACACACTTTTGACACACCCAGGCATTACTGGCTAAACTCTCCGTTTTTTATTGTACACAGGCTTCCTGCAACATATGAACTTCTGTATAGTCAAAATCATGTAATAGCAAACTATGTTAAAACAAAATTCTACCACATAACGCTAGTACTAAACAGGGTAACTTCTTAGGATACATTTTAAGCAGATTTTAACAGTATTAGACAAACGAACTAGGTCAAACCACTAACAGTTTCATAAATCTTCTTAAAACCATCAGGTCAATCTATTCCGCCTCTCGCCAACACTTTTTAAGTCTTAAATTTGGTAAACATCTAAGGAAAATCAAATACACCTTTTAAACAATCTGCCACAATGCTAATTTAACCCGCACATACCTGTGAGGTTAATCCAGTTCGCATGCGAGTTGTTCCCTGTCAATATTAGGCAATATCAATTTGCTGATTTTTTTTTTTTTTTTTTTTTTTTTTTTGAGACAGAGTTTCATTCTTGTTCCCTAGGCTGGAGTGCAACGGCGTGATCTCGACTCACCGCAACTTCCACCTCCCAGGTTCAAGCAATTCTCCTGCCTCAGTCTCCCGAGTAGCTGGAATTACAGGCATGAGCCACCACGCCCAGCTAATTTTGTATTTTTAGTAGAAATGGTGTTTCTCCATGTTGGTCAGGCTGGTCTCAAACTCCCGACCTTAGGTGATCCGCCTGCCTCGGCCTCCCAAAGTGCTGGGATTACAGGCGTGAGCCACCACGCCCGGCCAATTTGATTGAATTACATAAATTCATCTTCATAAGCAATTATAAAATTAGGATTTTAAAATATTGTACAAGTATTTAAATCAGAACTACCTGAGAAAGACTGAACTGTTTTGAGTCCATAGCACTCATTTTTCTGCCTCAGCACAGCAGAGCTATGCCACATTCCCAGGGGTAATTGTGGGTCACCTGTAAGTGATAAGAAGGTGGGACACATGCAGTATGAAAAATCTTGCCAAATAATTCTGATAATCTAATCCACCCCCACCTCTTGCTTCCACAAAGCAGACAATAATTAGTTTGTGCAAAAACATATATATATGCATCTTATTAAACATCTGTTTTATGAGATTATTGAAAGAATAACAGCTACCAATTATTAGGTTTATAACTACTAATTATTAGGTTTACGGTTCAAAGATTTTATTTTTTATTTATTTATTTATTTTTGAGACAGGAGTCTCGCTCTGCCACCCAGGCTGGAGTGCAATGGCACAATCTTGGTTTACTGCAACCTCCACCTCCCCAGTTCAAGCGATTTTCCTGCCTCAGCCTCCTAAGTAGCTGGGATTACAGGCGCACGCTGCCATGCCCGGCTTCTTTTTTTGTATTTTAGTAGAGACTGGGTTTCACCATGTTGCCAAGACTCGTCTGGAACTCCTGAACTTGGGCAATCCACCTGCCTTGGCTTCCCAAAGTGCTAGGACTTCAGGCGTGAGCCATCTCACCTGGCCAATTTTACATATATTAATGAGGCAGGAGAATAGGGTCTGGAGGCAGGGAACCTAAGGCTGTTTCACACAGACTTTCTAGAGCTAAACTGAAAGGAAAACCCTAACTTTCCACACCTAAGTAACAAAAGGACCAGAGGCTACTCCCTTTGACCTTTTCTGCATGGCAGGTGGGAAACTGGCTGTCAGCAACAAATCAGATGGATTGCCGGCTGAGTCTTCGTTTGCACAGAAGTATAACTTTGTGAAAAGCAACCAATCAGATGTTTGCACAGAAGTGTTACCTTTGTAACTGCACTTTGGCCTCTGGTTGGCTCCTTCCTGCAACCAATCAGATCGATTGCGGGCTACCACTTAACTTACATGAGATGAGCATGAAGTGGCCAACGGGAAACTTCTAGGGGATATTTGAACCCAAGAAGATTCTGTATTCGGGCCCTGAGCCGCTGCTTGGCCCACTCCCACACTGTGGAGTGTGCTTTTGTTTGCAATAAATCCCCAATTTCGTTCTTTTGTTGCTTCCTTCTTTCTTTGCTTTGCTGGGCGTTTTGTCCAATCCTTTGTTCAAAATGCCAAGAACCTGGACAACTTGCAGTCACGACCCTCTACCAGTGACACTGTTACCAATCCTCAAACAAACTTAAGGATAGGTATTATTATTTCTCATGACAAATGAGAAAACAAAGAACACTCAGAGAGCCTCCCCAAGGGACCACAGCAAATAAAGACAGGGGTGAGGTTTGCACCCGGGGCAACCCCAGGCCTAAGCCTTCCCGCTCCATACACAGCTTCCTAAATAAAAGAAAGGCCTTCAGTACACAGTTGCGCTTACATCCACTCACTTCAGAGCGAATCGATGGCCACGTCTCATTCTGGAAGATTCTCAAACCTACCAGGTTTTAGTTCTTTTTCTCTATTCTAATCTGCGGATGGATTTCAGGAGGTATGAAATTCACTGAAAAAAAAGGTCATTGTGGTTATGCATTGCCGATAAATAAATTACGGTGATAATTTGATCCAGCAAAGTCTGGAACATTAACCAAAGACAGGTCCCAAAATTCAGTGCCCAATTGCATTTGCATTTTTGGATCACAGAGATGACATCTGAAGGTCACATGACATCATAGAACACTGTACAAACAAAGTTTGAAACATGTGAAAAGAAAAGTGGGAGATTTATCTTCTAGCTCATGGCAGCATGGGTGTGCCAAACTTGAAAAGCACAACACAGGAGACGACCTTACACAAAGTAGGAACACACATATTGCACAGATCCCATGTTAATATGGCTCATCAACAAAAAGTAAGTATTAACACATAACAAAAAGTTTTCATTGAATGGGTTTTCTTCATACTTTGGTATTATATATTGGGGTGTACTTTTTCACCTGGCTGCCCTGCAAAATAATGGATTGTTAAAAACAAATTCACTGTTAACAGACTACAGTAAGATCTGGCAATGACACTGCTGGATATATATCCAAAAGAAAAGAAATCAGTATAATATATCAAAGGGTATCTGCATCCCCACGTTTATCACAGCACTATTCACAACTGCCAAAATATGGCAATTGTCCATCAACAGATGAATGCATAAAGAAAATGTAGTATACACACAAAATGGAATACTATTCAGCCATGAAAAGAATGAAATCTTGTCATTTGCAAAAACACGGATGGCACCAGAGGACATTAGGATACGTGAAACAAGCCCGGCACGGAAAGACAAATTTCACATGTTCTCATTCATATGTGGGAGCTAGAAACTTTTTAAAATTGAACTCAGGGGGACAGAGAATAGAATGATGGTTACCAGAGGCTCAGAAGGGCAGCAGGGAGGTGGGGATAAAGTGGGGATGGCTAATGGGTACAAAAATAATCAGAAGAATGAATAAAATCTAGCATTCAATAGTAAACAGGGTGACTATAATTAACAATAATTTATTGTATATTTTTAAATAACTAAAAGAGTGGAATTGAAATGTTCCCAACACAAAGAAAACCTAATTACCCTGATGTGATCACTACACATTGTATGCCTTCACCAAAACGTTACATGTACTACATAAACACATACAACTATTATGTACCTATAATAATTTAATTTTTTTTTTTTTGAGACGGAGTCTTGCTCCATCGCCCAGGCTGGAGTGCAGTGGCGCAATCCCGGCTCACTGCAACCTCCGTCTCCAGGGTTCAAGCGATTCTCCTGCCTCAGCCTCCCGAGTAGCTGGGATTACAGGCGCACACCACCACGTCCAGCTAATTTTTTTGTATTTTTAGTAGAGATGGGGTTTCACCATGTTGGCCAGGATGGTCTTGATTTCTTGATCTCATGATCCGACCGCCTCAGCCTCCCAAAGTGCTGGGATTACAGGCGTGAGCCACCGTGCCCAGCTAATAATTTAAAATATTAAAAGTCCTTAAATTTGCGGGAAAATTGTTAAAAAGAGAAAATAATGGTAATCATGCTTAATATCAAAAGAATTAAAAATCAGACAAAGGAAGGATAAAACAAACAAAAATAGTTCTCAACCATTAAACTCAACAATAGCAATCTAAACTTTTATAAAAGATTATTTTAAATTTTTGGATTGTATTGATTTTGGAGCCAGTATTTACTTTGGAAATTTGTTTCAGTTTTATGTTTCCATTTAGTTTATTTTATACATAATTATATGAGATTAAAAATAAGAATTATTTAATCAACATTAAGATTTTATAATAATTTTTCCTTTTCAAAAAAGTCACACATTCAGCTGGGTGCAGTGGCTCACCCCTGTAATCCCAGCACTTTGGGAGGCCGAGGTGGGCAGATCACCTGAGGTTGGGAGTTTGAGACCAGCCTGACCGACATGGAGAAACCCCGTCTCTACTACAAATACAAAATTAGCCAGGCGTGGTGGCGCATGCCTGTAATCCCAGCTACTTGGGAGGCTGAAGTAGGAGAATCGCTTAAACCCGGGAGGCGGAGGTTGCAGTGAGCCGGGATCACACCACTGCACTCTAGCCTGGGCAAGAAGAGCGAAACTCCGTGTCAGGGGGAAAAAAAAAAAAAAAGTCACACATTTAAGGTTGAGTGCTAGCCCCTTTTTAGCAAAATACAGGATATTATCATCTCAATTAAGATACATTCACTGAAATGGCGTTGTAACTAGCCAAACACATAGCTGTTTCCTTGATCACACATCTTCACAAATCTGGACTAAGAATGGTGTTGGGATGGAAGGATAAGAATTGAAATTTCAAATACAAGCTTCCCATTCCCTAGAATCAAAAAAGCTGTAAGAATCTTATAAATGCTACCCTAGCTATGAAGACCATTACCCTAACAAAACTCCATAAATGCAATGCAATAAACTTACCCTCTATTTTAGGGGACCCACATAGATATGGTAAAGTCCAGGCATTTCTAGAGCTGTGGTACAATATTTTCTCCTGCATTCATGTTCAATATTGCTACAAAAATTACTGCGCTGCTCTGAAAACCTGTAGACCAGGGACAAAAATTCAGTAATCACGCCAATCTGTAGGGTCAAAGAAAAGGATGAGATTCTCAACACTTATCTAAATCATATTTTTAAAAAATATTTAAGACAAGCATCTACTTTCTGAAGCATTGTTGCATTGTTACTGTCACTGCTGAAGACACAAAGGCAAGAGCCAGCTGAAAAGGGACGACGGTGGCCCCCTTGTCATTTTCCGATTCTACAATGCCTTCTGGCTCCAGTTTTTTGGATCCCCCTCCATTACTAAATCCCAACCTTCGATGGCCACTTGAGGTCAACTTCTACTGTACCTATCCTGGCCAGCTAGAAACCAAACAGAGGAGTGTCTGGGTGGAGCTGACAGTGTGCACACTGGTCTATCTCCAGGCAAATCTCTGCTCTGGTGTCCCCACTTCTACTCTATTTCTTTTAGTGAGGCACCTTGAGGATGGTACTTTATTGGTGGTTTTTAATACTACCAATCACAGTTAAGTGTTTATCAGCTCCAACCATATGTAAGCCCAAAAGAAAAGTAGGAAACCTGAAAGAACAGATGTAACAATCATGCTCAGTATTTAAGTATACATTTAAAAATTCTAGGAAGTACTGGGATTTCCCATCGATGACAACACTCATACTTCTGGGGGAAAACTATTACTAGAAAAGTTAGCAAAGGATTCCAACAATAGCTATCCTCCTTACTTTTAGCTATCCCTTGCTTCATACCTAGCCTAGTAAGGCTAGGTATGAAGTACAGCTCTTATAAAAATCAATGTTATTTACCTGGTATTAAACTGAAGAATGTTTAGTTTACATTGAGCTTGAGGAGATGGAGGGGGAAAGGGAGAGTAACAAAACTGAAAATTTAAAGCAAGAAAATCAAGACGGTGTTCAGTTGCTTGAGGATATTAGAATTTACCCAAACTTTTACCATTACGTATTACAGCACTCCCCAACTGCTCTCTTTCCTAGGAGCCATGTCCTTACCAACCCAAGCACATACAATCAATTGTAGTTATTCCCACGTTAAAAGCTCCTTAAATTTTAATCCTACTCATTTTATTTTGATTTGACAGTCTCTAAGTAAGCTATATCACAATAATATCACATTTTGTCAATAAAAGCACTCCATCTCAAACAGAACAACAACAGGAACAGCAACAGCAACTGCTCACATGCAGTAAGTACCTAGCAAGTGCCAATCACTAGCCCAAGTTATTATGTCCTCACTTTGCCTGTAAAGACTAAATGTGATGATCCCATAGCCCCATGGACCACCATATACAGATGGGGAAATCAAGGCACAGAGGGGTCACATCACTAGAATATGGTGGAGCCTGGCTTTGACCCCAGGCCTCTGACTCCAGGACCTATCCTAGTCTAAACTGCTATAATACACCGCCCAAAAATGCCTAGGTTAAAGCTCCCATGTATATAACACAAATTCATTCTAAATTCAATCATTTCATTAATCTACAAATTCCACATGCTAAATTTATGTAAAATAAGGCTGTGGATGTCTTTCAGTCCCATATCTACTTCCAAAGAGTAGTACGTGAATGACATAAATGATAAAAATCAAGAAATGGTCCTCAGCTGCCGTGGTGGCTCCTGCCTGCAATCCCAGCACCTTGGGAGGCTGAGGCAGGTGGATCACTTGAGGTCAGAAGTTCGAGACCAGCCTGGCCAACATGGAGAAACCTCGTCTCTACTAAAAACACAAAAATTAGCCAGGCATGGTGGCACACACCTGTAGTCCCAGCTAGTCTAATTGGGAGGCTGAGGCATGAGAATCGCTTGAGCCCTGGGAGGCAGAGGTTGCACTGATCCAAGATCGCACCCCTACACTCTAGCCTGTGCAACAGAGTGAGACTCTGTCTCAAAAAAAAAGAGAAAAGAAATGGTCTTCAGCTGGACTCAACAGTGTATGTAGACTAACGATTTACAGTGTTGCCAAGAACATTTGGCACATTCCCATCACACATTGTATTAATCTGTTGGTAATGGGAACGAGATAAGGAACAATCTAGCAAAGAGGTCAGCAGCAACGTTCAATGCCCCAGATATGCTATTACAATCATCCAAATCATTAAATCATCCAAATATAGTTAGAAGGCAAAGGGTCAAAAATCCCTTAAGTTAAAGCCAAAGACTTCCAAATAATTCAATTTCATTAGAGAATGAAGAGGAAAATTTCCCAGAGGTTAAAAATTCTACTATCGTAAAGAATATATAGCATCAAAGAAACCCATGTTAAGAAAGACACTAAGATATGAAGCAGGTTCTCTAAAATTTCAACAATTTCTTTTTTTTTTTTTTTCTTTTTGAGACGGAGTTTCGCTCTTGTTGCCCAGGTTGGAGTGCAATGGTGCAATCTCAGCTCACTGCCACCTATGCCTCCCAGGTTCAAGCGATTCTTCTGCCTCAGCCTCCCAAATAGCTGGGATTACAGGCATGCACCACCACGCCCAACTAATTTTGTATTTTTAGTACAGACAGGGTTTCTCCATGTTGGTCAGGCTGGTCTCGAACTCCCAACCTCAGGTGATCCACCCGCCTCGGCCTTCCAAAATGCCGGGATTACAGGCATGAGCCACCACGCCTGGCCCAATCTAATTCTTTAAAAGCCAAGTTAACCTGCAGACCTGAAAACATTATTATTTTTAAGCCATTTAATTATAACTTAAAAAACAGCATACAAATTAACGCATATTGCTCACTACAGATAAAAATATTACAGACAGTTTCTACTGGGCAATTAGACATCTGAACAAGTAGTCTTTCTTGTTCAATTTTTCTCTTTTCAAATTAAAAAAAAGAAAAACTTACAGACAAGCATCATCAATCATTAAGAGGGCCTGGTTCTGATATTATATGAGCTCTGTCAACCTTAATCAAATTGCTTGACAGATCGTAGATAAGTAATGACTTGCTTAGGTTAAGCAAGGCCAGAGTTTTCCTTCTGTAGTATATACATCTCCAGAGTGAAAATAAACAGCCTCACACCTCGTACTGGGAGCTGCACTCCCCTGCTATTACAACTCAGTCTTCATTTCAACAGAGGACGAGGAACCTTTGGCTTTAAGAACATCTATTTTTCTTTCCTTCCTTCTCAATATGGTCATCAGAAGTCATCATCAAAACCATTTTTAAACTATCTCATTAAACAGTTAATAATTATTTGAATCTACACCAAAATAACACCAATGAGCTAGCATTAAATGCCAAAACATTTGTTTTGGCCTGCATTACACAGTGATATAAAACAAAACAGAAATAGTTAACAACTGACAAAAGCAATACTAAAGGAATCACTTAAAACTGCAGAGCCTGAAATCATGTTGTAATATATCCAAGAAATTGAAAAACAAATTTTGTTTCAATACCATTGGTCACATTTTGGCTGCAGGGGCACCACGGAACAACAGTTAAAATAAGAAAAACAGCATCCCTATTCAGATTTTGTATTCATTCTATAACCAAGACACAATGAACTAAAACATCCTTCTTGGTAACTTCTTTACATATAATTGGAAAGGGCTTTTACCTCATATTCAGCCATGATATACTGTTAAAAGAATTTCTAAGCATCCAAGGATTCTGCCTGCTCTAAAGAAAAGTGTTAAAAAGCAGGATCCCAGTGGCTAGGGGAAAAGAAAATGAAATGACTTCTTTAGAAGGACTTCAGAAGCATGAGTTTAAAAATACAAGATGCCAGGGAGTCAATTTTACCTTAGGCAAAATGCGCTTCAATGTTTTCCATTAGGTCAATAGTATCTAGAACGCAGAGCTTGCGGTTTAGAAATGTCAAAGACCAAAAAAAAACAAAAAACCAAAAAAAAGTACCCTTAGAATTTAACTATTTTAATCTATTCCTAAACACATACAACTGTGCAATTATAGCCTAAAATAAACCTAAAAAGAAAGACTAAAGTTCCAAATAACACTTTTCTCCAATATGCGAAAGAGATATTTTAAAGGACACCTAACTTTGAACTAGATTAAAACTTTTACATCTGATATCAATGCTTAATCATTTAGTCTTCATGATTTCCATTCTAACAAAAATTTTACAATCTCATACATTTCCTGTAAGCAGCAAAAAAAAAAAAAAAAAAAGTCTGTAAAATACTCTGCAAAATACAAAGGGCTCTATAAAAGTTATTTAAGAAATGATCGCTATCGGAAACAGGAAAGGAGAAAATTATTCTGTAGACAGAATAAAAAAAAAATCACAAAACAAGATTTGTAATTGCCAAAATACAAACTCCTCAGCACGGGACCAAGGATGGGGTGTGCTGTGGCTCCTCCTAAGCCCGTCTGTGACTCAACGCACAGCCTGGGTCAGGACTTTTCTTTCCCAGTCCCCTGGAGGCTCCATTCTTATAGTCTGCAGGGCACACAGACAGACAAGGGCCTGGCTCTGCAAAAAGCAATACTTCACTCCTTTGACACCATATTAGTTATTGTTAAATTGCCCAAGTACACATGCAGCATACATTCACTCTAGGTGAATCGGAAACAAGACACTAGTATTTCTCAGTGAATTAGAAAGAACCTTTACGAGCGAATGGGGACTTCGCCTACTCAATGTTCCTTTACGAGTGAATGGGAACTTCGCCTACTCAATGTAATTTTTTTTTTCCAGGAAAAATTCAACATTTCAACACGAAGGAAAATCCTTAATTGCACAAATGAAAAACTCAAAAATCAGTTTCTCATTCTTGGTTGTTAAAGGCCTGTAGCATTTGAGATGTGGTGGCCGCTGCTTTGATTCCATGGCCAGCTGACACCTATAATCACAACTAATTAAGTGTCCTGTATACATGTACAGCTAAGGAAACATGAATCTAACCAAGTGTTATAGTTTCTGCTCTATAAAGGTAATCACTTCCTTATCTTTTCCCTAACAATCTGCCTATCTGGGAAGAGACACCCTAAAATAACAAGTAAAACACTAACAGTGTTTTCTTTAAGATAATTTCGGATATTATTTTCAAGGGGGGTGGAAAGCATTCGCCTGGATTTACCAAGGTTCACATTTAGAAATCCACTTTGGGAGTTAGCTACAAGACTCCTATTAACATTACTAAGATGCCTGCAGTCCAAACCCTGAGTTAAAGTTTATCTGATACCACAAAATATTGATATGAAATCTTTGCATAAGCTGTATTGTATAATTAAAACCCCCACTGCAACTGCTGTCATAATAACAAATGTGAAATTAGTGTAAGACCTAACTGCTATAACAATAGCTTTTTTTTTTCTTTCATTTTCTTTTTTTTTGAGACAGTCTTGCTCTTACTGGTCAGGCTGGAGGGCAACGGCGCAATCTCGGCTCCCTGCAACCTCTGCCTCCCGAGTTCAAGCAATAATTCTCCTGCCTCAGCCTCCCAAGTAGCTGGGATTACAGGCACCCATCACCATGCCCAGCTAATTTTTTGTATTTTTAGTAGAGATGGAGTTTCACAATGTTGGTCAGGCTGGTCTCAAACACCTGACCTCAGGTGATCCACCCGCCTCAGCTTCCCAAAGTTCTGGGATTATAGGCATGAACCACCGCACCCGGCCAACAACAGGTCTTTCAAAATGCATCCTCAAACACAAAAGAAATAACAAATAACATCAATTGTGTTTGCTAGCCTAACAGGAGACCACGATTAACAGCCAATCTCATAATGACTCAAAATTGGCTTTAGTTAGCCATGGGATTAAAACAAAACAAACAAACCAAAAAAATTTAGCTCTAAATGTATTATGAAAATTATACAAAAGACCTATATACAGCCAAAATATCATTACTGCAATTTCTTTTAAGAGAGAAACCCAACTAAAATATAAAATAATTTAAAACATGGTGACTAGAGCTTGGAATTGGGAACTCAGAGTAGAAATGTGATCTATTTATTTCTGTTGTAACCCTAAAAAGGACTCATACTATAAAAAAGAAAGTATGTCTAATTTTCAATAAATAGAAATCAAACTACTGATTTAGAGATCACAGCAATTCTAATCAAATTATAATATGACTTGAAAATACGCTGAGTATACACACTCGACACTTGGTATCCACAGTTCCTCATCCACGGATTCAACCAACTACAGACCAAAAATATTTGGAAAATAAAAATATAAAAAATAATACAGGCCAGGCATGGTGGCTCATGCCTGTAATTCCAGCACTTTGGGAGGACAAGGTGGGTGGATCAAGAGTCCAAGACCAGCCTGGCCAACATGGCAAAACCCCGTCCCTACTAAAACTACAAAAATTAGCCAGGCATGGTGGCAGGTGCCTGTAATCCCAGCTACTTCGGAGGCTGAGGCAGGAGAATTGCTTGAACCTGGGAGGTGGAGGTTGCAGTGAGCCCAGATCACGCCACTGCACTCCAGCCTGGGCAACAGAGCAAGACTCTGTCTCAAAAAAAAGAAAAACCAACAAAAAAACCTTTAAAATATACAGTAAAACAGCTATTTACATTGTGTTAGGTATTATAAGTAATCTAGAGATGATTTAAACAGGAAGATGTGCATAAGTTATATGCAAATACAGGGAACTTCAGCATCTAAGGATCTGGATAGCCACAGGCAATAGGGGGTATCATGTCCTGGAATGGATCCCCCATGGATATTGAGGGACGACTGTATTTACAACTAGGTGTAAAATATACTTTTATCCACCAGAACCAACTCAGCAGAACCTCACTATAATTCTTATTACTGTAGAAGAAAACCTGCCATTTCCTTTTGGATGAACATCCAAGATTTAATGGAAGAAACAATAAAATGACCTCATTTAAAAGTTGATCACACAGTAAGATGCACCCAGGAGGTAAATCATGGGTACAACACAGCAGTTAAGACTCCAGTGTGGCTCTACTCAGGAGTTTAATAATCTGTTAAGAACTATAAAAATACCTCCTCCAGGTTTAGTAGTCTCAAGGTTTACTGGAACTACTGCTTCGATGTTAGGACATCAGACCAAAATCCCGATAATGAGCTGTCATTAAATCATGGTCATATCTAGAAATCTAATTTCACAGTAACAGTGCATAGGATGAAATGAGAAGGAGGAAACACTAAATCAAATCAAACTGCTCTGATTGGTAATCTGATATTATTGGACTGGTGTTTTTACATGGAGGGATAAATAGCACCTTTCCAGCAAAACTGTACGGTCACATACATAATCACATTCAGACATTCGGCCACACGATCATTTTATAAGCCAGTATCACATGCTTTCAGTACATTGCAAGCTATGTAATATCAAGCCAAATTGTGACGTTTAACCCCATTTTATAAATGAGGATTCCCCATACCCACTCTCATACTCTCATAGTCACCAACAGGAGAGGGACCGTTAGAATGACTGAAATAGAGGTTAGTGATAAACACTATGTCCATTCCAGCTGAAACCATGCTCACTCCCTAATTCTTACTGCCTGTTACTCACTGTGTTGTTGTTCTGTTATACACACACCCTAAGGCCAAAATCATGAAAAGAAGCCAAATTAAATGGGCAGGAAAAATGTCTTATCCCCAGCTTGCAACGCTATTTTTCTTTTTATTGGAATAAGAGACTGCCAAGTTCTGATGTCACTACAATAATTTCATGGCCTGATAAAAGCAGTATTTTATCCAACAAACATTCATTCCCCTTGCCAATTTTACCTCTAACCAGGCAGTGTGTACAATTACTCACTGAATAGATATCAAACTATAGTAAAATAAAGAATTCTAATCACTTTTATTCTGATACTGTAAAAAGCCAGTAACTGTCAGAAATTTCCCTGGCAAGAAACACAATCCAGAATATATTTTCTAGTACCTACATACCCACAAGAACCCCTGTAAAATACAAAAAGACAAAACATGACATCAGCTCTCTGGGCACTGAATAATGTTGCACAGAACAACTATATACATTTTAAATATATCAAATTGTTAAAATATTCAAAATATTTGACAAGGATTCCAGTAATAGCCTGATAATGCGTGTCCTAGTATCTTCCACATGTATCTGTTTTTTTCTTTATCTAAAGCTTTCGTTCATCTTCTCCACTTGAAGCTGTGGTATCGCTCCCTGAACTTGAGAGTCATTGATGTCACTGAATTTTTAAGAGCAACATTGTGTGTTGAAATCATTCATGGACCTAGAGAAGACGGTTCAGCATCTTTCTACTCAGTGTGTTCCACCCAGCTCATCAGGATTATCTGGAAACTTGGTAGAAAGGGAGAATATTGGGCCTCACCCCAGACCTACTGAATCAGAACATGCACTTGAGCACACCCCCTCACCCAGAAATTCAAACGCACATTAATGCCATCCAGGATATCTGAGTGTTTAGGACTTGTTCAGCAGAGTGCAAAGAAAGGAGTGGGCAGGCCAATGTACATAGGGGAAAATCAAATTGTCCTTAAGGAACAAGGGGGAGACCAACATGTACGCAATTATGATACCGTATCAGTGCCAGGAGAGATGTGTTTCCAGCCTGCGAGAAAGCATGGTATATTTATGGAAGGCAAAGTAGCTGGGATGGCAGAAGCTTCCAGTAGGCATATAACACTGTATATCCAATTAAAGACCTGGGCTTCAATAAGTGAGCAATTCAGGGACTTGAAAGGATTTTAATGAAAGCAGTCACGTGACCACATTTACATTTCAGAAAGATCATTACTCAGGCAAAATGTAAGAAAAATCGATGATCTGGAAGGGGACAAACCAAGACTGAAGACAAGGGGATGAGTTAGTAGCAGTTTAAGCAGGAGTTGCAAAGGCATTTTTTTCATCTCACGTGCTGAATCTCCTCTGTCCCTCTCCCAAAGTTTGAGAAGGAGGATGGAGGGGTAAAGTAACGGTAACAGAGAAGAGATAAAGAAGGCCCACTTCTCAGCTACAGGGAGGATGGAATTGGTATTGATGGGCATACATAAATCTAAAACAGTAAAAACTCAATATACTTTTCTGTTTTATGAAATGGAGAAAATACTATTTTGGTGATTCAGGATTCCACAGTTCCTTCCATCATTTTAAATATCATAAAGTACTATATTTATGGATACAAGATATGTACATGGTTAAATATCTATGAATCCCAGAAAATATCTTGAATATGGTTTTGATACTTGGATAAGTCACTGATATTGGCCTTTTCCCCCTATATAAGTTATTTATCTCTCTTGTAACTCAAGTTTAGAAACTTCCAGTGGAGGAGGGACAAGAGGGGCATTTATTAATGTTTACATATAATTTATTGTAGGAATGAATAAATAACTGGGCCAACAAATGGCTTCAGATGTATACCTATATAAAAAGGTAATACATGCTATACTTTTAAGTATTATCATTTCTGATACTGGTAAAATTAGAATATTGAAAAAGTCCCTATTTAAGTAAGGAGGAAAGAATATTTGACATTTACTTGTTAGTGATAAACTAAGGATTACATTTAAAGTGAAAACAGCCAGCAAGTTGAGGCAATCTCCAACTTTAAACTGGAGCTGGTTTAAAAAAAATGTATTTATCCAATGGCTGTTCGGAACTTTTAATGTATTTCCTACCTCCAAAACCAGGTACGTGGTGCGTATGTAGCCTAGGCACACCATAAAAGCCTATTTCATGGAGCCTCAGTCCTACAAACGCCTTAGAGGTTATTTGGTTCAATGTCGCACCCAAGGAAGAGATTCTTCTCACAGTACCCTTTGCAAATGCCACTAGAACACTTCCAGGAATCAGGAGCCCATGTCCCTTCCAAACAGCACTGTTTCACATGAGGCAGCTCAATTTGTTGGATAGTTCTTCTTTCTTCTGAAATATAATCTGCATCTTTGAGTGCGCCTATAGATCAAAAGATGAATCATGTATCACTATTTCAACACTCCCAACCCCACTGAATTCCTGGCCACGGATGGTCTGATTTAGGAAGAAAAGGAGACAATTTGCCCCTCTCCAGTCCAGGGGAACCCATCCCTGCATACGGCTGTACGTGAAGAATGACCTTGTGTCAAGAGCTATGAATAGTCTGATTTAATAAAATTATAAATGTTGAAAAATACAATGTCTCCTGAGAGAAAAATGGCTAGTGTTCAAGCAGAACACCCAGAAAATCCTTAATCAACATTTCCAATAACAGAAATACAAGCTATTAACCGCAGCCAAAGTCCCTTCCAAAATTTAAAACAAACAAACAAAAATCCTTCTGATTCATCTACTGAATCATCTTGTCTGTTTGTGAAATAAATTTTATTTAGCCTATTTGACAATTTCAACAATACAAACAGAAATTCTAAATGTATAGGCATAGCCTGGCCACAATTGTTAACAGGTGAGTGGCCAAAACTCTTCATCCTGATATAAGTGCTTGGTCCTGTTCTTCACAATCTTCCTGCAGTATAACATCCTAGCTCTACTTTCTTCCTTTTATGGTGGACTTCTTTTTTTTCTTTAGAAAAGCATTGTAGTGTTTCATTTTAAACTCAAAGAATATTACACTAATGCTGGGCTGGTGGTTACTTCTGTACAACGCTAAGTGTTGATTACGGCATTTAATCCTAAGCATGAAGGATATAAGCTACCTTAGATGGTCCTTTTCCCCTATTTTGAGGCTTCCTCCTAAAAACATACACATAAAAATTAATACAGTTTTCAAAGCATTTGATTTATGGAATTGTAACTGAAGGTAATTATACCTTCAAGTAGTGAATAAATCCAGTTCTGTGAATAAAAATGAGGTCATGGTTGTTTTCCTAAGATAGCCATTGGGATCTGATTTTCTAGTAATGCAGGAAGAAGTGTTTTCTTTTTTCCTCCAATGTGCCAATAAAATGAATTACTATGAATTTCAAACTGCACAAAAGACTCTACAACAATTTTAAAAGCATGAATTAGTGCTGTATACATAAATAAAAGTTATTCAATAACATGAATAAATCTCACAGGCTTGTGTCTATTATAATGCTCATTATTGAGCAGCGCAGGAACTCCGACATAGACTATATACTGTAGGAGTCCATTTTCTTTTTTTTTTTTGAGACGGAGTCTGGCTCTGTCTCCCAGGCTGGAGTGCAGTGGCCGGATCTCAACTCACTGCAAGCTCCGCCTCCCGGGTTTACACCATTCTCCTGCCCTTGCCTCCCGAGTAGCTGGGACTACAGGCGCCCGCCACCTCGCCCGGCTAGTTTTTTTTTGTATTTTTAGTAGAGACGGGGTTTCACCGTGTTAGCCAGGATGGTCTCGATCTCCTGACCTCGTGATCCGCCCGTCTCAGCCTCCCAAAGTGCTGGGATTACAGGCTTGAGCCACCGCGCCCGGCCAGGAGTCCATTTTCATACGGTTCACGAACAGGCAAAACTCATGTATTCTATTTCATCAGAATAGCTGCTGCCTGCTAGCAAGAGGGAGGGCTGCCTGGATGGGCACCAGGGAGCCTTCTAAGGCCAAGGAAATGTTCTACATCTCAATCTGGGTACTGGTTACCACAGACATGTGCATATGTAACAATTCATCTAGCTGTTCACTTAGTATACATTAGCTGTACACTTGCGTATATTACTATGTTACACCTCAACTGGAAAAAAATAACACATGATGTCCAACTGCCTTCTAAGTTTCAACTGCAAATTTAAGAAAGCTGTAGTGTTCCATGTGCCCACACTATTACTAGCTTCTGAGAACTCCTCATTATTGAGTATTCCAAAGAGATCACTTCTGGATCAAAGTAATACACTTACACGTACAGGAGGAGTTAATAAAAATAACAGCAGCTAACATTTACAGAGGTTTTACTATATGCCAAGTGCTTGACTTTCATTATCACATTGAATCCCACAACAGTGGTAAGACATAATTTCTGTTACTATCCCCATTTTACAGATAAAGACCCCCAAGGCTTAAGTCAAGATCATTGCCCAGGCTCACATAAATAACAAGAGGTGAGCTGGTCTAGAATGAGAACAGCTGAAAAGCAAGCTCTGCGTCAGCTTCTGAATTCCCTGTTTGTATTAGGGTAATATCAAAACAAAACCGGCCTCCACAGTTCCAAGTAACAAAACATAAACAAAATATGTAACTTAAGTTCAGTAATATAACCCATATATTTTTTTCTCACGTAAGATTAAAGGCACATCAGTGACTCTTAAGCACTGGAGTTCCTACTCACATTCCAACAGATATTACAGCAGAACAAAATGTTCTTTGGGCTAGTTTTTTATTCTCTCTGACCATCAAAATATACCGCACAGCAAAACGACTACACAGCTGTGAGTGCGACAGACACAAACTGCAGTGTTTACTCCAATTCATTCCAGGGTCCCTTCAATTTGGCCATAGTAGTAGGAGAAACACCCAGGATTAAGGTGGAAAAAAAGCTAAACATATCTTCAAAAAGGTTTCTTTATTTTCTAAACACACTGTATTGTGAGGAGAATTTGGCGGAGGGCTACGCGGGAGTGGGACGGAAAAGGCTGTGCACTATTGACAACATGATTTTACTTGGAAACAAAATATATCAAATGAACCATCAAATGTGCTACTGCTTTCTGCATTAGCTAAAAACTAGGAGCATTGGAATTCACATTCTTGGTAGACGAAAACCAATTAACTACACTATCCACCATTCGGAGCTGGTCTTCCTTGAAAAGTACACAAGAAACAAACCGGGCTAATATTCTGACAAAAAGGCTGTGCCCAAACATTATTTGAGGCAGGGGAAGAGAGACTTGGGAAGGAAGACACATTAGTGTTTCTCAAAAATGTTGCTCCAAAGATGATACAGAATGTTTCTGGCAGATATATTTTCATTTACTTGGCGCTGCTAGCAAGTCTGCAGAGTAATGCCTCAAAAACACTAGAAATGATAGGGAAGACAACAGGAAAGAAATAATCTAAATTAGAATTCTGTAATAATAATGTAACAGAAACAATCAAATTCTATCCAGAGTAAACTAAAATATGCCCATTCAAACAAGCATTTCATCACTGCAAAACAATTTGTTTCACATGAAGTTTGATTTTGCTCTCCGTTTGAAAGTTACTAAAACGATACATCAGCCTTTACAGGCAAGACCAAACAGTAAGATAATTTTACATATTTATCAAAAGATCATTCAAAGAAAACTTACCAAGTCTGCAACGTGTATAAGCTTGTGCTTCGGAGGGAAAGCAGAGAAGCCACTTTCTGTACTTACGCTGGAGTTCACTTCAGCGCTAAACACACATCGCTGCAGTCCTGCTTGGAATAAAGTCTGGACTAGCAATCTGCCTGTGGGTTAGGCTTTTCTCTTCCAAGATAAGCTGTGAAGTCATGCCTTGATTTCAGATCTGCCAACATATGGAGTCTTCTAATGTAGCCTTCCCTCCACCCCCTCAACTCCCCCTTGCCCACATTCCCCCAATCCCCGCTCTGCTCCACTCCCTCTGCACACACACACATACACACATACAAAAAAGGCACTGCAGGGCAGAAATTCCTCAGGTGCTCGCTAATGGAATTCCCAGGGTCTTGGAGCCGCTTCGGGGATCAAGAGATCTCATAGCCCCTGCTGGGGTAAGGAGCAGCGAGTCTGTTCCATTTAATCAAATACAGAATGAATTTTCAGCTCTATTCACTAGCTTGTCTCCAGGGCTCTTAAAAGGCACCAGGCAGCTAGAATCACACACATGTGGCTCTTTTAGGCAAGTATAATTAGCTTGATTTTAAAAAGCCACATTAATAATATCACCTCAGGACCATTATTCAGGGGACAGATGACAATGATACTGTATGTTTTAAGCCTGACAATGAAGGAAAGAGCACAAACAATGAGGGAAAACTTGAAGGATTAAAAAAAAAAAAAAAAAACCAACAAACCAGTTTTTCATTTAATTGTAATCCAATATTTTTCAAGGGACATGAAGAATATTCCATACACCATCCCTTATTTTCAACAGAAGAGAATCAAGTAAAGCCCTCCCCTGTGCTGTTGAAAGTGAATTAGTGCCAAATACACAACAAAAACTTATCACATGGAATGTTTACACACAATATAAAAATTTAAGTAAAAATAAAACATTCTCGAATTCAAGTTCACGAAATTTCTTGAAAAAAATTCCCCATCAAAAAAATACTATAAGAAAGCAAGTCCTTCAAAGCAACATATTTGGCAAGCAGACTCCAAATTCTGTTTCTAATCTAATTAGTTTGTATTAAGTTCATTTACTTAAAGGGGGGGCTACCATGCTACCATGTACACAGCTCATCTACAGCTCCACTGTGTTGTCTTACCCGTACTTCCACATCATGCCACAGCTGATCACAGGGCACTGGCTCATGTCATTACATGTTAAAGCAACACATTTTTCAATTCATTATTTATTTTCTAACCCTTCCCTGATTTTTACTAAGATAATATTTAATTTCTGAAATCATTTCCCTAGCATTTAACTTAGAAACAATCACCAATTTTTAGTCTAAATGTTCGCGAAAAAAAAAAATTCTACAGAAGGAAAATTTTACTTCAACTCACATCTCGACAAAACCATACATGAAATTGTCTACAAAGTCATGAAGGCAGATGGGCAAAGTGGGAAAAGAAGAAGAAAGCCCAAGAAATAAAGAGTCAACAAATTTTTACCTGCCCTCTTTAGAGCAAAGCCCTAGGACAGAAGTTCCTATTCCCACCTACTGCCTTCATCTGTATATACCTCGACCATCTGGGGCAGAAAGTCCTATCTTAAAGTGGACTTAATTCCTTTCCTGCAAAGTCAAACCACCTGCAAAGAAAGCAAGGCATAAGATAGATTTAGAAGCCAAGCTACACAAGCTAGATCAGTATCCAAGTCCTAAGGGTTCTTTGTACGCGAAGGCTTGAGAGTCAGAGCTGTTTAAGTACTTTGCACAGAAGAGGAGGTTGATGAGAACCATGGCAATCAATCAAAGCATCCCAAGTGAGTTATTACACAAACAACAGCACAGTACCTCTAGTAACTGATTTTCCTGGTTGACTAAACCATTCAAAGAAAGACAGATTCCCCAAACACTGGGAAGTTTTTGCATGAAAGTTAAACAATATACATTTGTGTGTTTCTTAATAGAAATATAAATGTTTCTGTTCTACACACTGCCAAACACACACCCAGGGCACGTCTTTACAAAATGAAACAGGTTTTCTCCATCTTTCTCATATAACTTCAAGTGTGAGGCAGTTCATTTCAACATGTGTATAACAGAGACTGCAGTATTTGATGCTTCTCGGGTTCCGAAGAATGCTTTCTAGTTAAGTACTAATTTAAAATTTCTAGAAAATTTTTTGAAGGTTTTCTTTCATCTTATCCTAAAAGTTGAACTATCCCCAAATTTTCAGCTAAAAATAGACTGAGGGTGACTATAAAATGTCATAGAATGTTTAGAATTATGCTGACAATAAACTCATTTCATTTTCTAACATCCTCCCCACTTTCCTCTCCTTGGAGACACTGTCCACTAGGTATGCCAAGTGTCAGTTGGGAATGTGAGGGTTATGTTATCAGCGCAGAAAGGAATCAGAATTCTCTGACTTGGCCTCTTTCATCTTTACTGGCATAGGCCTGAAAATAAATCTCATGTGAGCTTTTAGTCCAACCTCCCGTTTTTCAAGGTGTCTGGTTTGGGACACAAAGGCAGACTTTCTGTTGATGAGGTTCCCTAAATTCTGGATTCCCACTGCAAAGCCGTCTGCCCTTAAAGCACCTGCTACCCTCTGTCGTCCTGATGAGGAAGGGCAGGCACTCTGCAAACGGCTCCTTTTGGAGAGCCTTCCACCTGATTTGGTGGGGTTAGGGAGAACAATGAAGGGAAGGGCAAGAGAGTCTATCTATCCCCCTCAGTGATTTATTGCTGAAATTCCTAGATGTGGAGAGAAAGCAACAAAGGTCTGGAAGCTGCCGACTGAAATAAATAGCGAGCTGTAATGTATTTAGCAAATGATAATGCAATCCACAGAAAGCTTTACAGAGAAGAAGGAAAAAGACACTCCCTGGGGCTGGGAAATCACTGAGTCTTGTGAAGGCAGAGAAAGATACATTGTGCAGGAAATTTCTCCTGCTTCTCCCTACACATAAATCACTGTCTCTCGCGGGCGCTCTGCGGCGATGGAGGTTGAGAGAGGCCAGGGACCCGGCTCCTTTGGGAAAACGTCCGGGCGCCCTAGCTCCCCACTCTGCGGCATCTCACCTGTCCCCGAGGACCATCGTCAAGAAGAGGTTTCGTCGTGTCACTGACACCTCACCCCGCCTCCTCCCGCGAGGTGGCTCCGAGCCCGCGAGGACGCGGAACGCCGGGGCTCCCCGCCGGGCACGCATCAGCATCCAAACCCCGCGCGCAGCCCTGGACCCCCACGCCCTCCGAGGAACGCCAGCCCGCCCCCTAAGCCAAGGCCCCC